>NC_057861.1:236124513-236452513 GCF_019393635.1 Dromiciops gliroides
AAAAAAGAACTGGATTCTGAATGCAGATTGAACCATACTGTTTCTACTTTTTTGTTGTTTTTTTCCCCCTTTTTGAGGTTTTCCCTTGTGTTCTAATTCTTTCACAATATGACTAAGACTCCTTTCCTGTGACCTACAAATATGTCTACTTCTTCCCCATTCTTAAATAATCCTTACTAGACTGTGCCATCTCTCAGCCAAGGTCTTTGAAAAAGCTGTTTAGACTCATTGCCTCCACTTCCTCTCCTTTGACCTTCTCTGAACTCATCATTCAAATGAAACTTTCTCCAAAGTAACTGATGATTTCTCTCTCTCTCCCTCCCTCCCTCTCTCCCTCCCCCCCCCCCTCTGAAGGCAATCAAGGTTAAGTGACTTGTTCAGAGTCACACAGCTAGTAAGTGTCTGAGACTGGATTTGATTCCTGGATTTAAAAAAAAATTTTTTTCCCAATTATATGTAAAAACAATTTTTAACATTCATTTTAAGAAATTTTTTTAGTTTCAAATTCTCTTCCTCTCTTCCCCCCTTCCTACTCCCTGAGATGGCAAGCAATCTGATATAGGTTATGCATGTGTAGTCATGCAAAACATTTTCCATATTCCATTATTTCCATTAATCGTCAATATATAATGATTGTTTCTCTATCTGCATTCTTCTTGACCTCTCTGCAGCCTCTGGAAGTGTTTATCACTCTTTCTTCCTAGATATTCTTTCCTCTGTGTGCTTTCACATTATTCTCTCTTAGTTTGCCTGTCTGACTTTACCTCCTCAATCTCCTTTACTGAATAACTCTCTATATATCATATCAACTAACTATGGATGTCATCGAAGGCTCTCTTCTGGGCTCTCTTTTCTCTCTGTACTCTTTTTTTCATGGTCTTTTTTTTTTCCTGGGCAATGAGGGTTAAATGACTTGCCCAGGGTCACACAACTAGTAAGTATCAAGTGTCTGAGTTCGGATTTGAACTCAGGTCCTCCTGGTTCCAAGGCTAGTGCTTTATCCACTTCACCACCTAGCTGCCCCCTCTGTACTCTTTCACCTGATGAGTGCATCATCTCCTGTGGGTTAGTTATCATCTTTAAGCAGATGACTCCAAGATCTATAATTACAACCCTAGTCTCTCTTCCAAGCTCTTGCTCCATATCATCAACTGACTTATTGGACATTTTGAAATGGATGTCCCATACTCAACTTGTTGAAAACTGAACTCATTTTATTCTCCTCACTGCCCCCCATCTCTAAATTCATAATTTTTTTTTTAACTTTCCTATTTCTGTCTAGGGTGCTACCATCTTTCCAGTTACCCAGATGTGTTACATTCATGTCACCCTTAACTACTCACCCCCCTTTACTCCACGTTTTCAATTAGTTGCCAAATATTGTCAATTTTATCTTTACAGCAATGGTAGCTTGGTCAGACATTGAAGATGCCAAGGTCATCATCCATTGCATCCTGGGACATCACCAGTTGTCTTGACTTTTGTCTTGACAAATGAGCTTTGATGATTCTGTAAGAGAGAGAGAGGCTGATGACTTTGTGCAACTCTGCCTCACTTAAATCCAATCCATGCATTAGTCAAGACCCCCCTGTGACGTCATTGGTTTTCTAAAACTAAGGACAAACAACAACAATCAAACTCAAAAAGAAACATCCCTGTAGGTTTGCGTATTGTTTTAGAAAACCGCAAATTAATAGTATGCTGTTTTTGTATTTTTATTTAATTTGTGAAACATTTCCCAATTACATTTTATTTTTTTTTGTGGGGCAATGAGGGTTAAGTGATTTGCCTAGGGTCACACAGCTACTAAGTGTCAGGTGTCTGAGGTTGGATTTGAACTAAGATCCTCCCGAATTCAGGGCTGGTGCTTTATCCACTGCACCGCCTACTGCCCCTCCCAATTACATTTTAATCTGGTATACTTGGGAGTTTTGCCTGGCTCCATCAAGCCTACAGTGGAGTCGTCTGACACCTCTGCTCTACAGCATTGGTCACGGAAATCTCCTTCTCTGAACAGAGCCACCACTGTAATTCAGGTCCTCATCAACTCTCTCTTTCTTTAAAAAGGCAATCAGAGTCAAGGGACTTGTCCAGGGTCACTCAGCTAGTAAGTGTCTGAGGCCTGATTTGAACTCAGGTCCTCCTGACTCTAGGGCCAGTTCTCTATCCACTATGCTACCCAAGTGGCCCTAATAATATTATCTTATTAATTATTATTAAGACTTATTAGCCTAATGACTCTGAGTAATGCACAGTCTCAGTTTTCTCAAGTATAAAAATGAGAATAATAATACTACCAACTTCTACAGGGTTGTTGCAATTCTCAGGCTGTTATTGTTATCTCTTCTACCGATGTTGCTTTTGCCTTTGTGTCCCCATGGCCTACCACAATACCTGGCACACAGGAGGTGCTTAATAAGTGCTTGTTGATAGATCTATTAATTATGGCCCCTTGATGTCATTCCTACCCTTGCAGATAGGGAGCCCTATTTAGGAAGATTCTAAAATCAGAATCTCAGCCCCATCCTCTGACTTCAGACAGCAGTAAGAGGAGGTGTTATTCTAAGGGGGGTTATTTCCCTTACCCTAAAACAGGGCTTGAATTTGGGGCTTTAAGAGACCTTGGTCATCAGTTAGGAAAATGAGGAGCCAGAAGCCAGAGGTGCTATGCCCCCTTGTCATGTCAACATTGAAATATGCCAATATTATATAATGGAATGTGGACAAAAATTCCATACTGAATTGTAGCAATTATCCTGGGTGCCTGGCAGCCTCTGCTCCCTCTGCATCCCTTATTTAGGTCTCTGGTCTGCTTTATTCTCCATTGTCTCATCTCTTACTCTTTGATTTTGTAAGTTGCTTTAGTTTTCTTGGAAGCAGGTAGGGAATAAACCTTAAACAAATGTTTTTTGTCTTTTATCTTAAACCAAGTAAACACTCACTACAGATCGGGATTCTTGTGATGTTATAATGACTTGCTGGTTTCTTTCCAGTGCTAGTGCAGAACAGAGGATAAGGACATAAAGATACACCCTAGATTTCACACTGGAAGGGGCCTCGGATGCCATCTTGTCCAACCCTTTCACCTCACAAAGAAAGAAACTGAGGCCCAGAGATAGCAAGTGACAAAACCATATAGTTAGTAAATGGTTGTATGTTCTTGGAGTCCAAATCCAGGACCCTTCCCCATTTAGAATGCCATTTCTTTGAGGGGTGCAGGAAGCTATAGCAAAATAACAGGGCAGCAGATTCTGATAACTTAGATAAAAATTCCAGAGGAAAAACCCTTTGGTCCTGGACAACATTCTTCCCTGGAAGCACAGAAGAGCAAAGCTGCTCTTTAAAGGTGAGAGGAAGGGGCAGCTAGATGGCACAGTGGATAGAGCACCAGCCCTGGAGTCAGGAGTACCTGAGTTCAAATCCGGCCTCAGACACTTAACACTTACTAGCTGTGTGACCCTGGGCAAGTCACATAACCCCAATTGCCTCACTAAAAAAAAAAAAAGGTGAGAGGAAGACAGTGATCTACTGAGATGTGTTCTCCTTCCAAGCCCTTCCTTCAGCTGACCCATGCCTGAAATCCCACAATTAGAACTCATCCCAAGTTTTGTCCCTTCTTCAAATGCAAAATAGCCCAGAAAAAGGGTAAAGGTGAATTTCATTTGAGAGTGTGAAGAAATTAGAGTCAGAAGCCCTGAGTTTGCTCTCTCACTTACTAGCTACACCACATTTAGCAAGCCCTTTCAACTCCCTGAAACTCAGTTTCCTCACTTGTAAATGAGGAGAATAACAATAATTAATAATAAATATTTTTGTTGTTGCTCAATCATATTTCACTTTGTGTCTGACTCAGTGACCCAATTTGGGGTTTTCTTGGCAATGATACTGGAGTGGTTTGCCATTTCCTTCTCCAGTTCATTTTTTTAGTTTTTTTTTTTTAAAACCCATTTTTATCTAAAGTTTTGAGTTCCATATTCTATCCCTCCCTGCCTCCCCTCCCCCTTCCCTGAGACAGTAAGCAATCAGATATAGGTTATACATATACAATTATGTAAAAAGTTTCCATATTAGTTATTTTATACAAGAAGACTTGAATAAAAAAATTAAAGAAAGAAAGTAAAAAAAAAAGCATACTTCAGTCTGTATTCAATCAATATCAGTTCTTCCTCCAGAGGTGGACCAGCATGCTTCATCATTGGTCCTTTGGGATTGTCTTGGTTCATTGTATTCCTGAGAAGCGCTAAATTATTCAGTTTGTCATGGAACAAAATTGCTCTTATTGTGTACAATGTTCTTCTGGTTCTGTTCACTTCACTATACATCATCAGTTCATGTAAGTCTTTGCAGGTTTTTCTGAAATCATTCTGCTTGTCATTTCTTATAAAACAATAATATTCTATTACAATCATATACTATAGCTTGTTTAGTCATTCCCCAATTGACAGACATCCCTTTGATTTCCAGTTCTTAGCCACCACAAAAAGAGCTGCTATAAATATTTTTTGTACAAATAGGTCCCTTCTCTTTTCGCCTTTTAAAAAAATGTCTTTGGGATATAGACCTAGTAGCAGTATTGCTGGATCAAATGGTATGCACAGTTCTGTAGCCCATTGTATATAGTTCCAAATTGTTCTCCAGAATGGTTGGATCAGTTTATAACTCTACCAACAGTGCATTAGTATCCCAGTTTTCCCACTTCCCTTCCAACATCCAAAATTTTCTTTTTTTGTCATATTAGCCACTCTGATAGGTGTGAGGTGGTACCTAACAGTAGTTTTAATGTCCATTTCTCTGATCAATAGTGATTTAGAGCAATTTTTCATATGACTATAGATAGCTTTGATTTCTTTGTCTGAAAACTGCCTGTTCAGATCTCCTGACCATTTATCAATTTCTCCAGCTCATTTTGCAGATGAGGAAACTGAGGTAAACAGAGTTAAGTGACTTGCCCAGGGTAACACAACTAGTAAGTATCTGAGGCTGGATTTGGAGTCAGGAGGAGCTGAGTTCAAATCTGGCCTCAGACACTTGACACTTACTAGCTGTGTGACCCTGGGCAAGTTACTTAACCCCAATTGCCTCACCAATAAATAAATAAATAAATGAATGAATGAATGAATAAATAAATAAACAAACAAACAAACACATAAATGAATGAATAAATGAATGAATGAATGAATGGATAGATAGATAGATAGATAGATAAACAGATAAACAAACAAACAAATAAATGAATGAATAAATAAACAAACAAACAAACAAACAAATAAATAAATAAATAAATGAATGAATGAATGAATGAATGAATAGATAGATAGATAGATAGATAAATAAACAGATAAATAAACAAACAAACAAATAAATGAATGAATGAATAAATGAATAAATAAACAAATAAACAAATAAATAAATGAATGAATGAATGAATGAATGAATGAATGAATGAATGAATAAATAAGTAAATTAATAAATGAATAAATAAATAAATAAATAGGTAAATAAATAAGTAAGCAAGTAAATAAATAAATAAGTAAATAAGTAAACAAATAAACAAACAAACAAACAAATAAATAAATAAATAAATAAAAGTTAACTAACTTTCCCAGGGCGATTTGAACTGAGGTCCTCCTGAATCCAGGGCTGGTGCTCTATCCACTGTACCACCTAGCTGCCCCATGTGTTCCATTTTTTTTTTTTTTAGTGAGGCAATTGGGGTTAAATGACTTGCCCATGGTCACACAGCTAGTAAGTGTTAAGTGTCTGAGGCCGGATTTGAACTCAGGTACTTCTGATTCCAGGGCCGGTGCTCTATCCACTGCGCCACCTAGCTGCCCCATATGTTCCATTTTTAAAGTCTGTATTTTAAAAGAAAATTTAGTTGTTAATTTAAAGAATTAAGTTTTAGCACACAGTAGAAGCTCTTACATAGTAATACTTAGCCTCATAGGCTCCCACATAGTAGGCATTTAATAAATGTTTGTTGATTTGACTTGAATAAAATGTCTTTAGAATAGAACATTTGATAAATGTTTGCCTTAAAATAATAAAGTTCCCTGGGGGCACCCCATAATGAAATATGCTAATCTGTCTAGGGATATTGTGGAAAGAACATCAGATGATTATGGGCCTGAGAATGAGAGGAGGGAGGAGGAGAAGAGAAGTGGGGCCAGGATAGCAATTCAAACTTTGCAGGCTTCATGATTTTGCTGAGGGCTAGAGTTCTCCCAGGTGTGTTTGGGATATAGGGCAATGGGGTAAAATTGCTTGACTGAGAAACCACTTGTACCCTGAGCCATCTTCCAGACCTGTGACTGTCTCCCTCCCTTCAGTTCCACTAAAAATGTACTATGTACAGTAAAGAATTTGTACTTCCAACTCAGAGGTGTGGGCAGCTGGTTTCCCCTGTCTTCTCCCACCTCCCTCTTGTGTCTGGGACAGAAGTGCCCTCAACAGCTTCATCTAACTTGTCTACAAAACAGCAGGGTAGCAGTACCCTCCTCTGCCTGTTGGAGGTGCTATTGGGATGGATGGTGATCTTTTGGTGATGAAAAACATTATTTAAAAAAAAAAACCCAAACCCAACTATTATGGTTTGCCATTCTCCATAAAAAATAGTGTCCAGGGAATGGAGTGTATGTAAAGTTACAATGTCAATACAAGCCCCTTGTTCTCACTTGCTCAGAACCTTGAAAGTTTCCTTTTGCGATCAGATGTCCCAAGGTTTCATTGTAAACCAACTGCAATTTCCACCAGAAGCTTGAATTCAATTGTACTCAGTCTCCAACATGTTCTTTTTAAAGCCTGACAAGGGGATGGAGGTGTGGGGGTGGGGTGCACTTCTGTTGAGGTCTCCTATCATTTAGTTAAAAACTCAATCTACACCAGCTTTCCTTAAGGACTGTGCCCCATTCTGGGCAGGAGCAGCTTGCTACATTTGAATTGAGGGGATGAGGTGGGGAGGGGTGGTTGTTGTTGATTCTTGTTCTCCAAGAGGACCATGACAGATGTGAAGACTTGCCATGAATTGAATTCAAGTGAGGAAGGGCTAGGCAAAGTCACCAGCCTCACTCTCTCCCCTGGAACCATTTGAATCCAGTGGCAAGATATGTTATCAGAACAGTTGGAGATGACCCCGGATGTTTAAGGCTATTGGGGCTAAGTGACTTGTTCATGGTCACATAGCTAGTAAGTGTCTGAGGTCACATTTGAATTCAGGTCCATCCCAAACTTCAGGGCCAGTGATCTATCCACTGCACCACCTGGTTGTGTCCCACCCTCACCTCCACCCCCCACCCCCATCTCCACAGGGAGGGGAGGAAATGACTGAACACTCTAAATTGTAGAGCTGATATAGCAGCCCAGTGAGTGGAGAAAAGGGCTAGAATATGCAAGAAGTTGTGGAGGCAGGGCAACTGATGGGACCAGCTCTTACTCTTCTCAGTATTGTGATGCTTAGACAAATAACTTGTCCTTATTGTAAAAAGGGGATAATAATACTTACTTAGTCAGTCAATAATATTTATTATCAATCAATCAATCAATTAGTCAATCAATCAATAAACATTTATTGACCACCTACTATGTGCCAGGTCCTGTGCTAAGATTTTACTATTGACTGACTGACTTGAAATATGTTGTACTTATGGTAAGATGGGGATAAGAATACTTATGTTATTCACCTCACAGAACAGTTGTGAGGAAGAACTTTCTTAAGTTTTGATGGGTCTGTGATCAAAATGATGATGGTCTGTCTTCCAGCAATGTAGATCATGACTCACTCAGGAAATGGCAAACTTCTCCAGTATCTTTGCCAAGAAAACCCCAAATGGGGTCATGAAGAGTAAAACAGGACTGAACATCAAAACGGTTGTTTTTATTACACATTGTGGTGGAAGTTATATCTTAACCCCCTTCCTCCATGCAAGTTAAGCTATATCTATCTATCTATCTATCTATTTAAATGCTTGTCCCTCCTGTCCTTCCATAAAACCTTGATAGAGGAGGGACCAAATGGGAGGCCTCTCTGTAGGTCTTTTAATATTTCATGTATCCTAGTGTTACGTGGGCTAGCCCTTCAGGATGTCTCACTCTCCATGCATGACAGCCCCCTCTTCTGTTCATACACAGAATCATAAATCATTGATTTAGGGCTAGAGGGGAACTTAGAGGTTGACTACTCCAATTTCCTAATTTTATAAATGAGGAAACTGAAGCTCAGATAGGCTAAATGATTTGTCCAAGGTCATATATATAGGCTCGCTCTATCTATCTATCTATCTATCTATCTATCTATCTATCTATCTATCTATCTATCTATCTATCTATCTATCTATCTATCTATCTGTTTCTCTGTCTGTCTGTCTGTCTACCTAACTACTCTATCTACCTATTTCTCTACTTTATCATTCCAAACACAGTTTTCATTACACTATGACCTCCATAATGTCTTTTCGGATGCTTTTCACATATAAGTCATCATTGGCAATTTGATGAAGTTTACTTTATACCTGGCAGGTAGATAGAATGCCAGGCTGGGAGACAGGAAGACATGAGCTCAAATCCAGCCTCAGGTACTTACTAGCTATGCAACCCTGAGCAAGTCACTTAACCTTGTTTGCCTCAATTTTCTCATCTATAAAATAAGTTGGAGAAGGAAATGGCAAACTTCTCCAGTATCTTTGCCAAGAAAACCCCAAATGGGGTCATGAAGAGTAAAACAGGACTGAACATCAAAATGGTTGTTTTTATTACACATTGTGGTGGAAGTTATATCTTAACCCCCTTCCTCCATGCAAGTTAAGCTATATCTATCTATCTATCTATCTATCTATCTATCTATCTATCTATCTATCTATCTATCTATCTATCTATCTCCATCTATATGTATTGTAGCTATATCTTTATATGTCCATAGAGATGTAGATACACACATATGTTGCATATATTAGACATATATAATGCACATAAATGTATATGTTCTAGTCTAATATATTCTAGTTCAACCCTCTAATTTTACACTCAAAGAAACTGAGGTCAAGAAAGATAAGATGACTCATCGTAGGCCACACAATTAATTAATGGAAGAGGGCCGACTAGAGGCAGCAAGGTACAATGAAGAAAAAAAGAAAACTGCTGGATTTGAAGTCAGAAAACCTACCTAGATATGAACCCTGCCTCTGCCAAATAAGTAGCTATGCGACCTTAATTCACTTCCTTTTTCTTGTGCTGGACCTCGCTTTCCTTACCTGTCTATGATCCTAGGATCTTCTTGAACAATTGAACATTTTTGAGGTAGCCTGTGGAAGTTTGGGGATGATGACCATAAAGTCATAGTTTAATTTCATAACTTTATTTCAACTTTCCTCCCCTCCACCTTTCCCCGGCCTCCACCAAGGGGTACAGCTCGTCTTTTATTTATTTATTTTTCCCCTTTGCCTTGTATCATTCAAAAGTCCTTCTGGAGTATAAAACGTTGAAGTACTCCCAAATCAGGAAATAGTCCCTTGAATCATTTAAGCCACTTTGCATGACAGTGTTTACAAAATAATTTTGGGTGACAGGCATTGGTAGTGGGTAGGCAGAGTTTATCAGGGACGACTTGTACAGTTAATCTCCCATGGCTAGACCCCCTCTTGCTTCCTGAATTACCTTTGCATCTATCCAGGGTGGCACCAAAAGCTAGAAGCAATCTCTCTGTACGGACTGATTTACAATGGATAGACTTGAGAAGTTGTGAGCTAAGTCTAAAGTCCTGTGGTAGTGTAGAAAGGAGTCAGGAAACTTGAATTCAGATCACAGGCCTCAGTGTTTTCATCTATGAATTGGGAAACAGAAAAGTTTGGTGATGTGTGTATGTGTGTGTGTGCATGTGTGTGTGTGTGTGTGTGTGTGTGTGTGTGTGTGTGTGTGTGTGTGTGTAGGGAATTCTTTTTCAGGAGTGGGCTAGAGGGGATTCAATTAAATTTGATTTCACAGGTATTTTAAAAGCCTCTCCCATGTGTGAGACTTCCTGGTAGGAGCTTCTGTTCTTCTGAACAATCGCTGAGGTCGCCCCCCAACTCTGAGATTCCGCATTCTGACTTAGAGCTTTGCAGATGTGAGATTTAAAATTGGATATTAGATCATAAATCTCCCCTACTTAACCTTTCCCTTAATTTATCTCCCAAACTAGTAAATGGAAGCAGCTTTTGGTTTTCTAGATAGACCTTTTTATTTATAGTTATGATAGTCACAAGGTGATGTTGATTAGAAGGATAGGAAAGTAGAAACACAATACAAATCGTCTTAAGTCTAAGCTTAGTCTATATTCCTTATAAAAACTCACCAAACCGAAAAAAGGCCACCTTTGGAGAGAGAGTCTGTGCCGCGCCGTCAGGAGTCCCGCCAAGCAGGCCAAAAGGCTCCTCTCCTTCTCTCCACCCCGGAAGTCCCAAAAAACCCCGCAGGCAGTCTGACATGCGCAGCAGGCGCACTGTACCTGGCAGGCAGTCTGACATGCGCAGCAGGCGGACTGTACCCGGCAGGCAGTCTGACATGCGCAGCAGGCAGACTGTTCATCTCCTCCCCAAAAGGGTGGTCCTTGAAAAACTGGTGTCTTTCAGTTATCCTAACCGACTGTTAAAAACTTTCATATTTTACCACACAGAACTGGAAAATGAGCCTAGAGAGTATTAGTCAGGCCTCAGCGGGTGTTAATAATGATTAAGGAGGTGACATATAAGCTTTTTAGTGTCAGGGGAGAGTGTTTATTGCTTCTTACATACCAGCAGATCATATTTTGTTTATGGACTGAAGAACTAACCTGCTTGGAGTAGATAAGAACGAAGTCAAGAACGTCAGTTGTATAACAAATGATTTATTTTATATTTTTTAAATGATCAGAGTAACATGACAGAGTATCAAGGACAAACTTAGAAACAGTTGGTTTTCCTATGCAGAGTGTCTTTCACTGCTTCATTATAGATTTTTGTTGTTGTTGTTCAGTCCAACTCTTTGTGACCCCATTTGGGGTTTTCTTGGCAAAGATACTAGAGTGGTTTGCCATTTTTTCCCCTCCAGCTCATTTTACAGATGAGGAAAACAAGGCAAACAAGGTTAAATGACTTGTCTAGGGACACACAGCTGGTAAGTATCTGAGGAGGGATTTGAACTCAGAGATGAGTCATCCTGACTCCAGGTCTGATATGCTTTTTTTTTTTTTTTTTGAACTCAGGTACTCCTCAGAATAGAATTTTATTTTCCAAAATATATGTAAAAACAAATTTTAACATCAATTTTTAAAAAACAATTGTTCCAACTTATCTTCCTCCTCTATTCCCACCCCCATCCTCTAGAACTCAAGCATTTCAAAATAAATTATACATGACTAGTCATGGAAAACATTCCCACATTAGCTAGGTTGTGAGAAAAAAACAGTCAAAAAACTCCCAAAACTTCAGACCGAGGAATTGTCAAAGAGGAAAAAACATTTTTTTAAAAAAATGTGTTTCCAGGGGCAGCTAGGTGGTGCAGCGGACAGAGCACCGGCCCTGGAACCAGGAGCACCCGAGCCCAAATCCGGCCCCACACACCCAACACCCACCAGCCACATGACCCCGGGCAAGCCACCCAACCCCAATTGCCTCACCAAAAAAGAAAAAAAAAAGAAAAGAAAAAAAAATGTGTTTCCATCTATTTCAGATACTATCACTTCTTTCTCTGTAGATGGGTTGCCATTTTCATAGTCCTTCAGGGTTATATTGGACCATTGCCTTGCTGAAAATAACCACATGCTTCCCAGCAGATCATTTTACACTATTGCTGTTATTTTCTATACAGTGCATTTCACTCTGCTTCAGTTCATGTAGGTCTTTCCAGGTTTTTCTAATAGTATCCTGTTCATCATACCCTAAATAATGTACCTTAAACTTGACAAAGAATTTTCTTCGTATTAGCCCAGCAAAGTCATCATAACTATTTCCCTCCATCCTATTCCCTTCCCATGATATTTACTCTATATTCCATCTTCTTTTAAACTATTCCTCCTCAAAAGTATTTTACTTCTGACTGTCCCCTCCCCTACTCTGCACTCCCTTTTTTTTCACCCTTCCTTCCTTATCCTCTTCCCCTCATACTTTCCTGTAAGGTTAAATAGATTACTCCTCCCAACTGGGTGTGAATGTTATTCCCTCCATGAGCCAACTCTGATGAGTTTAAGGTCTTTGAGCTAATTCTATGTTCCAAATTTTCTTCCTCCCTCTCTCCTCAACCCTCCCTACGAAATCAAGCAATTCAATATTTCATACTTGTGCCGTTATGCAGAACGTCTTCACCTTCCTTGAAAGTATTTTGCTTTTTACTACTCTCTCCCAGAATCTGCCCTTCCCTCCTTCCCCTCTTCCCCCCCCCTTATCTCCCTCCCCTCCCTCAGGGCAAAATATATTACTATACCCACTTGAGTATGTATGTTAGTCCTTCTTTGAGTCAATTCTGATGATATTAAGGTTCAATCACTCCCCAATTCCTTCCCCCTCTTCCCCTCCCCTCCATAAGCTTTTTTCTTGTTTCCTTCATATGAACAACCTCTCCCCAGACCAACTCTCCCCTTCCCCCTCCCCCAGTCTATTTCTTCTACACCTCAACCCTATTTTAAGGATGTCATTATGTGTTAGTTAGGTGGCACAGTGGACAATGCACCAGCCCTGGACCCAGGAGGCCCCAAGCCCAAATCCGGCCCCATACATAAGACACCCCACAAAGAACAAAACATAACTTCCCTTCGTATTCAGTTCAGACCTGTGTCCTCTGTATTATCTTCCCACATAGGAATGTTAACAGTTTGATCTTTTAATATCCCTCATGAAGTCTTTTTCCTGTTTATCTTTTTATGATTCTCCAGGGTCTTGTATTTGAAAGCCAAATTTTCTATTCAGTTCAGGTCTTTTCATAACAAATGTCTGAAAGTCTTCTTTCTCCTTGAAGTTCCATGTTTGCCTCTGAAAGATGATGCTTAGTTTTGCTGGGTACGTGATTTTTGGCTGTAGTCCCAGTTCCTTTGCCCTCTGGAATATCATATTCCATGCCCTCCGGTCCTTTAATGTAGAAGCTGCTAGATCTTGCTTTATCCTTATTGGAGCTCCACAGTATTTAAATTCCTTTTTTCTAGCTGCTTGCAATATTTTCTCCTTGACCTGGGAGTTCTGGAATTTGGCTATAATATTCCTGGAGGTTTTCCTTTTGGGATCTCTTTCAGGAGGTGATCGGTGGATTCTTTCAATTTCTATTTTAGCTTCTGCTTCTAGAATATCAGGGCAATTTTCCCTCACAATCTCTTGGAGGATGGTGTCTAAACTCTTGTTTTGGTCATGGTTTTCAGGTAGTCCAATGATTTTCAAATTATCTCTCCTAGATTTATTTTCCAGATCAGCTGTTTTTCCAAGGAGATATTTCACATTGCCCTCTATTTTTTCATTCAATTGGATTTGCTTTACTGTGTCTTGGTTTCTCATAAGTTCACTAGTTTCCATTTGTTCAATCCTAATTCTTAGGCAATTATTTTCAGCAGACAGTTTTTTAATCTCCTTTTCCATTTGGCTTTTCAAACTGTTGACTTTTTTCTCATGACTCTCCTGCATTGCTCTCATTTCTCTTTCCATTCCTTCCTCTCTTTCTCTACATCTTCGTTCTATCTCTCCTACTTTCTCTTCAAAATCCCTTTTGAGAGCTTCCATGGCCTGAGACCAGTTCATATTTTTCTTGGAAGCTTTGGATGTTGGAGCTTTGACCCTATTATTTTCTTCTTCTTCTGAGGATGTATTGTGGTCTATCTTTTCCCCAAAGAAGTTTTCGATGGTCTTCTGCTTTCTCTGCCTACTCATCCTGGTTTACTGTTTCTTGGCTTTTTACTCCTTAAAGTGTAGTGCTGCTTCCTGGACACACCGTTTGTGCTACAGCGTGGCCCAGGGGGTGATTGGGCTTCTTCTCAGCCTGCCTGGCTTGTGAGTAATCACAGCCGCTTTCTCTTTGACCCGGAAACAGAAGTCTGAACTCTGATTCTCTATGGTCGGAAGCTTGGCGTGCTTTTACCCCTCCCCCACTGGGCCACCACCACTCGATTCAGCCCACTGGTTCAGACCCAGGGCGCTTTGCCCCAACTCCAGCAGATACTGCCTCCACTTCACCCCGGCCTACCTCCGAACCCCCTCACCAGTCCGTGATCGGAGCCTCAGAAGCTGCTGGTGCTGAAGACTCTGAAGTGTTGGAGGCACTGTCCCTGGCTGGGTCCAGACCGCGAGCTGAGCTGTTCAGCCTGATCAGTAGGTGATCAGAATTGCCCTCTTTTGCAGAGAAACAGTCTCACTCTGTTCTTATGTGCATTAGGCTGTTCTGGGTTTTGATTTTTACCGCATTATTTGGGTGTGAATGGACGGGTTTATCTGGAGCTTGTGGGAGTCACAGCCTCTCCTCCGCCATCTTGGCTCCGCCTGATATGCTTTTACAATAGTTGTTATTGTTGAGTTATTTCCAGTCATGTCTGACTTTCCTTGACCCTACTTGGGGTTTTCTTGGCAAAGGTACTGCAGTGGTTTGTCATTCCCTTCTCCAGTTCATTTTACAGGTGAGGAAACTGAGGCAAACAGTGACTTGTTTAGGGTCGTAAAGCTAGTGAATGTCTTAGGCTGAATTTGCACTTGGAAAGATAAATCTTCCTTAGTCTAGGCCTGACACTCTATCCACTGTGCCACCTAGGTGTTGTACCCGTTACCAACTAGGAACTTTCCAAATCAACTTTCCTATAGGAAGAGACTATAGAATTATTGGTTTATTCAAAGCCTGTACAGAATTGCTGACTGGTTGTGTATCCTCAGCAGTGCTGAAAAGACCAGATAAGCCAAATCTGTACCTTAGGCAGCTAAAACTGCTACCAGCAGTCTTCCCCAGTGACTTATTGAATTTCTTTTCCTCCTAGTTTGGCCATTCACTTTATTTTAGGTCTTACATACCTGTTAATGGGGTTCTCTCGGAGCTCAGATTCAGGAATTTACCAACACTGCTAAATTATAAGGTATTAGCTCTGAAAGTCTATGATCATTCTTGTTACAAATCACCATCATGGCACCTAAGTATCTGAAGGCCTCATTCAAGCCTTTAACTGCAAAGGTTCAGACAACAGGAGCCCCTCCAAACCCAGCCTGTAGTTTATCATTTCTTTCTTCTAGAGGCAGCTGCATGAAGGAGAATTGGATGAGGAGTCAGGAAAGCCTGAGTTTAAATCCTGGTTCAGACACTTACCAGCTATGTGATCCTTGATTGCCTCAGTTTCCTCATCTGTAAAATGGGGGAAAATACTAACACCTACTTCCAAGGCTTGTTGTCAGGATCAGATGAGATAATATTTGTAAAAGTGCAATCGCATGTACCTCCTAGGGTGGTTGTGAGGATCAAATGAGAAAATATTTGTAAAAACAGCACGGTGCCTGGCACAGAGAGGAGACTGAATAAATGACTAATTCCTTCCCCTTTAATTCTCTGCAACTTTACCCCTTTCTCTCTCTTATTTTTTTTTTTAGTGAGTCAATTGGGGTTAAGTGACTTGCCCAGGGTCACACAGTTAGTAAGTGTTAAGTGTCTGAGGCCGGATTTGAATTCAGGTACTCCTGACTCCAGGGCCGGTGCTCTATCCACTGTGCTACCTAGCCGCCCCACTTTACCCCTTTCTCAAACCTCAGCTTCTTGGGCAGGCTTGAAGGGGAAGAGCAGTCCCCAAAACACCTCCTGAGGGAGTTGTATCTAACCTGGAATGAGAAAGGGAGGGGCAAGACTCCATAATCTCCAGCCTGATTCAGATGGGGAGTAGATGTTGTGGACCATTCTCCAATATTCTATTTCAGGGCTCTTGAAATATCTTTTAGATGAGTCACTCCCCAAAGGAATCCTTGAGGCTATTCATATTGGGCTGTAAAAAATCTGGGGCTGGAGGTAAGGTATATCATAGGGGATGCAATAGTTAAGCCCAATTCAGTTCAGTTCAGCTGAGACATCGTGTGAATGTGGAGACAGTCAGAGGACCCAGGCTCAAGACACTTGAGTTCTTTGGGTCTCAATTTTCTCATCTGCAAAATGAGGGCCTTGGATTATTTGGTCTCTAAGGTCCTTTCAGCTCTAAATTTTTGATCTTGTGATTCTGACCCTAAATTCAACCCAAGTTATTAAAGCTGCCTACTAAGATCTGAGGCTCTTTGCTGCTAGTAAAGAGATATAACACTGAAAAGGGGTTCTTTCTTTCTAGTGGCTTACAGTACATTTTGCTGTGGGGGTAGGGGGAGATGGATCTAACCTGTATGTTGTTGTTCAGTCAGTTTTCACTAGTATCTAATTCTTTGTGACCCTATTTTGGGTTTTCTTGGCAAAGATGCCAGAGTGGTTTGCCATTTCCTTCTCCAGCTCATTTGACAGATGAGGAAACTGAGGCAAACTGGGATAAGTGACTTGCCTAGGATCATGCAGCTAGTATATATCCTAGACTGGATTTGAAATTGGGTTTCTATCCACTAGCTGCCTCTCTATACATGATAAACAAATTCAGGATAATTAGAGGATAGAGACAACACTAGTTACTATGGACACCAAGAGAAGCTTCTAGAAGGAAGTAACCACCTGAGTTTAGAATCCTGGAAGAGGGGAGCCCAGAAATGCAAAGTGGCATTTGATGTGAAAATCCAGGGTGGATCTAATCGTTTTAGCATAACCCTGTTGTGTATTCATAAGGAAACAAATTCATAGAATCATAGAATGCTAGATCTGGATATTTATAGGTAATTTAGATAAGGGTGTACTGGAGCTAGCTCCTACAGAGGCTTCAGAAAGAGCTAATTGTTCGGTTTTCAGTTCAAATATTTACACCTTGGAAAATGATAAATTGGGCTTGATTTATTATTTTGTTGATTATCTAGACTTAAGATAATGATGGAGAGACTGTTAATAATTCAGATTAAAGAGGCAGCTAGGCGGTACAGTGGATAAAGCACCAGTCCTGGATTCAGGAGGACCTGAGTTCAAATCCAGCCTCAGACACTTGACACTTATTAGCTGTGTGACCCTGGGCAAGTTACTTAACCCTCATTGTCCCATGCAAAAAACCCAAAACCAAACCGACAAACAAAAAAAATAATTCAGATTAAAAGAAAAGTAGATCTTGGTACTTTGGAGAGCTGGTTGTTAAATCTTTTTTTCCTTTTGTGTGTGTGTGTGTGGGGGGGCAATGAGGGTTAAGTGACTTGCCCAGGGTCACACAGCTAGTAAATGGCAAGTGTCTGAGGCCAGATTTGAAGTCAGGTCCTCTTGAATCCAGGACCAGTGCTTTATTCCCTGCCAGAAAGCTACCTTCCACTCTAACCAAATAGCAGTTAAGGGGAGAACTGAATAAACTTCTACTTTCAGTTAACATTGTGATGCGGAAGCCAACCTCTTCCCTTCCAAACAAAAACCCAAACCAACAAATACAAATATCATTATGTATTGTCACTTTGTGATGTGGACTTCCCCCCCCCCAAAAAGGGGCAGGGAAAGAACATTTGTGGGTAGAGAACACTGATAAAAATCAACTTGAGAAGAAACACAGCTCCTAACATAAAAATGCTTTAGGAGGGATACAAAAGGAAAGGGAGTACGCATTTTTATATAGCATCTACTATGTTCCAGGCACTGTGCTGAGTGTTTTTTACAATTATTATTTCATTCGATCCTCACAACAATCCTGGGAGCTAGGTGCTATTATTATTCCAATTTTACAGTTGAGGAAACTGAAGCAAATAAAGGTTAAGTGACTTGCTCAGGATCACATAGCAAGTATATATCCAAGGCTGGATTTGAACTCAGGTATTCCTGACTACAGGCCCAGGATTACATCCACTTGCCACCAGCTGCCTCTGACACAGATTGTTTTGAACACCTGTCAGAAAACTTTTGCTCAGATAAATGAACTGAGAGAACTTGTTTGAAAACAGAACACTTACTGAGATAACAATGGCTTGCCTTTAATGCCCTATATTGCTTAAGAGAAGATGAGGAAGAGGAAAGATGGTGATTGTGGCCCAGCAGGTCACTGACACCTAGGGTCTTAGAATCATCAGTCTAGAGCTAGAAGAGCTATTAGAGCCATCTAATCCAGGCCCCTCATTTTACAGATGAGGAAACTGGGTCCCATTGAAGTTAAGTGACTTTGCTCAGGGAATGCATCGAGTGAGCATCAGAAGTTGGATTTAAACTCAACTTCTCTGACTCATATCCTAATTCAGTGGATTTTTCACCCCACTGTGCTATTTTGCCTCCCCCATATGACTATCTTCAGTTTTAATGTATATAGCTATTAATCTATAAATCAAATATCTGTTTGGGGAATATGAGATGGTTATATAAGAATTGTTGATGTCATACTTGACAGAGACATGAATCTTTTCCATTTCACATTATAAGATAGAGATTAATTATTACTCACAAAGAGGCCCTGATTTAAGACATTAGAAGCCAGAGAGAAAAGATGACCAGATGAAGAGTAAGATAGGCGATGAGAAGGAACTCAGTGCAGGAGGAGTTGTTAGAAGCCAGAGACACAGAAAACAGAGAAGCAGTTTACAGAAAGCAGAAGCTGACAGGCATGCTTTGCTGCTAATGCCAGAAACTGTTTGATTGGGGGGGAAAAGTAATATTAACTTCTAGAATTCGATTGGAGGAAAGCAGAATCCTTTGCTAGTTGAAGAATTGCCTGTGCTTATTGTCTTCTGCCACCATCTATAACCTGAAAGAGGGGAAATTCTCAGGGGTGCCTTTGATTCCCTTTATAGCCTTATATAGTTTAAGAGAAAATGAGGAAGATGGAGAAAGATAGGGTTTGTAACACTTTTCCTGAGAGCTCATATAGTGGTTTGTGTGTGTGTGTGTGTGTGTGTGTGTGTGTGTGTGTGTGTGAGGCTTTAAGTGACTTGACACAGCTAGTGTCAAGTGTCTGAGGTCAGATTTGAACTCAAGTACTCCTGATTCCAGGGTCGGTGCTCTATCCACTGCGCCACCTAGCTGCCTCCGCCACCTAGCTGCCCCTCATATAGTTTTACTTAAAAAGCTGAATACATGCTCAGCATCCTGCTAAGGGTGGCCATGTGCTAAAAGAGCTGGACACTGCTTCATTGGCTGGATAAGTGACTTTCCCAAGTATGATGACCAGAAGCAGAGAAGTGGTTTTCCCAGCAGTAGACACATGATATAGATTCTTCTCTTTCCAGCTCTCCCTTCCCTCTGCTCCCAGTGTAATATTTTTTCTTACTCCTTGGTTTTTTTTTTAATTGGATATCATCTGATCAAAGTTAACTTATACCCTTGCCCTTTGTCTATGTATATGTAGATTCTTCTCTAAAGAGACCTGCTGTCCAGGATTATAAATTGCCCCTGGCTTATATGGGTTTCCCTGGTCAGGTGCTTCACTGCTAAGTTTCTCAAAGTATGAGCTCATTCTCTTCCTCTAGACACTGTGTGCTTTTGTGGAAGAGTGTGACCCTTGTTTATACATTTTGATTATTTTTTTCTTTTACCATCTATGGAATAAATATTATAATTATTCCTATTCTTGCCTTTTATTAAGTTCAATGCTATGGTTATTATTTCTTCTGCCTTTTCATTTACATGGTTAGGAGTCAATAGTGTTACTGTGACTGATTTTGTATAAATGGAAAGGATACCATTAAGGAGCTACAGTGTAGATAGTAGTAGTGGATTCTCTGTATCAGAGTTTTATACCTGGGTCCTGAAAGAGCTTCCTTTGTAGCCTAATGGTCAAGGCTGTCATTGTGTATTCTCCACTCACTCTGGGAAACCACCCCTAGACTTTCTGGCGAGTGCTGGTTGGGAATGAGTGAACTGTCCCCGAAAAAGAGAAGGATGAGGATATCACATTGGAACCACACCTGAGCTACAGAAATATAATGTCGGCGTGGGGGAGGGGGGAAGGGGAGGGAAGTCTAACAGTCCTGTTGTAATCTGCCCAAGTCAAATTTAAACCAGTATTATTTTCAGTTATTTTAGGAAGGACTTGACAAGTTCATGTATGACTTGCATGGTGAGGAGACTCAAAACCATATCATATAAGGTATAATTGAAAGAACTTGGTAAAGATCAGGTTTGGGGGAAATGCTAGCTATAGCACATTTCAGAAAATACAAATTTGTTCCAATGTGATTGATATATTAGAAAACATTTTGAGCATAACCTGAATTTCAAGTTTGTTTCTGTAAGATTTCTTCCTTGAGAAAAAGTGAGAATGCAGAAAAACGCACCACTTTGCAATAACTCACAAGCTGCAACCTTTCCTATGCCCACTTCGACAAGCAAACTTCAGGTCTTTGTGAAGGCAAAGTGCCATATTTATTGTATAATTTCTGGTGCAGGAAGAACTGTGAGTACAGACGGTATGATCTTACCTCTATCCCTTTCCTCCATGGCCTCTGACCCAGAAGTCCAGAATTTCTGCCTATCCAACTTACTGGAACCTAAGGCAAGAGGAGCAGCAGACAGAGGCCAAGAACAGGATTACTATTTATTGTAGCATTCATGTATTTCTTAACCATTTATCATGTATAAAACTGTGCCACATTTTTATTAGGTTCCTATCTTTTTATTTTTGAGTGTTGTACCCTTAACTCACTTTTCCCCATATGCTTTGTGGTTTTTATTGCATGATTTGCATAGTGTAGTGCTTTTTGGGAATATATATTTCACATTATAGCAGAACTGGTTGTATTCTATTTCCAGAAGGCACAACTAGGATGGGGTAGAAGTCAACAGGGAGCCAGGTCTTAGATTAATGTAAGGAACATTTTCTTAATAATTAGAGCTGTTTAACTCTTGGTGGAGGCTAAGAATTGAGAATCAAGGGAATGTCCATCAATTGAGGAATGATGGAAAAAACTGTGTTATATGATTGTAGTGGAATGGACTTGTGCTACAGGAAATGACAAACAGGATGATCCCCGAAAAACCTTGAAAGACTAATGAGCATCGATGTATGGTGAAGTGAGCAGAGCTGAGAGAACATTGTGCATAGTGACAGCAGTATTGTTCAATGAGTAATTGTGAATGACTTAGCTACTCTCAGCAGTACAATGATCCAGGACAATCCCAAGGAACTAATGAGGAAGCATACTATGCACTGCTATAGAAAGAACTGATAAAAAGAACACTTGTGGATTGTACATATATAACCTGATTGTGATCTTGTGGAGGGGGGAGGAAAGGGAGGGAGGGAGGGAGAAAAATTTGGAACTCTAAATCTTATGAAAATGAATGTTGAAAACTACCCTTACATGTAAATGGAAAATAAAATAAATGTTTGTTGAGAAAAAAAATAATTAGAGCTGTTTGGATGTGAAATAGAGGTGGCAAATTCCTTGTGACATGTATTCATGCTGGTCAGATGACCACTTACTGGTCACTTATAGAAAGGGGTTATCCTCTGATAGGTAATTGGACTAGAATATAGGATCATAGTTTTAGAATTGTGAGGGACATTTTAGACCATCTGCTCTAAGCTCCTCATTTTACAAAGGAGGAAACTGAGGCTTTGAGATGTCAAGTTATTTGTTCAAGATCACCCAGTTAGTAAGTGACAGGATTTGAAACCAGGTCTTCTGACTCCAAATTCAGTATTTTTTACTTTATACTACATGGTCTCCACAATCCATTGTATCTCTATGATTCCTTAGTTCTCATTGATGTTGTCATTTCAGTCATGTCTGACTGTGACCCCATTTGGGGCTTTCTTTGCAAAAATACTATAGCAGTTTGTCATTTCCTTTTCCAACTCATTTTACAGATGAGGAAACTGAGGCAAACGGGGTTGACTTCTCCGAGTCATATAGCTACTAAGTGTCTGAGGCCAGATTTGAACTCAGGAAGATAGGTCCTACTGACTTCAGGCCTGGCACTCTGTGCACTACAGTGCCATCTAGCTGCTTGGCACATAATGTAGTTAGGGATAAATAAACATTTGTTGCTTAACTGATTCCAGAAAAATACAATGAGGCAAACTTCCAATCTAAGGTATGTGAGGACATTTTGGGGGGTCAATTTCCACATTTTTTCTGCCAATTCCAGTGGTTATCATATCTCCTTTCTTTTCTCCCCCCATCCCCAAACCCTCTTTTTCAATACTCTAGCCTGAGAAGGGTGGAATCCCTGTGTTTGATGTACCTCTACTTTAATACAAAGCACACCATTACTAGTTAATGATCATGAACTGTCAGGGCAGTCACTTTGAAAAGGTGACAGTGATGAATGGAGTCAGCGGCTCTGAGGGAGGTGGGTCAGGGAAGAGACACAATGGTTTATTTAAGCTCAAGGCTGATAATGCTTTAGGAGGGGGCTTTCCAATTCCTGACCTTCGGGCCTGGCTTTAATGGGATAAATAAAGGTATGGTTCTCTTCCACCAGTGTCAGCTGAGGAAAGCATCTCTTCTCTTGCTCACCAAATATCACCCTCTCTCTGTGATCCAGATGCATTTTCATGGCTTCAGGTGAGAGTAAAATCCCCTGGAGAGGTTGAAAAGGGAGCAAATCTATGTCTCCTTTTGCTCGGGAGCTTTGGGCATATGGGATTCTACATCTGTGCTGTGTATCTGTCCACATACCTCTCCCTTAAAGAAAGGGAAGACAGAATCATTCCCCCTTCACTTGGGGATTACTATCAGGAATTGGGAATAGGAGTAGAGTATTTTGGGTCTCTACCCCCAGCTGGTTTCCATAGGGTTTGTATATCAGGGAAGAAAAGACTTCCTTTCTAAAAAATGAAAGTAATGTTTGTTTGTGATTGGGTCTGCTCGTTCTCTCATCTAGTGTTCAACCTGGGGAAAGAGCCGCCCTCAGTATCTACATGAACTCACTTGTGTAAATCCAAACCCCCATTGGATTTAATGAAAATGAGAGATGTCCGAGGGAGGGAGGTTTCCTCTTCGGGTGGGCTGCTCTTTCAGCTGTGACATTGTACTTTTTGGTAAAATTAATACCTTCGGGCAAGTGGTCTGTCCAGAGACTCTCCCCTTTGGCAAATCCCATAAACAACCTTTACTCTGTTAGGAGAGAAACAGAGAGACTTCCCCAGAAAGGGACCCTGGGGAATCTCTTCTAATAAGGGTGAAAATGCTCCACAGGGAGTTTTAGGAAGCTCTTCTCTCAGTTGAGCAGCCCATGGATCCTCCTAGTTGCTGGACAGCGTAAACACCAGGGTTTGGTAAATAAAGTTGGCACTATCATGCGCTGTGGAACATGCACTTAAGCTGTGACTGGCAGCCAGCTCCGGGAGGACTTAGGAGTTTAGAGCCAAAGCTTTTGGGTTCAGAGCCTCTGAGGTCCCAAGATAAACAAATCTGTTGGTGAGAGTGACCAGAGTGTTAGGTCAGCTCAAGGGTCACCAATAGGTCAGCCTGCCTGGGAGCTTCGGCTCTGGTTTGTGTTTACCCCCCTGCGTCCCCCCCCCCCCCCCCAGGCAAAGCTGGAGGTGCTGGAGCAGAAGGCTGGGCCTCCACCAGGGAAAGAATACCCGTGTGTTTTTTTGGAGTCCTTGGGAAATGAGTTGACGACAGCCATCCAGGCCCCAAGAATCTGGGTAGATTTTGCAGGCTGGTTTTTCCCAAGTGCTAATAAACAACTCCCTTTGGAAGGGCAGACTGGCCAGATCAGCTATGGATCCCGCTTGCTAATGCATGCCTGGGCAGCCGTGGCAAATGAATCACCTCCAGGGCCCAGATATGAGTTACTGGTCTGGTAACTATTGTTCGTGGAATCACAGACTGGAAAAGACATTCAAAGTAATTTGTTCCTTGCCTTGTGTAGTTCTGTGTACTTTGCTTGGAAAATTATTCACCATTTAACTGTCAAAAAATCATGAATACCAGGGGGGAAGGAATCTTAGAGGTAATCTAGTTCAGTCCTCTCCTATTGAAGATGGAGAAACTGAGGCTCTGGGAGTTGAAGGGATTTTGCCCAAAGCTATCTAGGAAACAAGCAGTAGAAGCATTCGGCATCATTTCAGGTTCAGCCCACATTCTACCATATCCTTTAGTCTTGCTAAACTTCTGTCCAATTCCACAAGCGTCCACCAAGCATCTGTCCTGAGCCGACAGCTGATCTACAGGGTTGGGGATATAAAGATGAACAATGATGTGGCTCCCTAAGCTTGGGGGTATGACATGTAAGTAGGGAAATATGATGTAAGGTATCAAGTATAACAGTCAAAGGAGAGATCTACACAGTGTTTTAGGAATATCTGAGAACTGGATAAAATACTTAAGCTTAGGAGCAAGGGGATTGGGAGGTTTCACAGAAGTAGAACTTGAATTGAGCCTTGAAGGAAAAAGAATGATTCTAAAAGGGAAAGATGAGGAGGGAAGACATTTCAGCCAGGGGGTGAAGGAGTTATTCAGGAGTTCAGGAAATAGGTTGTAGTCCAGCTTGGCTGGAATTTAAAGGGTATGAAGGAGGATAACTTGAAATAAGACTGAATCAGAAGGACCAGAGCAAGACTGTGTAAGCTCTTGAAGACCATTTTATCCAATGGGCACTAGAGAGCCACTGAGGGTTTTTGAGTAGGGGAGTGACATGGTCACAGGAAAGATTAGAAATATTCTTCATTAGAAGAATTAGAAATACATCTTCATTAGAAAAAATATTTTGGCAGCTAAATAAAGGATGAATGGAAGAGGGGAAAGACTAGATATCAGAAATCCAGTTAGGAGACTAAGCCAATGGGATAATACAGTAATTATAAAGCACTTAGCATTGTGCCTGGAACACAGTAGGTGTTTAAGAAATGGTTATTTTGTTCTTTCCTTCCCATAGATCAGGAGAGATGAAAGCCTACACTTTTTTTTTTTTTTGGTGGGGCATTGAGGGTTAAGTGAGTTGTCCGGGGTAACACAGCTAGTAAGTGTCAAGTATCTGAGGCCGGATTTGAACTCAGGTCCTGCTGAATCCAGGGTCTGTGCTTTATCCACTGTGCCACCTAGCTACCCCTTTTTATTTGCTCTTTTAAGATGAGATAGGGACAAAAAGTTTAAATATTTAAGTATCTTCTAAAATCCTTTCTTTAGCTACTCTTACAGGTCCCTTCTGAATTTCTTCCAACTGAAGGAAAGCTTGAGACAAAAGAAGGGTGACTTTTAGGCAGGGATGTGCTGGTAAATGTTTAACAACCAGCTCTCTGGGAGGAGGAGGAGGGAATGCTAGACACACTTTTAAATTTAATCTGCATTATTAATCTTTTTCTCCATCAACTTCCTAAGTCTAGACAATTAACAAAACATTAAATTAAGCTCTGATTTTTAGCATTTACTGATTTCCTAGGTGTAAATGCTCACACTCAACATTTAACAATGCTTTATTGGACAAGTCAGTAGGAGCTGTTTCCAGGGAAGAACATTAAGAATAACCAGAATAAGTTATTCTCCATCTTCTTCCTTCTTTGAGATTTTGAATGGAAATGATTGCCATAAGGAAACATTCATTGCTCGTTAGGGCAAGCACCTTTCTCATGGGTCTTGTAAGGGTTATTGTACTTGGTTCAATCAGAAGTTGATGCAAGTACTTGAGAAAAAAGTCACACTTTGCTTTAAGTAAGCATGTATTACATGAAAGTTATCATTTACATGAAAGATAAATTCATTGGATGGTAAATTTAGAATTGGAAATAACCTCAGAGATCATCTAATCCAACCCCTTATTTTATAGATCGAGGGAACCAAGGAGCAGCTAGATGGCACAGTGGATGGACCAACATGCTTGGAGTCAGGAAGACTCATCTTCCTGAGTTAAAATCTGACCTCAGACACTCAGCAGCTGTGTGACCGTGTGCAAGTCACTTAACCCTGCTTTCTTTAGTTTCCTCATCTGTAAAATGAACTGGAGAAAGAAATGTCAAACTACTCCAGGATCTTTGCCAAGAAAACCCCAAATGGGATCATGAGGAGTCAGATATGACTGAAGGAAGAACAACAAAAAGTTCACACAGGTGGTAACTGGTGGAGTTGAAATTTGAACTCAGATCCTCTGCCTCTAAAACCAGCTGTCTTTTCATTGTACTGTACTTCTGCCCTGGAGTGTGAGTATTAATTTTTCAATAGATCCTTTTTTACTTTACAGAAAATATTTGCAACAGAATTCCTTTAATTGGTGAGCCCATCTAGTATATTTAAAAATCTTTGCCCTATAAGAGAATTAATTTAAACCCCATACTTTGAGAATATATTGTCATTAGTAGCTGTTCCCACCATGAGCCCCAGGAGGGTCTTTAAGTAGCTTAGGCTGTGTTTACAGGGAAGATAATGTCTGCCCCAGAACAAGGTTCATTAAACAAAACCCCATGCAAATCCATGACTCTTGAGAACTATGGTTGAAAAGAAGGCTGTGAGATCTGATTCAGATTTAATTTTTTGAATATGATTACAGATTTTTCTGTATTTGTACTTTTCAAAAAAATCTATAGAATTTGGAATTTCAGAAAGAAGTAGACACTTAAGTAGACCTCTATAGAGGTCTCAAATATCAATGAACCCTCTCATTTTTTCCAAGCTGCTTCATTTTTAGACTCAATTGTATTCCTCATCCTCCCTCCCCCAACAAAAGTGAAAAATGTAAGAGCATTGAGATCTCTCATTAAGGCTTTTGTATACAAGAGAGATCTGTTTTTAGCAAGAGTGAATGAAAATCATCAGAAGGGGGTTGATAAGCTGTTGTCTTTTAAAATTCTCTATCATAACTTGCTCTATAAACATTTTAAATTCAACAAGATCCAGCTGAGATGACAAAGATTAAGGGTGAGCAGGGAAGTCCTGTTCTCTACAGCTGCCTGGTTAAGAAGATCATAAGCTATGGCCTTCAAAGCCACCACTGGCTCTATAAAAGACCTTTAAAGCTTACATGTATATGGTCCCTTATGGTTTAACAAAGCCTCTGCATACATTATCTCATTTGATCCTTGCAACAACTCTTTGAAGTGGTTGACAAGTATTATTACCTCCATGTTACTCAGCAAGTTGGGTTTCAGAAAGATTAAACAATTTGCTTAGAGTCATATACCTAGTAGGTGACAGACTGGATTTGAACACAGGTCTTCTGACTCCAAGTTTGTGTCCTGCCACCAGGCCAGTTGTCCTTAATATGAAGACTGAAGACTAGGGTTGGGCAGTGGGGAGGGAGTTTATTGCAGAGAGTCTTAAAATCCATATGTACTTCAAACATTACCAGTTTTCGTTTTTATGAACTCCAACAATATGTGTGAAAAGATCCTTCCCCCCCTCCCCCCCCCCCCCCCCCCCCCCCCCCCGCTCCCCAGTGGAAAAGTACAGAGTACAAGATGTACTGATACTGATAAATAGGGTCACAGGCTTGCAGTGTCAGGACTGAAGCCCACACCCAAACAGATGGCCTCACTTGATGAAGCCCACACCCAAACGGATGGCTTCATTTGGACGAGCCAATGAAAATCCTGTAACTATGCTTCTGATTCTGTACTCGCGCTTTTGCCTCACCAACCCCCATAAAAAGGTATCGCACAGGAACCCCGGCGCGCCAGTTCCCCAAGCGGCCTGGTCGCCCGCAGGTACCTGTGTTCAATAAACCTCGTGTTGTTTGCATCAGATTGGTGGTCTCGGCTCGGTCTTTGGGTCCCGGGGTCTCTCCTGAAGGAAGGGTCCAATCAGGATCTTTCAATGTGTAAGGGAAAAACATAATAAAAAAACAAGGATATCTTTGGTAGCCTGAATAAATAATGTCCTGAAGAGATAATTATTACTGTTTAAAAATTTTTATAGAAGACGATTTGATTGTTTATATGCTTCCATAGTTTCTTCTCCAGGTAATATGAACAAGGCTTCCAGTGTGTCCCTGTGGGAGGGTACGATCGAGAGGTTTAGGCAGGCATTGATTGATGGCAAGAATAATCATATAATGAAATCACAGAATTTTTCGAGGATATCAGTATATATTAGTGCTTCTGTAATTAATAAGAAGAAAAATTGTTTTGAAGCCTTAATGAATTCTTGGCAGTTTTTGTCATATTAATAGTGTGACTATTATTGTGTATAAGGGCAGCTAGGTGGCATGGCCAGGCCTGGAGTCAGGAAGGCCTGAGTTCAAATCTATCCTCAGACACTAACTATGGGATCCTGAACCCTTTTTTATCTCAGTTTCTTCATCTGTAAAATGAGTTGGCAAAGGAAGTGGCAAATTATTTCAGTATCTTTTTCAATAAAACCCCAAATAGGGTCATGAAGAATTGGATACAACTGAACAACAGCAGCGGCATCAACAAAACAATGACAACAAATTATTGTGTAGGAAGAAGGGAGGGAGAAAAATGGAGCATGAGATACTTTTCCCGATAAAGAGTGATCTTTATACTAAGAAGATTGGAAACCAGTGTACTACATCATGCTCACTACCTTTAGCAGTTTTAGCATAATAGGTTGGAGAGTATTTATGATTCCTACATTCAGCCTATTCTTTTAAGTTTTAAAGTGTATGATATGCAGGGGCAGTGCTTATTGTGTTCTCATGGAATTGGACTAAACAGGCAGAAAGAGCACCAGCTATTCTAGGCCAGGGATGTGCCAAGAGGCAAATCCATTGATAGAGGGAAGGCTTTGGAATCAGAGACTTTTGGCTAGTTCAAATTGTGGCTCAGCCACATGCTGCCTGTGGAATCTTGGACGAGTCCTTTCTTTCTAGGCCTCTCTCTCCTCATCTGTAAAATGAAAGGGTTCTACGAGGTCAGGGGATACACAAATGTGGCTGGGAAAAATGAGGTCTTTATTTTCACTGACCTTTGGTTTTGGCTGTACCTATATATTTTAATTTGTGCATTATTCTGAGAAGGGGTCCATAGGTTTCACCCAATAGCCAAAGGGGTCTAAGACCCCAAAAAAGAGTAAGAGCCCCTGGACTAAGAGATCTTTGAGGCCCCATCTAGATCTAAATTTATTATCATATTTGGGAAATGGGTATGATAACCTAACCAAATGACCTTGTTTTACATTTACATTCACATTCAGGGATGTGAGGAGGATGCAGAGATAATTTGGTTCTTCTAGGGGAAAACATGAAGGGGGGGTGGGCGGCATTTTTATTAGAATTTACCAGTCTTAAATGTAGTGTTGTTTCCAACCCTGGCAGCTCTTGCCCACTCTCCAACTCCCCCCCCCCTTTCTCCTTTGCATTCTTGGCCCTTGGGGGGAGAGGCGGGGAGAAAACCCCCCTCTTATCTGGGATTGTCTCCTAAACAAATGCAGCCGTGTAGAGGTATTGTCCTTTGGAAACTTGGCCTGGGACACTTTACGAAGTGTCTGCAAACATTTAGACACAGAAAACCGATTGCTGTTAATTCAGAGCCCATTGTCTCCATTGCTGACAAGTCTTCTCTGAAAGTGACTTACTGTGGGGGGTGATGGTGATGAGTGCTGAACCCAAGGGACTCCCTCCGTTGAGACCCTCAGCCCCAAGAATTGTGCTGTTGTTTGTTTAAACAACCTGAATGTAATTGTGATTATTTGGGATGCCCTGAATGTTTGGGAAAGTGGGGGAGGAGGGGGACTGACATACATACCAGGAGACAGAGTCTCACCGTCTCACCAGCAGGGAATTGGATGCCTGGATGACTGGGTGGTTGTCAGTTTCTTGATTGGAAAGCCAATGGAAAGAACAACCCTTCAGTCTTGAGTTGAAATAAACATACATCAATGGATAGCACCTCCTAGGATACTGAATATTCAATCTAGTCATTTGGAGTGGGGAGGGGGCAGCAGAGAGATGTAGGCTCAGTTGGTCAGTGGGACAAACTTAATACTCTGAAGTTTATTAGAGAAGTAGATCCTACGGATTAAATTCAATATGACAAACATTTATTAAGCAGCTGCTATGTACTATGTGCAAGGCACTATGGTAGGCTCTAGGGACAAAAATGAAACTGGCTTTGTTCCCAAGGAGGTTATACACAACTAGGGGAATGGCACATGTAAAGTATATACAAAGCAATTTCAAGAGGGAGAAAGGGTGGGGGGCAGGAATCAGGGAAGGCCTGATGTAGAGGGTGCCACAAGAACCTAGGAAGATGAGGATCTTTAAACTAGAGGTTGGCAGGGGGTTCATTCCAGACACATGGGGACTATTTGTACAAAGGGAGACATGGAGGCAGGAGTTGGAATGTTGCATCTGGGAACATAGCTAATAAGCCAGTTTGGCTAGAAGGGAGAACGAATGCAGAGAAGTAAAAATGAAATAAGACTAAAAAGGTAGATGAAAGCCAGATTTTACAGAGCTTAGAAAGCGCAGGGGACCTCCTCTTGGGAGAGGGGCTCCCACTCCCAGCTCAAGCCAGGCCAGATTTGATCCTCTGGGGAGGCTGACTACAAAAAAGAGGTGTGTCAGGCTTTTCTTGTAGATCTGGGGAAAATCTTTAAAATAAAGCTTAGGAAAGGCTCAAGTCTTCTCTAAGAGGAATAGAAAGGTACTCAATGAACAAAATATTGTTTGTGGTCATTGAGTTGTTTCAGTCATATCCTACTCTTTATGACCCCATTTGGGTTTTGAGTTCTGCTTTATTTATTTGTTTTTTTGGGCAAAGATACTGGAATGGTTTCTTATTCCTTCTCTAGCTTATTTTTACTGATGAGGAAACTGACATGGATAGGGTTAAGTGACTTGCCCAGGGGCACATAGCTAATAAGTGCCTAAAGCTGGATTTAAATTCAGGTTTTCCAGGGTCTAGGCTAGGCACTCTATCCACTATGACAACTAGCTGCCCTAATGTACAAAGAAGTTAACAAGATGTAGGGCAGCTATTTATTTCCTCTACTACAAAAGAAATGTTTAAAACATAAAAGCCTCATAACCAGATGTCAACAAATATTTAAAAACATGAAATAACAATCTATCACACCTATTATACCTATACATTATATATAATATTTAAATACATTATATATAACATATAAAATATATAATATGATAAAATACAATACAAAGTGATACAATGCAATACAATATGATACAGCGATGCAAAGCGATACAAAGTGATATGATACAATATATTATAATATGCAATTATGTTATATAATTACACAATATTAAATTTATATTATATAATCACATAGTATATAGTATATATAATATGTGTATATATACACATGCATGCATCCATATACACATGTATATATGTATGTGTATATACATATATATGTATGTGTGTGTGTGTGTGTGTATCTCTGTCTGTCTCTGTCTCTTTCTCTCCCAGAAGGTAAAAACATTTTGTGGGACCATTGAAAAGATATTTCACCTTTGCCTCTTTGCCTGAGCTAACTTGGACTTTCTCAGTCCTTGCTGTAACATATTCCAGGAGATGGATCATCTTCTCCTTTGAGAAGCTGTTTTGGAGATCACCTCTTGTTGGTTAACCAGTACCAACTCAGGAACCTACAACCTCTTAAACCCACAAGGTTACCACCAGGGCTGGAGACATCCATATCTCAGGATTGCTTTTCCTGACCTGGACTTAGGGAAGAAATTACAAAACAGAGGAGGCAGCCAAGGACTTGAGGTCCAGCCTCAGGCTCACATGGGTAAACATGTTCTTGTTATGTAGATGCCATAGTAGCTGGGGAATGGGGAAGATGAGGGAGTAGTAGTGGTGGTGGTTCTGGAGCCCTCCTTCCTTGCTGGTAATCCAAGAGTATGCTGTATTCCAATTTATAAGGGCCCATCCCTGCTCCCACTATATGAGGGAGAAGATTTTTTTGGGGACTATTCTCGTATTCTACTGAGAAGATGACTCTTCCTGCCTCAGTTGCTAATCATATTTGACATAACATGGAGACATGAGGACTAGGCAGGAGCATCTGGTCATCTTCGTCCTTTACTGCTGAGCCAGATAATTTATTCATTCCTATGGAACAAGAATGCGTGTTTCTAGGGGCTCACTGAATGACTTTTTTTTTTAGACCCTAGTGTCCTCCTGTATCTCCCCTTCACCTGAGAGTTTTCCTTCTTCTATTTGTGAACAGCCAGCTTCTGGGTCCCAGCTGAAGGGATGATGGGACAGGGTAAAGGATGCCTCAGAATGGCTATACTTGCTTCATGTCTCTGCATCGACCCCTCTTTGGAGGTACAGCTATTCACCTAAAGCTTAAAAATATCCACTAGTTTTGAGGGACAAAAATAATATATTCTGCAGATTTCGTGGCATATTTCTGCCTTTGTTTTCTCTCCCAAAGAGACCTCTAATCCTTTCTAAAGGAAGAATAAGAGTGAAGTTTGCCCAGTGGTAGGAAGGGCTCTGGTTGGTAAAATGAGGTAAGGTAAAGGGGTGTGGGCTACAGAAAAAGATTTAAATATTACCATTCTCTCTTTGCTGAGATCTATGGGTCCAGTGTATTGCATCACCAGAAATATGTAGACGATGGCATACCATACTGGTTTTCTAAGACATACATTTTACTTTTGAGGTATTTTATTTTTTCCGTTACATGTAAAGATAGTTCTCAACTTTTGTTTATACATGCTTTACAATTTCAGATTTTTCTCCCTCCCTCCCCTCCCTCCCCCCCTCCCCTAGACAGCAGGTAATCTGATATAGGTTATATCTATATATCTCTATACATATACATATATATATATATACACACACACATATATATATATACACATAATAACATCAATCCTATTTCTGCATTAATCCTGTTACAAGAGAAAGAATCAGAGCAGTGATGCAAAACCTCAAAATAGAAAAAAAAAAAAAACAACAGCACCCAAAACAAAAGAAATAATATGGTTCAATCAGCATCTATACTCCACAGTTCTTTCTTTCTTTTTTTTTTCTTGGATTTGGAGATCCTCTTCTATCATGAGTTCCCTGGAACTCTTCTGTACCATTGCATTGGTGAGAAGAATATAGTCCATCACAGTAGGTCAACACTCATTGTTGATGATACTGTGTACAATGTTCTTCTGGTTCTGCTCATCTCACTCATCATCAGCTCACGTAAGATCCTCCAGGTTTCTCTGAAATCTGTCTGCTCATCATTTCTTACAGCACAATAGAATTCCATTACATTCATATACCACAACTTGTCCAGCCATTCCCCAATTGTTGGGCACCCCCTCAACTTCCAATTCCTTGCTACCACGTAAAGAGCAGCTACAAATATTTTTGTACATGTGGGTCCCTTTCCCCCTTCCATGATTTCTTTGGGCAAAAGACCTAAAAGTGGGATTGCTGGGTCAAAGGGTATGCACAGCTTTATCGCCCTTTGGGCATAATTCCAAATTGCTCTCCAGAATGGTTGGATCAGCTCACAGCTCCACCAACAATGCATTAGTGTTCCAATTTTCCCACAGCCTCTCCAACATTTATTATCTTCCTTTTTTGTAAGACATACATTTTAGAAATCCCTTATTAAATAAGATGTAGTTCTTGTTCAGTTGTGTCCAATTCTTCCTGATGCCTTTTGGAGTTTTCTTGACAAAGATACTGGAGTGGTTTGCCATTTCCTTCTCTGGCTCATTTTACTCATGAGGAAATGCAGGCCAACACTATCACATAGCTAGTAAGTGTTTGAGGCCAGATGTGAACTGAGGTCTATCCTGACTTCAAGCCTAGCACTTTATGCACTAGGTATTCCAGGGTAAGTTCACAGCACACATGGCCAATCAACATACTGGAGTGTTCTCTGCTAAGTTCTTGGCATCATGCTCTTAAAAATAGACTCTTCTCTCCAAATCCATTGTGGGCTCCTCAGTGGACCCCAATTTGTTTTTTTTGGTGTGAGGCAATTGGTGTTAAGTGGCTTGCCCAGGGTCACACAGCTAGTAAGTGTTAAGTGTCTGAGGCTGGATTTGAACTCAGGTCCTCTTGAATCCAGGGCCGGTGCTCTATCCACTGCACCACCTAGCTGCCCCCTGGACCCCAATTTAAAAAAAAAAAGTCACCACAAAGTCATAGTTATTAACTCGGAATTTTGCAAGGAAGGAGAAGAATCCAAGCGAATTCTCATAATGCATCGTTGTATCATTCCTGTGAAGAAGTTCTTACAGGTGTTATCATCTCCATTTTACTGTAGAGGAATCTGAGATTCAGAGAGATTTAGCTCTTTTCTTTTGATCCTGGAACTAGTGAATGTCAGGTATGATTTGAATCCAGATCTCCTGATGCTAAGCTCAGTCAATACCATAAAAGTCAAACTCCTTTTATAAGAAGAAACATAGTCCTAATATCTCAACCAAAGGAAGATAAAGCAAAGAAAGAGAACTTAAGAGCAATATAATTAATGAATATCAATTAAAACGTTTAAATAAAATTCTAGCAATAAGACTACAGCAAATGGACTTTAAAACATTATTTACTCTATCAAGTTGGATTTCTACCAGGGATGGAAGAATAATTCAATATTAGGAGAAAAATTAACCACTTGAAAAACAAAAAACATCCCAAACCACAGGACTATATCAATAGACAAAGACACTTTTGACAAAGCATAACAACCGTTTATGCTAAAAACCTTACAAAGCATAAGCATAGGACCTTTTATTGAGATGATGAAAAGTATATACGGTCACACCCCCCTTTTAGGAGGACCAGTTTGTACTTCCTGTGCCTCTTCATGTTAAATTCTCCCTTCAGTGTATTCCAGGTTTACTAGTTTACATTAGCCTTAATCTCCTGCATAATGTCCTCTGAGATGAATAAGTATTAATTTTCTTTCCAGCCTTCCTCATTTATCTTGCCTTTCCATATAATGTTAACTTGTTTGGTTGAGTGTGATAGCATTTGAATTATTTTCAGTGCTTTCTTTTGCTTGTGCTTGTCTGGTTTTTTTTAATTAAATGTTTAATTACATAAACATTCAGTATATAATGGATAGTGAAAGAGTATTAATTTGGGAGCATAAAAATCTGTCCCTTTGAAATTAATGGTAATTACTGTTTTGACTTAGGAGAATTTATGCTGAGTTTTTTTTTTTTTCTTCCAGAAATGAATTATCCTAGTAACATGGGGGAAGACCAAAAGTTGCATTATGTGTAGTAGGGAAACACTAGAAACTTTCTAAATGAGTATAGAATTAAAACACAGGCTCCCCCTTTATCTGCTGTTATTTGCCATAGTTATAGAAATATTAATGATGGCGATATGATAAGAGAAAGAAATTAAAGCACAAATATAGGTAGGGGGGAAAACTATCCCTATTTATTGATGACTTGGTGGTTTTAATGGAAAATCTTAGAGAATAAGTAAATAAACTAATTGAAAGTATTTTTATATGGAAAGAGCTAGTGGTGGAAGGGAGAGAGGCTGCAGAAAGTTGGAGTTGAATGAATATTACTCCCTACTTTACTATCTTCCATCCCTGTAGCTCTGCATGTATGAGATTCATCAGAGCTTAAAATTGTGAAGGCACTTAAATGTTAATAACGATAATTGTTATTGTTCATGGTGACATATGTATGTATGCATGTATGTATGTATAGATACATAGATCCTCAACTAAAATACTACTTTAGTGCCACATTGCAGTGAGGAGGTAGCAGACTTTGAAAGCTGCTAAAAGGACCAGCCTTGCTTAGTTCAAAGGGATCATAGATAATTAGCATTCAGCTTGCAAAGCACTTTACATATATTATCAGATTTGATCCTTTCAGCAACTCTGTGAAGTAGATGCTATTATTACCCCATTTTACAGATAATAAACATTGAGGTTGAGTAGTTATGTGACAACCCAGGGTGACTCAGCTAATAAGTGAGACAGGATTCAAACTCAGGTCTAATATTCTGTTCTGTTCACTGCCTAGGTAGCTATCATCACAAGTTTGGCTGTAGGATGTTGAAGTTTTTGTTCACAATAGATCTTGAAAAGAATCTACTAAGATGCAGTGGATTTGGTATTTATGTTGGTAGAAAGAACACCTCCAGGGATGAAATCACAGATCCCTGAAATACTGAAATATGTACTTTTAAAATAGCCTCCTTGCTTGAAGATGCAGCAGGATTCTGCATCTCAGGCCAACTTTTAGTATTGTTCCTTGTCTTCTCACAGAATTTAATCAAACCATGTGGGCATACATATAGGCACACACATATATTTATGTTGTTGTGTATTACATTTACAACTTTGTCATCAGAAAACCTGTAGCTGTGATGCTCGGAGGTATTTGTGGTATAATTTAATAAATGGAAAGAGCTTTGAATTAGAAGCCAGAAGATATGGGTTCAGATTCTGAAACTGAGCAACTTTGTTCACTTCTCTCTGTTTCTCCTTCCTTAATTATAGGAAAGGGTTGATACCTGCCCCACCTACTTCACATGGTGTTTGTAAGAATCAAATGAAGTCATAGGTTCATAGTTCTGACCCCCTCATTTTACAGATGAGAAAACTGAGTCCAGAGGAAGTTAAGTCAATAATCTCCAGAACCAGGATTTGAACCCAAGCCCTTTGGCTCTGTTGTTACTATTCTTTCCTCCATACCAGTCTGCCTCTTGATGAAGAACAAAACTCTATAAAGAAGAACAAAGCTCTGTAAATATTTCAGATACTGTTAATGTTATCTGTGTACCTTTTACAATAACATCCTAATGGTTCTCCTTTCTTTTTTTTTTCTTTCTTTTTTTTTTTTTTTGCGGGGCAATGGGGGTTAAGTGACTTGCCCAGGGTCACACAGCCAGTAAGTGTCAAGTGTCTGAGGCTGGCTTTGAACTCAGGTCTCCTGAATCCAGGGCCAGTGCTTTATCCACTGTGCCACCTAGCTGCCCCTCCTTTCTTTTTAAACTGAAAAAAAAAAATGTAAGCAAGACACACTTTTGAGTTTAATTTGTATCGTTATAATTTTTTCCATCACTTCCTTAAGTCTAGACGATCAACAAAACAATAAATTAAGCCCTGAAATGTAGTGTTTGCCAGTTTCCAAGGTGTAAATATTCACACTGAAAATTTAACAAGTGGGGCTCTGGTTAGAGCTGGGTTGAACACGCCCATACTTGTATTCCTCCCTATCTCCTCTCCAAGAGAAGTTTTTGTTCACAATTGTGGGCTTTATAACAAATCCTTGTCCTTTATAACAAATCATTAAAAAAAAAGAAAAAGAGGAAGACGAGAACACTTACCCTCCTCCCAGCAAAACCGACTAATATTTTGAAAAAAAGGAACCCACCGCCGTTGTATGAAAGTGCTTCTTGAATCGAATTGAATTGCCTTTCCTCTTATTGCTACTTGCTTACTGTGAGTTTTCAGCTGAAATTGTTCTAGCACCTTACACCGGTGGGCATTGCATGGTGCAAACAGTGAGACCTGGAGCAAACAAGCCAGCCAGCCGGGTGTGAGTAATAGGCTGGCTGGATTGAGAAACGTGGTTGTTCCATTTGGCAGGGCCTTTCTCCCTGCCTGGCATTGGCTTCCCAAGGCCCCAGGACTACAGGGCTTTTCACAACTAGACCACGACCACTGCTTGTTTTAGTGGAAACTGGCAGCATCATCTGGTACTTTAGCCTGAAATCTGCCTCCTTAACACTTTGAAATGAATGGCCAGAGTTAAGTGAGGGAAATATTTACCATATTGCTCAAAGTAAACAGAGTGGTGCTGGTGGCACTTTACTGCAGAAAGACACTTAAGCATCCCAAAAGCCTGGTCTTCTCAATCAATCCCATTTGTGGAGGTTGACTCCTGAAAATAGAAGGGAAGGGGATAAGCATTTAGATAGCACCTACTGTATGCCAGAGCTATGCTAACTGCTCCTATGAATATCATCTCATTTGATCCTCACAACAGCCCTGTAAGGTAGGTGCTGTCATCCTCATTTGACAGTTGAGGAAATGAGGCAAACTGAGGTTAAGTGAGTTAATCAAAGTCACACAACTAGTAAGTGTATGAGGCCAGATTTGAAGTTAGGTTGTCCTGACTCCAGGCCCAGTGTGCCATCTACTGTGCCACAGTTGCCTGGATCTGTAGAACTGTCAAAACCTGCAGAACCAGCAGAATTCACTGAAGGTGACACTTCTAGCTGCTGGCAGTGCCAAGTAGGGGAGTGTTTGAGTATACACTGTCCTCAGGCTAGGCAGGCAACCAAAGGTCCTGAATGCTAAACCAAGATTTCAGTGTTTTGTTTTATTGTTTTTTTTAAATGGGAATTTCATTGTGGTAATGCTGGAGTTAGGAAGACCCACGTTTGAATCCCATCTAAGAGGGAGCCAGATTGCTCAGTAGATGGAGCTCTGGCCCTGGAGTAAGGAAGACCTGAATTCAAATCTAGCCTCAGAAATTTACTAGCTATGTGACTCTGGGCAAATTACTTAACCTCTGCCCTAATCCAGGGGAGAAGGAAATAATAAGCAATTTCAGTATCTTTTCCAAGAAAACCCTGTGGAAAGTATGGTCCACAGGGTCATGAATTAGTAGATATAATTGAACAAGAACAAAAAACTACTCATTAGTTGTGTGACCTTGGGCAAATCATTTAAATCTCTTTGGATCTTAGTTTCCTCATTTTTAAGATAAGGGGGTTGAACTTGATGACTTCTGAGGTCCTTTTCCAGCTCATAATCTAGGAATTTCTGAAAACTGTTCTGTCTGTTGCTGTTTCTACTTAGGTACATTTGTATTGCTAACATAAAGAATTTGTTTTTTAGTTTAAACTAAGGCTAACCTCTGTCTCCAGTGTCAACACCCTCCCCATAAACCCTCCTCCAAAAATCCCATACAGTTAAAGGAATAATTATTATGGATTTTAATCTTAGTAATTTATAATTTATAAATAGTTGCTTCATTGGTTTTCTTATCAATAAGTGGTCTGTAGGTTTGTTTAGACATAAAAATAATTCTGCTGCTCATAAAGATTCTGTTTTTAGAAAGCATTTTAATTCTACTCAAAAAACCTTTATGAAGGATTTTCTACATTCAAGGCACTGTGCTAGGCCATATTTGTTTCAGGTTGAAGTTGCAGAAGTGTGCTGGAGTCAGCTCATTCTGACTCTCATTAATAATGTAGATTAATTTTTATAAGTATTGAGAGTACACCCCCTTCCCCCTAAGCTGGTTGTTAAACATTTACCAGCACACCCTTCAGTCTTGGATTGAGTGAGGCAAACCCCTGTCATTGTGGAGAACAAAATTTTAGTCTAACGCGTGACATATATTTATGTTTTTTGTTAGGGATAAAGACCAAATAGGGCCTAATGACCATAGCAGAGAAGTGTAATTAATAGTTTTGTGAGTCGTAGTTCTGTCTAGCAGAACTGGTGTGAAGATCAAATGAGATGATATATGGAAAGTGCTTTGAAAACCTTAAATCGATCCATAAGTATTAATTAAGTGCTTACAATGATCTAAGTGGGCAGCTAGGTGGAGTAGTAGATAGAGTACGGGGCCTGGAGTCAGGAAGAGCTGAGTGCAAAATCCAAAGGAAATGGTATCTTTGCCAAGAAAACTCCAAATGGAGTCAGGAAGAGTCAGACTCGACTGAAAAGATTAAACAACAATAACATGATCCTAGCACTGAGGTAGTCACTGGGTATATAAGCACAAAGAATAAAACCATCTTTACTCTAAAAGCACTGTGTAAGTCAGCTTTAAAAAAAAATAAAATAAAAGGGGGCAGCTAGGTGGTGCAGTGCATAAAGTACCAGCCCTGGATTCAGGAGGACCTGAGTTCAAATCTGGCCTCAGACACTTGACACTTACTGGCTGTGTGACCCTGGGCAAGTCACTTAACCCCAATTGCCCCTCAAAAAAAAATGAATAAAGATAAAACAAAATAAAATAAGTCAGCTCTTGTTATTATTACTACTAGTAGCTGAAGTAAGACCTTGCTTGTATTGCACCTATAAGTATATGAATCATGTGAGATGCAAAGCATGTAAAATTGAAACAAACTTCTAGGAACTGAGCTTATGATGATAACTGATAGGAACTAATGACTTAAGGAAGGCAAAGAACTGAGTTCTAACAAGTCTAAATGGTTCTAGTTGACAATAAAAGCAAATACAGGACTTTAGTCAATTTGTTCATGTCTTCCCTGGAGGGTGATTTTAATCTCCACTTGGTATACGTACACACAGAATGTTGCTTTTAGTTTTCAAATGTTGGGTCAAATCCCAGTTTTTTCTGAGTTCCCCAGTGCTATTCTACCCTAAGCTGATAAAGCTTTTCATTAATGTAAAAAAGAAGGAAGATGATTTTTGAAAGGGAACAAGTACAAATGTTTTAGGGTCTTAGGATTTGCATCAGAAAAGGGTGAATGAGGAAAGATCCCTCCTTTTAGGGGTGATTTCCTGGAGAAGGTGGGATTTTAGGAGTTCTAAATGATGGAAGGAACCTTGTAAACTGATGGGTAAGAGAGGAAAGGCTACAGGGAAGAACACATGAGCTCACAAAAATCTTAAACTCAACATGTCCAAAAAGAAGTTATCATTTCTAACCCCTCCTCACCCCCCAATACACCCTGCTTCCAAAATTCCATATTTCCTAGGTTCCTGAGCTGTAAAAAGAGGGGACAAGATTAGGTAATCCATAAAGTACGTTCTAGCCCCAAATCTAGGTTCCCATTGCATATTCTGTTGAACAAGAGAAGACAAACTGAGGTAGGCAAGTGGGTGCAAATTCTTGAATCGTTTTGAAGCAGAGAGCGAGAACTTTGGAAACTCTCAGAGGGTTTAACGGAGAATTTTTTTTTTAGGACAATGGGGGTTAAATGACTTGCCCACGGTCACATAGCTAGTAAGTGTCAAGTGTCTGAGGCCGTATTTGAACTCAGGTACTCCTGAATCTAGGGCCAGTGCTCTATCCACTACTCCACCTAGCTGCCCCTAAAAGAGAAAATTTTTTAAAAATTAAAAACAATTTCTGAAGACATAGGCCTTGCCCTGCAAATAGTATTTGTGGTTCACAATTCCTTTATAAAACAATGAGGCTTGGTCTAGGCTTTGCATCCATTCAGGGCCTGTGCCAACTTGTATATGCATTCTTTCTATAAAGGTGAATGTACTTGAGATGCAAATTTTCCTCAGTGCAGGAACCAAAAAGAGGAAAAAAACCCCTCTGCCAGTGTCCACTTCCTACTTCGTGTTCTCCTCCCAGAAATGGGAGGCTCCCCAAGTTGATTGGCTGGTATCCTTGATAGGCAGTACCCACGAACAAACGTTACTTCCTGACGCCAAGGACCTTGACCACATGGCTTGCCCTCAGACACCTTCTCCTCATGGTGGAGCTTTCTTACAGTGGCTCTCCAGCAGGTGGCGTCATTCCAATCGTTACATATGGAAATGCTTGTTTTTTCCCCATGAATTAAAAATAAAATTAAAAGCAAACCCCCAAAATAGATAATTTATGAAACTAATCCTTGCTTTTCTAGATCTTTACCCCTTTTCTGGCCTTGCTTTTCTTCTGTTTACAACCTTGACCTTATAGTTAACCTATTCAATTTAATACTATCCCTTACTCTTGAATTCCTTGCCCCCTTGTCATTTTGATCTATATTCCTTTTCAAACCTGCATGATGGGTTATCCCCATTATCCAGCTTCCCTGTTCCTCTTTGTATGCTGCTAATAATCATTGGAGGAAGTCACAAAACTGTACTGATCAGACCTACTGTAAATTGTATAATTTATCTCAACTAGAGCCTTTCTATTTAGTTTTTCCTGTTCACTAACACCCTAATATTAACAATAAGTGAGGAAACCCCAGAAGAACATATACTCACCAAAGGTACCCTCCACTGTCATTAAGGTTAAGGTTCAAGTATTATAAACCAGGCTCATAGGATTGAAGACTGAAAGAAACTACTCAAAATTATCTAGTCCAACTATCTCATAGTAGGATGAAGAAACTGAAACCTAGAAAAATTAAGTGACTTGAGCAAGGTCATATTTTTCAGTAGCAGAACCAGGACTTGAATTCAGTTCTTTTGGCTCCAAATTAACCCACTATTCTTTTTAGTTATTATAATCTTGATCAGTCAGTCAATAAACACTTGTCAAGGGCATGCTATATGCCAGGCAATATATTAAGCACTGGGAATACAAATATGAAAAAAAAAAAAGATTAGTCCCTGACCTGAAGAAGCTTACAATCTAATGAAGGAAGACAACACACAAAAAGGAGTTGGAAAGGGAGGTTAGGGGAAGGTACCTGGAGTGGGAGAATGAAGTCCAGAGAGAGTACAACTGGGTGGGAAATGAAGACATCGCTAGCCTGGGTCTCCCTCTCCTTAAATGGAGATTTTGAGAAGATGTCTCCACCCTCCGATCAGAAGGAGGAGCCCCAGGGACAGAAGGTTTGATAATATATGAGTTGCAGTGTTGAAGTGATTTACAGGATGAGGATGTTCCTGGACATGATGGAAAAATCAAGATAAGTGCAGCTGAGTGGAAAATCCTAAGCTAGATTTTTAGTTTAAAATCTATACCTCTTAACATGAGATATGTTTTTCAACATGTTGATAAATTACGCTTTTTTATCCATTATGTAACCATTTTTCTTTTTATATGAAAATTTAATCTGTTTATATGAAAATTTACAATTGTTAAATTTCATTTTCTAACAATCTTTGTTAAATGATTAATTTGTCAAAAGGGGATTACGGGGCAGCTAGGTGGCATAGTGGATAGAGTACCGGCCCTGGAGTCAGGAGGACCTGAGTTCAAATCCGGCCTCAGACACTTAACACTTACTGGCTGTGTGGCTCTCGGCAAGTCACTTAACCCCAAGTGCCTCACCCTGCCCTCCAAAAGGGAATACAACTTTTCTTATTTTTCTTATTTTAATTCTCTGTAAAATTAAACAGAAACATTAAGTAACATGCATTTTATATCAGTAAAGACAAATTTTAATAATATATTTTAGAATTTAAAACAGAGTTATAAATTGTTGGGCTCTTTAAATCTAGCACCTTTACATTTGTTTTTACTATTTAGGAGAATCAGGCAAAAACCTGAAAACAGAAGAAAAACACCTTTTTTATAATAAGAAATGTATTATATCATTTGGGCTTTTTGTTCCCCATAATTTCAGGTAGATGCAGTGTCAAGGACTTCTTACCTCCCCTACTCTCAAGCCCTTTTTCTGGGAGAAAACCCCAGAGAAAATAAAATAATGGTGACGATAACAAAAGAACCCTGACAATTTAGTGAATACAATTATGGGATTTTGCCAAAATGTTTGTTTTCTCTCTCTCTCTGTAACTATCACTTTTTTCTTCTGATGTTTCATTTTGATAATTCCTTATCTTGGCTAAAGCTAATATTTATCCATATACGTGATCTTATCTACTCTGGCTTCCCCCAGTATCTTACTCTAGTATTCATCTCTTTTCCCATTTATATTCATTTATTCAATTTATTAATAAATGTTGAATTGAATAACTAGAAACAGTCAGTCTCTCTTGCTCTGTTTCTTTCACATGTGCCTGAGCTCCTAGTTCCTTTCAAGGCTTAGCTCAAATATTACTTCATACAAAGTGGCCTTTCCCAATTTCTCCAGATATTAATGCTCTTTCACTCCAACGCCTCCAAATTACTTTGCATGTATTTATTTACTTATCGGTGTACCCATTGTTCCCTACACTCTTCTTGCAGAATGTAAGTGCTTTGTGCAGAGTAGATGTTTAAGAAATGCACTGAATTAAATTGTTCAAGGCAGCATGACTTAGTTGCTAGAACACAGAATTTGGATTTTGAAGATCTGATTCCCAGCTTTGCTATTTACTAATTAAATGCTCTCGGACAAGTTGTATCACATTTCTGTGCCTCAGTTTCCTTACTTGTAAAGCAAGGCAATTGGATTAGATGATGTCTAAGGTCTTTTCTCACGTTAGACTATATGATCCTCACTAACTGCTTTGTTTCTAATATTTATATGATTCTGTGACTCATGGTCACTTGGCTGGGATGAGAGCTCAGGTCTCTTGCCTTTCCTATTGTGCTCTGTTGCCCCTAAAGAAGAGTGTTGTCAGTGATGTTGGTTTTTCTCTTTTTGTGCCTTCCAATCCCATTTTAATGAATGCTTTTGTCTCAGAATGAACTCTAGGCTTGGGAGCAGAGATCAAATCCCCTTAGAACAGTAATTCTCAATCTCTTCAGTCTTAGGACTCCTTCATACTCTTAAAAATTATTGAGGGGGGGGGGCGGCTAGGTGGCGTAGTGGATAAAGCACTGGCCCTGGATTCAGGAGGACCTGAGTTCAAATCCGGCCTTAGACACTTGACACTTACTAGCTGTGTGGCCCTGGGCAAGTCACTTAACCCCCATTGCCCTGCAAAAAAAAAAAATTATTGAGGGGGGAAGCTAGGTGGTGCAGTGGATAGAGCACTGGCCCTGGAGTCAGGAGTACCTGAGTTCAAATCTGGCCTCAGACACTTGACACTTACTAGCTGTGTGACCCTGGGCAAGTCACTTAACTCCAATTGCTTCACTAAGAAAAAAAAATTATTGAGGGTTCCCAAAGATTATGTGGATTTTACTTATAAGACAGCTACTATATTAGAATTTAAAACATCTTAGTATTATTGTGAAAATACTTTTGACATCATAGATTTCCTAAAAGGGTCTCAGGGTCTCCTGGGGATCTGGGGACTACACTTTGAGAACTGATGCCTTAAAATAATTATTTTAGATTGTAGCTTTTGATCCTAGCCTATTCAGGAAGTTTTGGGTGGTAGTTCTCACTGCTTGACACCAAAGTCATTCCTCCTGCAATAGGTTTTCCAGACCCGTGAGATACTCCCCTCCCTGACAGATACATGACAAAGGATGAGAAACCCAATCTAGACCTCTGGCCAAGAGCATAGCTAGTTGGTCCTAGTAGGCTGGTTGAAGGTTTGCAGAGCCATTCAGCCCCAACTTATTCATATTCTACCCATCCTCTTTACTGTAGGCATACCCCTTCCTTCACCAGTTGGATAACTTCTATTTTATTAGCCAGGAGCAGAGAAACAGTTGATTTCCACAACTGGACTCTCACTGTAGAAAGGCAATCTTTTTACACCTCCCTGACTGGTTCACTATCTCACTTACCACAGAGGCTATTTCAAAACTTCATCCCTCCTCAGACCCCCTGTGCCACTCTTTCTCCTTTTCCTCTCACTTTGCCTCAAACTTTACTTAAATGATTGAGGTAATTTTTCTGAGAGCTCTGTCTTCTTTCTTCCTCATATCACAGCACTCAGATGTCCCTCACCTCCCCTCTTCACTGCTGTCTCTCTTGAAGACATAGTCCTTCTCTTTACCAAAGCAAATCCTTCTATATGTACCCTCCATCCCATTCCATATCATCTTTTCCAACAGCTTGCCCTCTCTATCATCTCCATTCTCTCTCTCTAGTTTTCAATCTCTCCTGGTCTAGTGGATTTTTCTCCTTCTGCCTAATACCCTATGCCCCGTCATCTTCGGAAAAAACATTTACATGATCCTCTCATCCCTACCAGCTATCATCCCATACCTCTCTTTTTCTTCATGGATAAAATCTTTCCGAAAGACATCTCCAACTTCTCCACTTTTCCTTTCACTGTCTTCTAAAACCTCTGTAGTCTGGTTTACAACGTCATCATTCAATGGAAACTGCTCTTTCTGAAGTAAGCAATAATCTCTTACTTGCCAAATCCAGTGATTCTCAAATCTCATCCTTCTTGACCTCTCTGCAGCCTTAGACACTCAATCACCTTCTCCTTGATACCCTCTTCTCTCTGGGTTTTTGGGACACTACTCATTCCTGGTTCTCCTACCTGTCTAATTGCTCCTTTTTTAGTCTCCTTTACTGGATCTTTCATCTAGGTCTTGGCCACTAACTATGGATGCCTTCCAATGTTCTGTCCTTAACCATCCTCTCTTCTCCCTCTATACTATCTTTCCTGGTGATCTAATCAGCTCCCATAGGTTCAATTATCTTCCCAGATAATTTACAAATCTATTTGTCCAGCTCTTACCTCTCTCCTGACCTCAAGTCTCACATCTCCAACTGCCTTTTGGACACCTCAACCTGGGTTGAGGACATCTTCAATTCAACATGTCCAAAATAGAATTTATTATCTTTTCTCCCAATTTCCCCCTCTTTCCATTTTTTTTTTTTTGCTAAGGGCACCACCATGCTCCCAGTCACCTAGGCTCACAATGTAGGTGTCATTGTTGACTCCTCACCCTTTTTTACCCCACCTATCCAATTCATTGCCAATTCTTGTCATTTCCTCCTTCACAATATCTCTTGTATATATCCCCATGTCTTCACTCATATAGCTACCATTTTGGTATGGACCCTCATCACCTCAAGCCTAGACTGTTGCAATAATCTTCAGGTTGGTCTCCCTGCCACAAGCCGCTCTCTATTCCAGTTTATCCTTCACTTAGTTGCCAAAATGGCCTTAGAGCATAGGTCTGTCAATGTTACTTCCGTACTCAATAAACTGTAGTAGCACCCTATTACCTCCAGGAACAAATACAGTATTCCGCATATAGCATTTAATACTCTTCACAACCTGGATTCTTTTTCCTTTTCCAGTTTTCTTATACTCTGGTCCCCAAGATCCACTGACACTGTCCTTCATGCTGTTCTTTGCACAGGATACTCCCATCTCCCAGCTGTGTGCCTTTTCACTGACTGTTCATTATACCTGAAATCCTCTCCCTCCTAGTCTCCTTCTGGCTTCTCTGGTTTCTGTTAAGACGCAGCTCAAATCCTATTTTTTGTAAGAGACCTTTCTTGGTCTTCCTGCTCTGCTCTACTCCCCTCCCCCTACTGGCACCTTCCCTCTGAGACCACCTCTAATTTATACTGTATGTATCTTGTATGTACATTTATTTGCATATTGTCCCCCACTGTAACATTGGAATCTAAATTCCTTGAAGGCAGGGACTGTGTATATTTCATTCCCCCCCCCCCGCCCCAGCATTTAGCACAGTGCCTGACACATAGTAGGTGTTTTATAAATGGTTGTGGACTGTTGACTGACTGAATTCAGTTTGATACTATACAATAATATGAGAGTGGAGGGATTGGGGGGGAGAAGGGAATAGATAGGAGTTGATTCAGAGGCAGCTCACCTCTTGGAATTTGCATGGGAAGTGAAATTCGTAGTCCCATGTCAGTCTGCACCCTTTGCTTGTCTACCTCTTTTAACTTCTTTCAAGTCTATTAGTCTTCTCTGCCACTTGTAGCTTAGGATTAATTTATTATGATACACAGCTGTGCCTGAATCACTCTAATAGATTCCTATCTTGTCTTTCTGACTCCACACTCTTCCTTCCCCAATCCATCTTGAATCCAGCTGCTGAATGATGCTTTTTGCATCATTACCCTGCTTTAAAGAAAATCAGTGAAAAAAAACCAACCCCTCAGGAAGAACTGTGAATGACTTAACTATTCTCAGCAATACAATGATCCAAGAGAATCCCAAAGGACTCATGATGAAGCATACTATCCACCTCCAGAGAAAGAACTTATATTGATGGAACACAGACTGGAGCATGCTATTTTTTCACTTTCTTTCAAAGTTTTTTCTTTTATTCAAGTTTTTTTGTACAAAATGACTAATATGTTAATGTCATACATAATGGCACATGTACAACCCATATCTGATTTCTTACCACCTCAGGGAGTGGGGAGGGGAGGGAGGGAGGGAAGGAGGGATGAAATTTGGAACTCAAAAATATAAACAAAAATGTTTATTATTTAATAAAAACCCTCAGAAGTTCCCCATTTCCTGCTTGTCAGTCTGTACTCTTCTGCTTGACTTTCAGGCATAATCCACCCTGACTGTTTCCATTTAACTTTATTACGCACTCTTTTCCTATATTCACCTTCTTATCTGGTCAAGTGTAAAACTGAGCAAGGCACTTGACCCCACCTAACTTCATCTGAAAAATGAGAGGAGCAGATCAATTAATAGTTAAAATCCCTTCCAACTCTAAAAGCCGATCATTCTCTCATTCTGCACTATACTCATTCCCACCTCCAGACCTGTGGTCATGGTACCGCTACCCACCCCCCCATACCATTTCCTTTTCTTGACAAATTATCTTTTTTGGGGGGGGGGGACAATGAGGGTTAAGTGACTTGCCCAGGGTCACACAGCTAGTAAGTGTCAAGTGTCTGAGGCCGGATTTGAACTCAGGTCCTCCTGAATCCAGGGCTGGTGCTTTATCCACTGTACTACCTAGCTGCCCCCTGCCAAATTATCTCATCCAAATTCTATTTATCCTTCAACTTCTAGTTGTAAGTCTAGCATGAAACCTCCCTGGCTCTCTTCAGTTCTTACTGATCCCCTTCTCTGAAGTTGCTTTCCAAGCATTTTATATTTGATGCTACATGGTGAATTAGAAAAGGCATGGCATTTAGAGCTGGCATCTGGTTTTGAATCAGCATCTTTGATACTTCCTAGCTGTATGACCTTAGACAAGTCACTTACTTTTATAGGCTTCAGGTTCCTGATTTCCAAAATGAAACAGTTATTTTCAGCTCTAAATCTCTAAGTTAATAGTTACATGTTATATATTGTCCACTAGTGTGCATGTATACATACAGACATGTGCATGTGTGTGTTTGTATTTGCTGTATTTCCTCTTCCCAACTAGACTAGTCTCCAGCTGTGTTGCATACCAGCTCAGGACAAGCTTGATTGGTTTCTGGGTTTTGATTTCTTTGGAGAAGTAGAGACCTTCTCTCCCTAATTGATGGTTTGATGACATCACAAGGATTTGTGAAATGTGTCATTTTTGCAAGGGCTCTCCATGAGACTAGAGTACTAGAAAAGCTGAACTAATAAATAGATATAATCAGTGGCCTAAATCTAAATTTTGATTCTCAAAGGAAAAATTTTAGGAAGGGACCCTACTAAGTTGCCAATTACCAAATAAACAGATTTTACCCAGAATAAAATGGTTCTAACTATTTCTGGACTAGGTTCTGAAGGATTACTTACAGCAACAGATTTTATTTTTTCACCCCCCTACTGGTAAATATGGGGATATGTTTTATGTCAGCCTTCTTTTTAGGAGTTTTTCCTAGACTGAAATAAAATGGACAATGATGTCTTCAATTTAACTTTTAAAATCATTAGTTATATAATTTATAAAAAATGCAGTTAGAGTAACATAGGAAGTCTTATGTAAAGCAATGCAGATTTGTGGAAGCAGATGCAAAAGAACAGTATGCATAGCAACAGCAGCAACATAAGGGAAGTCATCGCAGGGGTGCTGCAATCAGTTTTAGTGTATTATTGTCAAAGTTAAAGGATATATCCTTGAATAAACTCTTATTTGCTGTGCCAATAAATTTATCTTAAAAATAAATATTTATAAATATTTTATACAAATAGAGGTGGTATGACATAGTACATATAGAATTAGTTTTAGAGTCAGGAAGGCTTCAGTTCAAGTTCCACCATTGACACATATTAACTACATGACCCTGAGCAAGTCACTTAACCTCCTAGTACTCTAGATAACTTTTTATTTTTGTTTTTTAGATTTTCAGAAAAAATTAGATTTATAAGACATGCCATCTTCTGAATGGAAGCATTAAAGAATATAAATATTTCTTTGCATCATGTGATATCTTTTTCTTTTTTAAAAAATATATTTTAAAAAAATTTGAACCTAACAAAAATGAAATAAAATGGGGATTTCCACATGCAAAGCAAAACAAAAAGAGATTGTACCTGAAATTTTGAATTTCTATTACATATAGTTTGTTTAACCTTTTACACATATAATAAATTTAAATATAATTTTCAAGGCTGTCCTGTTGGTCTGAGCTTCTTTCTGTTCTCTCCTATACATCTTTAAATTGTTCCAATGACTCTCTCATCTGTCTTTTCTCTTTCTATTTTTTGGCAACCTTCTTGCTAGCTTCCCTTAATCCTTTCTTCCACACATATATCCATACATCTGGGATACATTGCTAACATAATTCATGTGAGCAGGACTTTCCTTGTCAGTTTGACTGCAGAGATTCTGTAAAGTAGATGCATATTCTTTATCACTTTTTATTCTCAGTGCCATAAACTTCTTGACTGTTTCCAAGGGTCGTAATTCCCAATCTTACAATTTTCACAGTGCATTGTGTAAATTTTTCAGATCACTTCCAAATCCCATCTTCATAAAGCACTAACTCCGTCATGGGTTGTAATAAATTCTTTTAATCAGCATGTGTCCATATCTTATTACTCTTTTTCAGTCAGATCTCAATTAAAATAGCAGGTCCATTTGGGGGCATCACACTTTAAGCTATTTTGGACAACTTGTAGAAGAGAATGATGAAAATGATCATATCTTGGTTTATACCTATCTGCCATCCTGTGAGAGAACGGAAGAAAAGGCTTAGGTTATGAGATATGACAAAGTCTTTTTATATCCAATCCTTGCAACAATGAATTTTCCAAAGCAATAGATGTTGAACGCACAAAGGAACAGCATGTCTGAGAAAGGGTAGTCGTTCTGGGCTAGGCCTGACTCACGTCACTCTGGTGGTTCAGGATTGAGATGTGAATGAAATGAAACACTCATAGATCATCCAACACTTAACCAAGAGGAAGGTTCTGTAACAATAGTGTGGAAAGCATAGTCAGCAGAGGTACAGCATTGATTCAGTTGGGCACAGCTCTGTGTTTGTCTTCAGGGTGCTTGGTCAGAAGGGTGTGTTGAATCCTATCTAGGGCTGTTGGATTTCTGTCAAGATCAAGGAGCCCTGACTCCTTGTGACTTAAACTTTTTTTTTTTTTTTTTTTTTTGCCTAAGGAAGCTCCATCAATGGTTCTAGCCATAGTCCTTTAGACCAGTTTCATTGTCTTTTTAAGGAAAAATTAGTGGCATCTACTTTAGTAGATGTTGCAAAACTAACTATTTGGAGTAGATTTTGCTCTGACCACAGTAGTTATCATAAGGGAATCATAGATTTGGAGTTGGAGGTAACTTAGGAGTCATCAAATTCAACTTTTTTATTTTATAGATGAGAGAACCAATGTCCAGGGAGGTTAGATAACCCAGCCAAGGCCATACAAAAGATGAGGATTTGAACTCAGGTTCTTTTTTTCCAGATTCAGGGCTTTTCCCACTTTATCATGATGTGCACTACATGGTAATCTGGGAGAAAGGAGAAAGAGAGCTTGAAACAATGAACTGAGGGGGCAGCTAGGTGGCGCAGTGGATAGAGCATGGGCCCTGGAGTCGGGAGGACCTGAGTTCAAATCCATCCTCAGACACTTAACACTTACTAACTGTGTGACCCTGGGCAAGTCACTTAACCCCAATTGCCTCACTAAAAAACAAAAAACAAAAACAGCAAAAACAACAGAAAAAATGAACTGAGTAACACTAAACCTTCTAGATGGGAGTTTTTCCTTTTTTTCCTCTTCCTTCCTTCCCTCCTTCCTTCTTTCTCTTCCCCCTTTCTTCCCTCTCTCTTCTTTCCCCTCTCCCTTCTTGTCCCTCCCTTCCTCTCTTTCTCTTCCTTCCTCCCTTCCTTCCTTTCTCCTTCCCTCTCTCCCTCCCTCCTTTTCTCCCTCCTTCCTTCCTTCCTTCTTTCCTTCATCCTTTCCTCCCTCTTCCTTCCCCTTTCCTTTTCTCCCTCCCTTCCTTCCTTTCTTCCTTCCTTCCTTCCTCCTTTACAACTATACACCCATTACTCCCTGCATAACTTCTCACCCTCTGGACTTCAGTTTCCTCTTCTGTAAAATGAAGAGATTGAACTATACTTCAAAGGTCCCTTCAGCTCTAAATCTTGTGGTCTCTTGGGGTCAGTAAAAATCTGAAGTTGGATAAGCCACTTGTTTGAACTAATATGGAAATATTTATGATCTTTTGCAGTTTTCTCTCTGATTCTTCTTGTCTCACTATTAGAATAGAATTCCCATGATGACAGGCTGCTTTTACCTTCCTTGGTATTCCAAGCCCTTAGCAGGGTGCCTGGCACATAGTAAGAAGCAGCTAAACTAGCCTAGTGGATACTTCTCAATTTAGAGTCGGGAAGAACTGAATTTGAATCATATTTGGATCCTTACTCAGCTGTGTGACTCTCGGTGAGTTACTTAACCTTTAAGTCTCAGTTTCCTCCTCAGTAAAGATGGAGGTAATCATACCTATCTCACAGGGTCGTCACAGGGATCAAATGATATATCATATAGAAAACACTTTGCAAATCACACACAAGTCAAAACTTCTCCCAGGATGTCACTGGCCCTCTTCGAAAACAGAGGATGAACAACAACAATGAAGCACCACATGGAAGTCAGCTATGGTTTTAATGGATTGGTGACTATCAGGTTGTTTTTGTCTGCTTTATGTGACATCATGACTAGCAAAACAGTTCCTTCTATTGAAGGTTCTCTACCAACACTGAACACCACGATCCTCTTTGGACAGCCCAGTTTCTCCTGAGATTTCTAAAGCCTCCATTTTCTGAAAGAGGAGGCCTGGCCTTTGGGATAAAGGGATCGGAAATGTTCCCCTGATTTATAGCTATCAGAAAAAAATAGGGCAAGAATCCACCTTCATCACAATAACCTGGAACTCCACCCTGTGTCAACAGCCCATACAAACAGAGAGACAACACAGGGCTCTTTTCCACTGCCTGGTACTGTACACTGGGACTAGTTCACAGGCTGACCAGAAAGAAAAACAGTTTGAGGGCCCCTGTTCTGATGGCAAGCAGATAAAGCCCATTCTGGTTAGGTGGTCATTGTTCTCCTCACCCCCTTCCTGTTCCCTGGTCCACCACCAACCAGCCCTGATAAGTCCAAGCTTTCGGCAGGGTTCTGTTTGAGTTGGTGCTCTTGTTAACCCCATTACTCACAGAGAGGATGTGGATTTGCTTGGAGAAGGGTGAACTCTGGTCTTAAGCAATAGGAAAGAAGAAAGATGATTTATTATTAACTAAGCAATACCCAGACTCATGGACAGCTGCTTAGGGCATCTCAATTTTGGCTTCTACAAGTTACACAATGGCTTACATTTATATAGCACCTTAATACTGGCAAAGTGTTTTGCTTCCATAATCTCATTTGATCCTCATGACAGCCTTGTGTGAGGTAGGATTTATTACTATCCTCATCTTACAGATGAGGAAACCAAGGCAAAGAGAGGTTAAGTGACTTGCTTAGGGTCACACAGCTGAATGAGGTAGGATTCAAACATATGTCTTCTTGGTCTCTTATGCACTAGGTCACCCTGCACAGACCAAGGTTTCTTGTTTCTTACCCCTGCCTCCTCCAATCTGTCCTCCCTTTTATCACCCCTCCTCCCTTTTCTTTACCCTTTTCTCCCTTGCTTCTGCCCTCCCTTCTATCAGTTCCCACTCTTTTCCCCTTACCCTTTTACTTCCCTAAAGAATAGACCAAGGTTTCTTAACATTCTTTTTACTTAGTCTCTGACTCCTTTGTTCTGAGAATATTTTTAAATGCATAAAATACAGAGGACTGCAAAGGAAACCAAATATATTGAAATTGTTTTCAAAATGTTTAAAAAGGGGGGGAGCAGCTAGGTGGCACAGTTGATAAAGCACTGGCCCTGGATTCAGGAGGACCTCAGTTCAAATCCAGCCTCAAACACTTGACACTTACTAGCTGTGTGACCCTGGGCAAGTCACTTAACCCTCATTGCCCCACAAAAAAAAATGTTTTAAAACCCCCCTCAAAAAACAAAAGTTCAGAGACTTAAAATTAAGAACCCCTGGGTATAAATGGTTTAGCACAAAGAGAATGAGACAGAATATCATCATTAATAATAGTTATTGGGGCCTTGCAAATAGCCACCTGCCCAAGTGGATTAGTTGGTTTTGCCCGGCAGAGTGATGGATGGTGATTTAATTTTGCACTCTGGAATTCCTGGGGACAGGGTGGGATGGCAGGGTTTTTAAAAGTGTATTTGTCAGATAGTCTGAATGATGAGTAAAGGCTGCTTAACTTCTTTCCACTATAAACATTTGGGGAGCCTTTCGGGTACTTGCTAAGTTTTTTTTTTTTTCTTTCCTACAAGCTTGGTCTGAGGAAATTTGAGAACGGTGATACTTTTGACACTAGTCGGGGCAGTATCAGGACAACCACAGATGAGGTGGGAAGGTGCAATGATAGCCTATGAGTAGCTTGTTGTGGCCTTGTGGGGTGTGTAGGAGTCAGAAGGACAAACAGCAGGAATTCTTTAACGATTTGAGTCCAGCAGAATAAGAAAGCTTTGACAATGGGTCCAATACTGTTGCAGTTTGGAATTCAGGGCTTCCATGGGAATGTATTTAGAAAAAGAATGGATTGGACTGGGTTTTCCTTCACAGGAAACATACATTTGAGGGATGTATAGTTATTCCTTAATTTATGAACCCTCAGCTCAGGACTACCCCATAAACATGAGCCTCGCCCTAGAGACCTAAGTAAAGAGTATTCTCTGAATTGCTACTTCCTATTCCTGTTGGACAGCCGGCTGTTTGTGTGGAGTAAAGATGGATTGCCTACGTTCAAAACTCTATTTAATTTGTAATATGTTTTCCCACAGAAACAATGCAAAAAATGACCATCAGTTTTCCAGGCTAGCTCACAAAAATTCACTTCGCTCATGATGTAGCAGAAATACCAGACATTTACAATAGTGTGGTTTTCTATTACTGTGATTTCCATCACAAACATCCTGTACTTCACATTATAGATTAAATAGCTATCATAGGCTAGCCTGGTAACCTAACTACTATGTCTAACCTTTTTCTTTTTTTTCCAAAAAAGTGCATTTTGCTTTTCAAACAAAAAAAAAAAACTTTTTTGGAACAAAATCCATTTGTAAGTAGGGAATTGTCTGTATCTAACTGTACTAACTTTACCCTTTGAGGTAAAAACTAAATAAAAAAAATTACAGCCTTCTCTATTTTCAACTTCTTTGTTGCATTTCATCTATCAGATAGATAATTTATGCTACAGTAACAAGCACATAAAGATAGTGAACAGGAAAAATATGTGCAGAGTAGTAAGATGAATGGAAGATTTCAAACTTCTTATATCCTTGTTCTGATAACATTTTCCACTCTCTCTGTTCATCAAAATTTCTTTATCTTCAACTGGGTTACATTTGAACGGAAGCAGAGAAAAAGAAGAGATATTTATACATTTTAGCACTTCAACGAGCTGGGGATCTAATTGATACTCTACTAACATCAAATGTTTGAATCTTGGCTTCAGCATGTTCCAGCTATATGTGTGTATGTTCTTAGTCAATTTATTAAAACTCTACCTCAGGTTCTTCATCTAGAAAGTGAGAACAATAGTACTTGCACTCTCTCATGGAGTTGTTACAAGGAAAGCATGTTGCAAATTGCCAAGTACTACACAAATGTGATTTATTATTACTATTATTACTATCTTACAATTTTCTCATCTTTTGTTTTATGGATAGAAATAATCTGTGGGCAATTTACTATCTTGAAACTATTCGTTTACATTTAATATTCTACAGACTGTGATGTTTAAAATCTAATGTGGGTCCTAACCTGCCCCCCCCCCAGTTTTTTTGGGGAAACTAGCTAAGATTTACTGACAAATTCAGCAAGAGTTTAGGCTTTTAAGTATTTATTAAAGTGTATTAGAAGTTAGTGAAGAGAGAGAAGTTGAGAACAGATCCCTTATAGCATGGAACACCCTAGCTTAGATCTATTTGGTATAGCTAGAGAGAAACCCTTGCTTTTCATAGCAGTTTACATGAGGTTCTGCCACCAAGCTGATGTCCCAAACAAAAAAGAAGCCCTCTATTTTTCTCTGTCTCTGCTGCCAAGCTGAAGTCTGATCAAAAAGAGAGCAATCCAGTGAGCCACCCTCACCTTCCTACTTCCTGTCTCCCTCCCTGAAAGGGGCAACTATTGCATAGCTAGATGAAATGACTACTTTTTATAGTTGAGTAAGTGTTGGGGTGTAAACTTGTCATCTGTAGATTCACTATAAACATCTTCAGGACTATCTTAGTATCAAACAAGATGATAGGGTTGACTCATATCTTGTTCTGTTTCCACACAACTGTAATTTCTTCTTCTAGGTCTCTATATATTAAAAACTTTTTATTCCATATGGTTTGGAGCTTATGTGTTCTTTGTATGAAAACATCTATTAAGAACTTCATGAAATTTTATGGATCAATGTTATGTTCAAGGGGTGGTGGGTGATTAACATCTCAGTTTATTTGCTGATTTCTCAAGGATATGTTAGAATTTGTTCTGTGGTAGGGGAATTTTCCATCTGTTAGTTTATAAAAGTGGATAGAGTACTGGCCCTGGAGTTGAGGACCTGAGCTCAAATCTCACCTCAGACACTTACTAGTTGTGTGACCCAGGACAGGTCACTTAACCCCAACTGCCTCAAACATTGGGGCCATCTCCAGTTGTCTGATGTACTCAGATGGCTCTGGAGGAGAGAATGAGGTTGGTGACTTTGCACAACTCTCCCTCACTTAAATCCAATTCACAGCAAATCATGTCATCACCTTCCAATGTCATGGTCCTCTTGGAGAATAAAAGACAAACAACAATAATACCTTCCAGTGTATAATTCTAGTGTGGCACTATATAGATGCTGCAGAGGAGATAAGGATGCTGACAATGATACCTCCTGGTCTTGGTTGCTAATCTTGAGCAGAAATAACCCCAGTTTTTCCTTCCTTCAACCCTGGGAAATAGACCCTGACCCTATGATTGACAAACTATTCCCTCCTGTTCTAAGGAGTTATGGGAAAGGGAAGAAGAAGAACCCTTTGGAAGCAGGGCAGGCTAACGTGAAAACAAGGCAGTACCATGAGATCCTCAGTGCCAGGCACTCACAACAGATGTGAATTATTCATTCTTCAGCTCTCCTATTATTGATATCAAGTGAAGCCGCAACAGGGGGACATGTCTGCCAAAGGTGTTTGTCATAGAGTTTGTGCAGCATGGAGTCCAAATCAAAGAGGACTTCCATGTAAACAGTCAAGTTCTCAAAATACTCCTGTTAGCCCATCCACATCATTGATTATAATCACCCTGATCCATAGTATAGTCTCCAAAGGGGGATAGACTATAATGATTCAGAAGGTCTGGGTTTACTGTTTGCACAGGAAAAAGCCCTGTACAAATCTAGACCCTGCTATTTAGTGGGATGACCAACCTATAGAACTGATCCATCAGTACCAAAATCTTAGAAAATTAACATAGACAATGAGCTGGAATGGAAATGAAAGAGAGAAGTGTAATCAGGATTGATGTTAAGAAACAGCTTTTGATACTGATAAGCTTCTCCCAGAAACAAAGTCCCACCTTTTTAATATCAGTATTCCTCCTGGGATGCTGCATAGCTATGAGTCATAGAATACCACTGTCTGTGAAGAATTAAAGTTGTGAGTCACTCAAAGGGCAATAGAGAGGTGCATGGTATGTATGAGCAGACTGCAACAGATCATGGACAGAGAATTTTGGAGAAGTGGTATGCTATTCTACCAACTCACCTCCTGTTCTGGTCACACATCTCTTGGATGATGGCAGCTGGAAGCATAGTGGATAGAGTTCTGGGCCTAGAGTCAGGAAGATGAGTTCAAATGTGGTCTTGAAACTTACTAACTGTGTGACCTTGGGCCAGTCACTTTGCCTCAGCTTCCTCAACTGTAAAATGGAGGCTAATAATAGCACCTGACTCTCTGGGTAATTGTGAGGATCAAATGAGATCACTGTAAAATGTGCTTAGTGGTGCATAGTAGTCACTGTATAAATGATATTCCCTCCCTCCTCCTGATGGCATTTTTTAGGAAAAATGAACTGATAGTGCAGCAAGAACAAGGGATAGCTTGAATGTTCTTTTGGAATCAGTGCAATGTCAAGAGATCTAGGGGAAAGTCTCTATCACATTGGGTGGATCCCCAATGGGAGGTATTAGAAGGCAATGGACAAGAGCTACACAGGATGATACAGCATATGTGAGTTATGATCACAGTCTTCAGAGAGACATCCGACATTGAGGAGCCATGGAAGTGTTGAAGTATCCACTTGTCATCCTTGTTTCTCCGCCTACTTTGTCCACTTCATTCATTTAAATTTATGTATCAGTTATTTTCATCTTCACATTAGAAATATTTTATTATTATTTGTTTATTTTTATTTTTATTGAATAGAATTTTATTTTCCAAAATACATGTTAAAACAAATTTTAACATCAATTTTTTAAAACTTTGTGCTCCAACTTCTCTTCCTCCTCCATTCCCACCCCCCACCCACTAGAACTCAAGCATTTCAAAATAAATTATACATGAGTAGTCATGGAAAACATTCCCACATTAGCTAGTTTGTGAAAGAAAACAGTAAAAAAAAAAACCCAAACTTCAAATTGAGGAATTGTCAAAGAGGAAAAGTAAAAAAAAAATGTGTTTCCATCTATTTTCAGATACTATGGATCAGATACTATCAGTTCTTTCTCTGTAGATGGGTTGCCATTTTCATAAATCCTTCAGGGTTATATTGGATCATTGCTTTGCTGAAAATAACCACATGCTTCCCAGAAGATCATCTTACACTATTGCTGTTATTTTGTATACAGTACATTTCACTCTGCTTCAGTTCATGTAGGTCTTTCCAGGTTTTTCTGATAGTATCCTGTTCATCATAACCTATATATAGTACCTTAAACTTGACAGATAATTTTCTTCATAATAGCCCAGCAAGGTAGGTACCATACATTTTGCCATTATAATCAATCATCATAACTATTTCCCTCTATCCTATTCCCTTCCCATGATATTTACTCTATTTTCTATCTTCTTTTAACCTATTCCTCCTCAATTTATTATTATTTGTAAGTAAAAAAGCTTACCTTTTTGATGACAGTAATAAAAGCCTACATGTGGGTTGTTTTTGAGTAGAAATTGTTCTATATTTTTGGTATCTGTATTCCCAGTTCCAAGCACAGTGCTTGGCACACAGCAGGTGCTTAATAAATGCTTCTTGGTTGATTGATTATATTGAATTTACGAATCACTTTTTTTTTCTGTTTTCTGTTTTGTTTTTGTTTTTTGTGGGGCAATGAGGGTTAAGTGATGTAACGATTGGAATGACGCCACCTGCTGGAGACTTACTGTAGAAGAGTTCCACCCATGAAGCGAAGGTCTTTGAGGGCAAGACCAGGAGTCTTTTCTTTGGCGTCAGGAAGTGACGCAGGCTAGTGGGAGGAGGAAGGAAGAGACTGGCGCTTGGTCTTGGACTCTCTTTTCCTGAGGACGCTGGTGGAGAGTGGAGCTAGAAATGGGCTCTCCCTTTAATAGATAGAAATCTAGGCCTTTCTCTCTCTCTTTACCAAATTCTTATTCTCCTTAATAAATGCTTAAAAGTCTAACTCTTGCTAAAGCTTATAATTTATTGGCAACCACTCATTAGATATTTTAGACAGTTTAGCTAGAATTTTAGCCCTTAACAGTGACTTGCCTAGGGTTACACAGCTAGTAAGTGTCAAGTATCTGAGCCAGATTTGAACTCAGGTGCTCCTGAATTCAGGGCTGGTGCTTTATCCACTGTGCCACCTAGCTGCCCCACAAATCACTTTTCTTAAACTCTGTGATGGTTCCAAGGACAAGTAGTATAATTTCTATTTGTAGACAATGAACACTGATGCTCAAAGTGTTTACATGACTTGCTTAAGATCATATTACGACTGAGTGGTAGATATGGGATCCAAACCTAGGTCTTCTAATTTCTACTCCATTTCTCTTTCCACCATACCAAGGAACTTATCTCAGGAATTAACATCCACTGGCACTGATTGGCTTGGTTGGTTAGCCCAAGCTCATAGACAATAATTCTCATTGATTTTTTATTTGAAGCCAATTACTTGTCTTTAATTGTTTCTTCAGATATAAAATTATGTGTGGGATTAGATGAATACCATTCCTTTTTTTCTAATCTCGGCCTCTTGTATGATCTTGTAAGTCTTTTAGGCTAACTAATGAGATAGTTCAGTGGCCTAAGCTTAGACATAGAAGACAGACTCTTGAGTTCTAGTTCCATTGCAGTGTGGCTTTTATCAAATTGTCTGGCCTCAGATAGATATTCCATTTGTAAAAAGGGGTATGCTTCCTGGGAAGTCAAATCAATAAGAATCTTTATGTTGAGCGCCCCCTCTGTTCCTAGAATTATGCTCAAGGCCATGAAGTAATTTCACTGATTTATTACAAATATCTTAAGCCGCCATTTAAGACTTTCTACAGTCTGCTTTCAACCTTGTCTTTACTCCTTTACATGTATAATATAAGTAAGGTAAGTATCTGGTGCAAATCCAGACCCCATCACTTGCTCATTGGAGAACCTGGGATGCTTGATTGCAGGAGGATCATGAGGACATGTAAGGGAATTGGCTTGGAGAACCCTTAGAGCATCAATAGCTGTTCTGTAACTGTTTGCATTTAGCTAACCAAATGGTTGGCAGGAACTATGTTCAATTGACTGTGCCAGAAATGTATGAGTATCTTCAAAAGGCCCCAAGTCATGTTTGGCCCTCTCTTTGCTGCATTTGTTTCTGCTAGAACATGGTGACTCCTTCATTCACAATACCTAATGAGAGACTATGCTTTAAGGGGAAAGGTTTCAGGGTCTTCTTCTTTTCTGAGACAAAATGACCCCCAAGAAATGAATTTCCATTTTTGGCATTTTAGGGTTCCCCCTCCCCATTTTAGGTGCAGGGAATAGAATCTCTGACTTAATTAGAAGAGGGTGCCACAGGAATTCAGAGTTGGAATCCAGGCTTGATGTTGCCACCAGCGTAGAAAAAATTGCCCCAAGGAGCAAGGAGTCACACTCAGGAGTGACATTTAGGATCTCAGCACAATAGATGGATTCACCCCAGCAAAGGTGTCACCTTTGGCCAGGAACTTAGTGGGACTAATATTATGTAGGAATTAAGCCAACTTTTAAGTCTAACCCTCCAAAGTCTAAAGGACAAACAACAACAATAACAAGAAATCATAAGGGAAAGGGTATCCTTAAAGTATTGGGAGAAATATTTGCACATTTACCTTTTCTTTATCTTTGAAGTAAAAATCCCTTTATAAAAGCCAACTGATTTTACCTGGTTAAGTAGAATTGGGGTGCTAACACTGGTTCCTAACAAAAGGGGGAACTCAGGTAGGAGGGACTTAAGTTAATGGCAGAAAAATGAGATAAACCCCTGCAGGGTCCCAAGGAACCTTATGGGAAGATGTAGCCTGCCTGGCTCCAGGAGAAAGGGTCAAGAGCACACTTTTGCCCTATGTTTTATTTGAACTGTATTTCTTGTTCTTCTTGTATGTGCCCTGTTCTTTTCCCCTCTTTTAGCCTTTAACTCATTCTGCTTATCCCTTCAGGCAGTGAGGTGGCAGAATAGATAGCATGCCAGGCTTGAAGTCAGGAAGACCTGAGTTCAAATCTGTTCTCAAACACTTACTATCTTTGTGGCCTTGGGAAAGTCACATAACCCTGTTTGCCTCAATTTCCTCATCTGTAAAATGGGCTGGAGAAGGAAATGGCAAACCATTCTGGTATCTCTACCAAGAAAACCCCAAATGGGGTCACAGACAGTTGAACACAACTGATCAACTGAATAACAAGTATCCCTTCTATTTTACCATTTCCATCACCTGACATCCCACTCATCCTTCAAGGCCTAGCTCCAAAGTTATCTTGTACATAAAACCTTCCCTTTGTTAATATATTTTGTGAATTCTATGGATCTTTTCTCAGGATAATGCTTTTAAATGAATAAAATAAAATACATAAGGTTAAAAAAGGAAACCAATTACATTGAAATTTTCATTTTTAGTCATGTCTAACTCTTTGTGACCCCATTTGGGGTCTTCTTGGCAAAGGTATTAGAGTGGTTTGCCATTTTCTTTTCCAGCTCATTTTACAGATGAGGAAACTGAGGCAAAGAGGGTTAAATGACTTCCCCAGGGTCACACAGCTAGTAAGTATCTGAGCCCAGGTTTGAATTCAGGAAGAGGAGTCCTTCTGACTCCAGGCCTCTATCCACTATGCCACTTAGCTTCCCTTTATATTGAAATACAGTTATCAAGATATATATTTTAAAAGCTCAGGAGGCGGGACAGCTAGGTGGTGCAGTGGATAAAGCACTGGCCCTGGATTCAGGAGGACCTGAGTTCAAATCCAGCCTCAGATACTTGACACTTGCTAGCTGTGTGACCCTAGGCAAGTCACTTAACCCTCATTGCACCACAGTGTCCTGGTTGAAAGTGAATCTATAGGGGCAGCTAGGTGACGCAGTGGATAAAGCACCGGCCCTGGATTCAGGAGGACCTGAGTTCAAATCCAGCCTCAGACACTTGACACTTACTAGCTGTGTGACTCTGGGCAAGTCACTTAACCCCAAGTGCCCCGCAAAAAAGAAAAAAGAAAAAGAAAGTGAATCTACTCCTTTCTCAAACCTCTACTATCCTACACTAGAATAATGGCACCCACCACTTTCTGCTCTATATGCCTACACATGTCTCATCTCCTCAAATAGACTGTAAGCTTCTTGAAGGCAGAGCCCATGTCCTAGATATCTCTGTATTCACCTAGGTTACTTTAGGTCAGTACCCTAATCATAAGGGCTGTTCAATAAGTACATGTTGGATAAACAAATTAATTCTTCTGTCTTGTAAAGAGAATATTCTTTAGCTGTTCTACAGGCTACAAATCTGTCACTATTATTCCTAGGAGCATTCCACCTAATTTATCACTGACTCTCTGAAGACAAGAGGAAGAAAGGGTGGGGCAGGGTCTTTGAAAGTATAAATGAGTTGATATTTGTTAAGTATTTTGGGTGGGCAGGTCAGATCAAGGGTGAGAAGGATAAAAATGGCCCTCTGGCAAACACCAATTGTGAAAAAAATCAATGAAAACTTTCTTAGGAAATAGACTAGCCAACCTAGCTTCCTTTGCAGATATGGCATCTCCATTCAAAAGGCAAGGGTCTGCGTTTCTAGCCTCTGAGGTGCCCAGTAAAATGTTGGGAAAAAAATCAATGTTAGAAGGAAGAATGATTTATTTTATTCAGTCTGTCTAACCTTATACTGTTTGTTCACTTTGTCTACCAATTGATTTCCTTTTTGCTCTGTTTATGCTGCTAACATGCCTCTTGAGCCCCTATCAAAATCTGTTCCCTCCAGTGGTTGGTATTTATAAGATCTTCTCCCTGATATAGCTAAGACTCATTAGCTAATGTTTATGGGCTGGCACAGTATCTGTGGCATCCAAGGAAATAGGCTGGGACACAGTTTGTGCTGGGGATACCTTTAACATAAATGCTAGGTGGCATATGTTGAGGTGCATGGGAAGTTCAAAGAGGACTAATACCACTGGGGTAAGGGCTTGCCAAGTCTTTTTTAGGGCTGCTCATTCATCTTTACCTAACTTTCTCTTGAGGCCCCAAGAAACTCTAGTATGTGCAATGGACACACCCAGTAAAACTCTCTTGGCAGATGGGCTAAGCCCCATTGAAGGTAACTGACAGGCCTCAAACCCATCAGTGAGTTAGGGAAGTGTCATTCCCAAACATGTGAAGACTTCCTCATTAGAATGGCTGAAAGAACAATTTGTTCCAACAGTCAGGGAGGTGGCTCAAGCAGGTGCTGTGGAGCGCTTGGTCCAACATCAAAGGTGTCAAGGTCATGCACTACATCCTGGGTTGTTGCCAGGTCAGGATCTTCCAAAGCTCAGATTAGGAGGGGAAGGGGGCAGCAAATAGGCTTTGTTCTAGATCAGATCACCTTGGGACCACCAAAAGCTTTAAGGTCCTGAGGCTGTCTCTGAAATCCTGGAATAATATAATACTCAGTACCCCAAAAGAGCAGCAATGAGTCTAGACCAGACATTCCCTCCAAAAGTGCACGGAGCCCAGCCCCTAACATCAAGTCTGGAAATCAGGAGGTAGGCTAAAAGGATGGGGATAGCAGAACCAGAAGAACATTGTACACAGTATCATCAACATTGAGTGTTGATCTACTGTGATAGACTATATTCTTCTCACCAATGCAATGGTACAGAAGAGTTCCAGGGAACTCATGATAGAAGAGGATCTCCAAATCCAAGAAAAAAAAAAAAGAACTGTGGAGTATAGATGCTGATTGAACCATACTATTTCTTTTGTTTTTGGTGCTGTTGTTTTTTCTACTTTGAGGTTTTTCATCATTGCTCTGATTTTTCTCTTATAACATGACTAATGCAGAAATAGGATTAATGTAATTATGTGTATATATATAACCTATATCAGATTACCTGCTGTCTAGGGGAGGGGGGAGGGAGGGGAGGGAGGGAGAAAAATCTGAAATTGGAAAGCTTGTATAAACAAAAGTTGAGAACTATCTTTACATGTAGCAGAAAAAAAATAAATAAAAATGCAAAAAAAAAATAAAAGGATGGGGAAACAAAGAAACATAAAGAACCCCATCCCAATAATCTACTGTGGTGATAGGGACACTAAAGACAGAAACCCAGAAAAGAATGACTCTAAAACATCTATAAGCAATGTCTCAGAGGAAAACACAGCTTAGGCATGTATGCAACTAGAATTCCTGGAAAAGGTGAAGCAAGTGTTTGTTTTTGGTTTTTTTAAAAGAGTTAAAAATATTTTTATAAATGGAGTGAGGGTGCTTAAGGGAAAAATTAGAAAAGAAACGAGAGCTATGGAAAAAAGAATTGGAAAGGGAATTAACTTTGCAGAACTGTTGTAAAACTGTCCAAGCAACATATTCCCTGAAATTTTGAATGGTCCAAATAGAAGTCTTTTTAACTCCTTAAGTTAGCAAAAAAATAGTGAAACAAAGCCAAATGGCTTAAAAAGAGGGAGAGGGAGAAATATAAGACATAGCAAAAACAACTGACATAGAAAGTAGATTGAGGAGAAAAAAACATAAGAATCACCGGACTATCTGAATATCATGACCAAAAAAAAAAAAAAAAGAAAAAAGGAAAGAAAAAAAGGAAGGAAGGAAAGAAGAAAAAGAAAAAGCACCCAGACATCCTATTTCAGGAAATCTGAAAAAAAAAAAACTGCCCAGATCTCTTAGAGCCAGAAGGCAAAGTAGAAACAGAAAGAATTCATGGGTCACCTTCTGAAAGAAACTCTTAAATGGAAACTTCCAAGAATATCATAGCCAAAATCCAGAGCTTCCACGTCAAAGAAAAAATACTGCAAGCAGCCAGAAACAAAGAATTCAAGTACTGAGGAGCCACAGTCAGGATCACACATGATTTAGCAGCCACCACTTTGAAGGACAGAGAACTTGGAACATATTCCAAAAGGCCAAGATATGGGCTTATAGCCAACAGTAATTTACCCAGTAAAATCGAATATAATATATATAGGGGAAAACTGGATTTTTAATGAAATAGAGAGCTTCTAAGCATTCCTGATGAAAAAGAGTAGGGTTGTGGAGAAATTTTGAAGCACAAACACAGGAGTGAAAAACAACAAAAAAGATAATTCTGAATGAATAACGATAAAGGAGTAAACAGAGATAAACTGCTTACATTAAAATATGAGGCTATGATGCATGTCCCCTCTGAACCCCATTGGAGAAATTACTTGGAAGTGGTTCAGATTATTCTGGTGCTCTGTACTGACAAACAGCCTCAACTATGCAACCTTCCGCTTGGAGTTAGACTAGACAGTCTTTTAGCCTCCTCCCAAGTTTGAGATTCTGTTATCCAGAAAATGAAGAAGCTGACTTATATGATGTCTGGAGACTCATCCATATTAACAGTGTTTCAGTTTAGGGACTTGAGGGGGGCACAAGAACTACAGTTAGAGCCCTATGGAAATCATATCATCTTGTTGCTTATGGTATGTTCCACAGCCTGAAATGGAGATGTAATAGGATGACATGATCATATGAGGGCAAAGATCATGCCCTATAATTCTTTGTGTCAATCACAGCCTTAGTCCTTTGAAGTAGGAGTGAAATAAGTATTTATTCCCATCATGACTCTACCTTGTGTGAGATTAAGTCAACTCCAGAGCAACATGAGGTTCAGGAAGACCCCTTGTGGTTTAGGTTAGAGCCTGCTGGTGGCTGGCATGTATGACTAGAGACCAATATCTCTTGAGTTCTATTCTCAGATCTATGTGGGATTTTTTGTCTTTGTTTTGATATTGGTTCTCCCTATCTTTACCAACAGCAGTGGCGAGTCTCAGAGGCCCAATCTCAATGTGGATAAGCATGGAAGCTTTGACCAGTTTTATTTACAACTTAGGCTGGTTCGTGTGTCTCCTTAGGTAGTTTGGGGTTCTGCTATTCCTAGGAATTCATCAGACTGGTGCTGGACTTAGTTTGGAACCCAGATTGATCTTACTGCAGCTTGGATCTCTCATGCTCATGTGATCCACAGCCTCGGCCTCAGCCCCAGCCTCAGCTATTCCCCTTCACCCCTATTCCATTCTCTCACTTATCAGGCCAAGTCAATCTGTGGGTTTGATAGAGGTATTTCACAAATCTATTCCTCAGCTTTTTTGCTTATGAAATGGCTAGTAATTCACATTATGCTTATTATTCTCCTTCCTCAGAAGTTTTAGAGTATGATTTTATAAGCTTTCATTTATAACTCTACTTCCCTTATTTATGCTACTTTGGAATCCCATATTGCTCTATTTTCTGGAATCTTTTTAAAAAAGATTTTGTAATATGAGCTTATATTGGTTGGGGGGGGGTTAGTCACTATATTAAATGACATTTTCCTCCTTGTAACAAATATACATTATCAAACAAAACAAATTCCATATTAGCTATGTCCAGAAAATTCATGTTTCATTTTATGCCTGGAGCCCATTACTACTCTGTTGGGAAGTAGATAGGATCCTCCATCATTGGTCCTTAGGAATTATAGTTCATCATTGAACTAATCAAAGTTCTTGAGCCTAACTTTCTCAGTTCCTTGTCTTTACAATATTATTGCCCTTATACAAATTATTGTATTTAATCTTCTAATACAAATACTGCTTTATTGTAGCTATTTCTCCCTAGTTCGTTTGTACAAAATATCCAGAATTTTCTACGTAACCTTAACCCTCTACTGCTATACTACTAACTGTATCGAGTCTTCTAGGTATCCATTTAACCAATCCCCCTAATGCAGTTGCTTCAAGACTTCCAGAGAACAAGAGCAAGCATAGAATGCTTTGAGCCCTGAGTTCAACTTCTCCTGCTTATCAGTACTATTTCTACCTCTAACATGATAGCAGTAGAAATGGGTTGCCAAAAGATCTCAACAGCCCGAAATGCTTAGCTGAAATGAATGGATTATAATTTAATAGGGAAAAACGTAAAGTTCTGTACTTTGGCTCAAAAAACCAACTACACATTTATAGGATGACCTAGAAAACAGTTCATTTGAAAAAGATCTAAGGATTTCAGTTGACTCCAAGCATGATGAGAGTCAAAAGTGGGTGGCATATGGCCAAAAAGAAATCCTCATTTAGAGGCTGCATTGCACAGAACAAGGGACGTGATAGTCCTGTTGTACTTGGCCCTGGTCAGTCCATATTTGGCATGTAGTGTCTGGGAGCTCTGTTTTAGGAAGAACATTAGTAAACGGGACTATGTCCAGAGAAGGGTGACCAGGATGGTGAAAAGACTGAAGATTAGTTAAAGGAACTAAGGAAGAAATGATAAAACTTAGAACTGCCTTTGAGCATTTTAATGAAGATCATAGAGAAGAGGAAAGAATTTCTCTGATTAGTTTGCAGGCACAATTGACCCAGTACAGGATAAGGCTGGCATATGTGGCCCATTGCCATCCCAACACACTGGTACAGTACTAAAGCTTTGGGGAGCCAAATAGTCAGCTGAGCAACATACCCTGTATCTTTCATCCAGAATCTCCGCTCTTGTAACAGTTTTCCAGTTTCCATATCAACGGCTTAGATTTCGAAAAGCAAAGAAGCCCTGATATTGGCCTGGCCTGGTCTCCTCCAGCCAGCCTATTTCCTCACCTCCTTACTCAATGAATCATTGCTCAACATGATCATGTGAAGTCAGAGGTGCAAACTCTTAGAGTTAGGAGAGTTGCATCAATTGTATTAAGCATGCATGAGCCAATAGCATCCAAGAGTAGTATAATGGTGACTTCCTTAAACATAGATTTCAGAATGAAATAAACATTTATTAAGTGCTTACTATGTGTCTGTTTTGAGGTGGATGTTTGCTATATTTGTTTACGATAGAGAAATACTCTTAGAAAGAATATGGTCTCAGTGTAATTATATGCTGAGGACCCTTGACACAAATAGCCTCTCTGTATCCTTTGCTTCTCTGTATTTATGTATGTTGTCACCAAGGTGGTTTTTTAAAGTATACTTAGTGCCATAGTTCATTCTTAATGCATGAAATTTACAAAACCAGAAGTGCAGATACCTGGTAAGGCTGGTCATGGTCCTTGGTTATTATCTTGAGGGCAAGGATTGTCATGTTCCATGTATGGACTTCCCCTAACACCTAGCAATATTGTCAAACAGATAGAACTTCATAAATTGTTGTTTGTCTTTTGTTTTTAAAGAGGAACAATGACATCATGGGATGATGTTCGGACTTGCACATGAATTGGATTTAGATGAGGCAGAGTTACACAAATTCATCGGCCTTATTCTCTCTTCCAGAGTCATCGAAGTCCAATGGCAAGACAAAAGTCAGGACCACTGGTGATGGCCCAGGATGCAATGGATGATTTTGGTATTTTTGATCTCTCTAAGCTATAAGTGCTCCACAGCGATTGCTTCAGCTGCTTTCCTGGCCATTGAAACAAACTCTTCTCATCCTCCCGTTTGCCAGAAGTTTTCACATGCTTGCAGTTGACACCCTTCTTTCCCAACTCACCGATGGTTTGAGGCCCATCAGTTACCCTCAACCTGGTTTAGCCCATCTGGGGTGCTCAGGGAAGAGTAGTACCTCTGGTATGAAGGCTTGCCAAGCTTTTTTTTTAGGGCTACTCATCCACCTTTGGTGTCCACCTTCACCCAACTCTCACCTGTGGTTCCAAGAAGCTATAGCATGTTCAGTGTCCACACTTCATAAATATTTTTTAATTGAATTGAATTGTGAATAGGGTTTTGGATGTGGAATTTCAACTCTATAGCTATAGTCTTATAATTTATTTATTTATGTTCTTATCATTTATTTAAATATTTTATTAAAAGTTAAATATCAAGACAGTCTACTAAACTTTCTTAGTGACTATATGAATTTAATTTCAATACATAAAATATCATAACATGTTTTCAATCATTCACTCCATTCCCATAAGGATTTTCTATTAATCCATTCTCACTGACTTTTCTTCACATATGGTTTTAGTATTTCCTTCATTTTCTGGATCTGCTTTTTTTTTTCTTCTTTGAATTATTTCATAAAAGTCTTTCCAGTCTCCTTAGGATTTGCTCATAATTTATGGCATTAGTTGTATTATAGTATTCTGTTATATTAACATGTCACAATTTATTTAACCACATTTCTATTATTGGACATTTAGGTTGTTTCCAGGGTGAGGCATATTTATTTATTTATTGTTATGATTGCATATAGCATGTTCCAAAAGTCTTAAAACTATACTAAAATTTTTGGAACACTGTATAATACTGCTATAAAAACCTTTTAATAGATAGCATTTTGTTTTGTTTTGCTTGCGATAATATTTTCAGGGTATATTCCCAACAATGGAATTATTGGGTCAAAGGCCATGATCACTTCGATCATTTTTATTGCATCTTGCCAGATTGCTGTCCAATAAAGATTCTACAGGTTTTCATTGTCTCCAGCAATGAATTAGAATACGATTTCCTCCACAACCTTATTAGCATTGGGTTTTATTGCTTTTAATTATTTTTGCCAATTTTGTGGATATGAAAGATGGTCCCTTAAAGTTGTTCAAAGTTTGGCTCTACGATGACCAGTAGTGAGGTTGAGTATATATTTCAAGGAATTATTGATCATTTGTATTTTCTTTTAAAAAAAAATCATCTCTTGATAATCTTTGACTATTTATCCCTAATTTTTTTTTCCCTCGGGGCAATGAGGGTTAAGTGACTTGCCCAGGGTCACATAGCTAGTAAGTGTCAAGTGTCTGAGGCCGGATTTAAACTCAGGTCCTCCTGAATCCAGGGCTGGTGCTTTATCCACTGTGCCACCTAGCTGCCCCCTATCCCTAATCTCTTTTCTGTGAACCCAAATAAGTTACTCATGTACTCTTGTTCTATTTTTACTTTGCAAAATAGGAATAATAATACTTGTTTCTACATAGATAGCATTTATATAGTGCTTTAACATTTGCAAAGCACTTTGCATATGTAATCTTATTTGATCCTCACAACACCCTTGTTACAGGTATGATTATTTTCCTCATTTTACAGGTGGGGAAACCAAGGCACAAAAGGTTAGATGACTTGGCAAGGATCAGTGGGTAGAGCACTGGCTCTGGAGTCAGGAGGATCTGAGTTCAAATCTCACCTCAGATACTTACTAGCTGTGTGACCCTGGGCAAGTCACTTAACTCCAATTGTCTTAAACATTACCACTGGACCCAGGTGGCTCTGGAGGAGAGAGTGAGGTTGATGACCTTGGACAGCCCTCCTTCACTTAAATCCAATTCACAGCAAGTCATGACATCACCTCCCAATGGTGCCCAACTGGCACTAATATAGTACTTTGAGGTTTGCAAAGTGCTTTACAGACATTATTTCCTTTTATCCTCACAACAACCTTGGGAATTAGGTACTATTCTGACCCCTATTTTACAGATGAGGAAACTGATACAGATAGAGGTTAAGTGGCTTGTCTAGGGTCTCCCAGCTAAGTAATGTGTCTGAGGAAGGATTCAAGCCCTAATGTTCATGATTCAGAGTGCAGTACCTATCTATCCACTGTACCCCCTGCTTGACTCAGGGACATTTTGAGAATAAATGAACTACTATTAATTAAAAAAAAAAATTAAAGTATTTGGAGGTAAAGTATAATATGGGGGGGGGCAGCTAGATGGTGCAGTGGTTTAAGCACCGGCCCTGGATTCAAGAGGGACCTTCACCCTTCATTCTGATCTCCCTTACCCCTGGGGAGATAACTTTGGGTGTGGCTGTGGCCTTTGTGTCCAGAAGAGAGAGATGGCTTGAGAGATCTGTAGCCACCCCTCGCCCAATTCCTCTAGCCACCATCAATGGGGGATGGCCCTCCCTCACTAAAGGAACTTTCCACAGGTAGATGGTCACTCCCATCAGTCCCCTATAAAAGTACCTACCAGCCTCCTGCTCGAGGAGATTGGTACCTCAGAGCCACGTGCTTTGTTCCATCCCTCTCTCCCCATGAAAAGTCCAAGGATTTCTTTCATGGTTGCCCTTCTCCCGCCTTCCCTTCCCTTGCCCCTAAATAAACTACCATCTTATTCTAACTGCTTTTGTGTGCAAGAGGGTGTAATTCTTTAAAGAGGAATTCCTAAGAACCCCAACCCCTAACCCAAATCCATACCCCATTTCTCCCCATAACAATAGTAAGAGTGGGAAAGCCAAAGTGAAGTAAGCAGAACCAGGAGAACATTGTACACAGTAATAGCAACATTGTGTGATGATCAACCATGATAGACAGCTCTTCTCAGCAGTGCAATGATCCAAGGCAATCCCAAAAGACTCATGGTGGAAAATGCTCTCCACACCCAGAAGAAAACCAACCTGTAGAATCTGAATGGAGATCGAAGCATACTATTTTCACTTTTTTTGTTTCCTATGGTTTTTCTCTTTTGTTCTGATTCTTCTTTCACAACATGACTTATATGGAAATATATTTAACATGATTGTATCAGATTGCTTGCTGTCTTGGGGAGGGGGGAGAAAAGGGAGGGAGAAAAACTTGGAACTTAAAATCTTACAAAAGTGAATGTTGAAAACTCTTTACATGTAATTTGAAAAAAAATACTACAGGGGGCAGCTAGGTAGCAAAATAGATAAAGCACCAGCCCTGGATTCAGGAGGACCTGAGTTCAAATCTGGCCTCAGGCACTTGACACTTACTAGCTATGTGACCTTGGGCAAGTCACTTAACCCTCATTGCTCCACCAAAAAAAAAAAATCCTATCTGAAAATTGTAGTTATCCATGACAGCCCCCTAATCTTGGCAATAAGCAAACAAAACCCCTCAAAAAACAAAAACAAAAAACCTCTGATAGTGCTCTCCCTCCTAAGGCTACTTCCCATTTACTTTATGTGTATTTTGTATGCACCAATTTATATGTATGTTGATTCTCCCATTAGTCTATAAGCTCCTTAAGGACATAAACTGCACCCCCCTTTTCTTTGTATCCCCAAAACTTAGCTCATTGCCTGGCATATGTTGTTGTTCAATCATTTGTTCAGTCATATCTGACTCTTGGTAGAGATTGGTAGAGAGTGGTTTGCCATTTCCTTCTACAACTCATTGTACAGATGAGGAAACTGAGGCAAACAGGGTTAAATGATTTGCCCAGTGTCACGCAGCTAGTGTCAGAGGCCAGATTTGAACTCATTAAGAAGAGTCTTCCTGACTCCAGGCCTAACACTCGAACCACTCAGGCACCTGGTATATTGTAAGTGCTTAATAAATGCTTGCTGGTTGAATGATTAATTAGTGTGAAATTGTCTGTGGATCAAAGTCCATGTAATTTACTGTAGAGAGACATTCCCACCACCTTTGCCCTTACTTGAAGCTTATTTATTTTAATTTTAGATAACATTTTAACAAGCTTGGTGATATGGTTTCCTAGCCCACATCAGATGAGAAATCATTGTGTCAACAAGCATATGTCAAGGCCTTAGTATATTCTAGACCCCGTGCTAAAGATGCAAATACAAGCAGAAAGAAAGCCAGTCCCTGCCCTCCAGGAGCTTACATTCTAATGGGGAAAGATAACACACAAAAGGGGACTGAAAAGCTAGGGCTTGGGCAAGAAGAAGAAAGAACTGAAGGTAGCAAGTCAGGAGAAAATGATAGAGAAAGGCCAGAGAATTAAAAGCAGAAAATTAGAAAAGGGGATATGCACATTACAGCATCTAGAACTGATTTTTGATAGACTTTGAGGGAGATTAAAAAAAAGAAAAATGGGGCAGCTAGGTGGCACAGTAGATAAAGCACTGGCCCTGGATTCAGGAGTACCTGAGTTCAAATCCGGCCTCAGACGCTTAACACTTACTAGCTGTGTGACCCTGGGCAAGTCACTTAACCCCCATTGGCCCGCAAAAAAAAGAAAAAAAGAAAAAGAAAAACACAACCTATAAAAAAAGGAGTCACAAGAATAAAAAAGAAAACAAAACATAGTGAACCAGAGCTATTTAGTGTGGTGGTAAAGAGCTCTTTATAGCTCATCAGCCCCAAAAGGAATCACTGTATTGTGAATGCAATTGAGATTGACAAGGAGTCACTGAGAAAAAAAAAAGTTCTATTATGCTCAGGTTACTGTTTTTCCTATATAGATTCTTAGGTCCATCTTTTTAAAGTAATCAAGGATTGCACGAGGAGGTCCTGTAATGCTCCGGGCTTGATGCAATCAACATACTATCAATGAAAAGCAATATGTGGAGGACCTCATCTTTTCTGAAGCCGGATTACAAGGAAATAGAGGTGTCTGGGCTAGATAACTTCTCCAAGAAGTGTAGTTGTGAGGGAGAGGGGAAGAGATAGAAGCATAACATCATAGGGTAGGAGACTCAAAGGAAAGAAATGAGGTTCAGGTGTGTTTTGAAGCAGCAGAGCAGGAGAGACAGGGTGCCTATTCATTCCGTTAATATATTATAAAGGTTTGTTGAATGAATATATAAATGGAAGAGATGATTGGAGGAAGAAGGTCCTTGAGGAGGCCATAGCAGATGAGATCAGGTGCTCAGATAGTATCATTAATCTTGGCAATGATAAGGGAAGATAATTAAAATGAAGCTACCAAAGGAGCGGAAAAGTGATAAAAGTGATAGCTATAAAGAGACTGATTTGACAAAGTTCCATGTGATGTGAGTTGTATTCGCCCGGTTTTCAGGGTATTCTTTTCCCTGTGGGGAAGAAGAGGCTTGTGAGGACAGGGAAGAATGAAGTTCTTGACATTGTATCAACTTGACATTATGGAGAACACAAAGTCCAAACAACATGATATGTTTCTTTGTTTTACTCTAAAGGTGGTAGTTTCTTCTATTTTCAAATTTATGCCTGCTTCTCTTAAACCATTTAAAAGACAACTAAAGGCTGTAACTGAGTAGTTCATACTTTTATTTAAAAACTAATTAAAATCACATCAATAAAATGTATATAGTTAATGGTATAAAATCTGAGAATTTTTATTAGTACTTTTGTAAACTGTACAAAGAAAAGATTCAGCTGGACAAATAAATTTGTATTGCTTTCAAGAAAAAAGTGAATAATTTAACAACGTTAGAATAATGAAATTTAATAATTATACCATTGAATGTAAATTGATTATATTTCCCTAAAAAAAGAAAAATATTTGCAGAATGGATGAAAGATATAATTTAATAATATGCTGCTTATGGGAAATATATCTTATGTCATAAGAGGTTAAAAGACTTAAAATTAAAGGATGAAATGAAATTGATTGTGTTAGAGCTAGCTTAGGACAATCTAAATCTATAATGAATATGTAGTGTGGTGGGAAAAGTGCTGGATCTGGATTTAGAGGACTTCTATTAAGATCTCAGATCTGATACTGACCTTTGACAAGTATCTTTACTTTTCTAGGTCTCAGTTTTTCATCTCTAATTAGAGGGATCTTGATCTCAAAGGTTCCTTTCGGTCCTGAATCTTTTGATCCAATTTACAGAGCATCCTTCTTTCATTTGGATCCTGAGTTCTATGACAATGGAAGATATTTGGCAAGGACACATTTTCTTGTTTTGTATTTTACTTATCGACTATAATCAAGGTCATTGAACAGGAAAAAATAAGTGGCTAAATAGTGCATATTGTGCAGTCTAAAAGGCAGTGTTGCATAGTGGACAGTGTTGTGAACTTGGAGTCAGGAAGGGTTTCAAATCTAGTCTGTGACAATAACTATATAATCATGGGCAAGTCCTATATCTTTCTTATCTTTCACATTCCTAGAACAGACTCTCTCCTCTTTTTGCCTCTGCTCCTATTCCTTTTGCTCACTTCTAAACCCTTTTCAATCTGGCTTATTGCTCATCTTAAGGTGTTCTATACAGTTTCACAGACTTTTTCTCAGTCTTTGTCTTTTTTTTCTTTTCTTTTAATATCTGCAGATTTGACACTTTTGATTGCCTTCTTTACCTGGGTACTCTCTTCTTTGTGGAATCTCATGATGCTGTTCTCTTTACCTGTCTGATTGCTCCTACTTAATCGCCTTTGTGGATCATCACTACATCCCACTGACTAATTGTGGGGGTACCCCTAAGACTTTATCCTAAGCTGTTTTCTCTCCTTTTTTTGTATCAGTGGTTCTCAAACTTTATGGTCTCAGGACTCCTTTACAGTCTTAAAAATTATTGAGGTCTCCAAAGAGCTTTTTAAAATAAGCATTATATCCATCAATATGTATTAATATTATTATTAATGAGTTGTTTCAGTTGTGTCCAACTCTCTGTGACCCCATTTGGGGTTTTCTTGGCAAAGGTACTACAGTGATTTGCCATTTTCTTCTTCAGTTCATTTTACAGATGAGGAAACTGAGGCAAACAGGGTCAAGTGACTTGACCAGGGTCACATAGCTAGTAAGCCTTTAAGATAGATTTGAAATCAGGTCCTCCTGACTCCAGAGCTGGTGCTTTATTCACTGCACCACCTAGCTGAAGCATCAATATTTATTGCATTAGAAATTAAAACTGATAAAAATTTAAAATACTTATTTATTGATTCATTAAAGATAAACTTATTGCATATTAACATAAGTAACATTTTAAAATGAAAAATACATTTTCCAAAACAAAAAAAAGTTGGTGAAAAGAGTGGCCCTGTTTTACATATTTTTGCAACTCTCTTTAGTGTCTGGCTTGATAGAATGCAGTTGGATTCTCATATCACCGACTGCATTCGATCTGTTGTGATATGTTGTTCTACAAAAATCTAGCCTCACACAGGCATGTAGTTGGAAGAGGAAGGAGTATTTTAATAAGCAAATAACATCTTAGTATTCTTATGAAAACAATTTTGACCTCAGAGAATCTCTGAAAGATTCTTGGAAACCCACAGGGATTTGGAGACCACAATTTGAGAACTGCTGCTCTTGATGAGTTCATTAGGTCCCATTAGTTCAGTTGTCATCTCTACACTGATGACTCCCAAATCTATATATCTAGCCCTAGTCTCTCTTCTGAGCTCTAGTGTGGCATCCTCAGTTGCCATTCAAACATTTCAAACTGGATGAACCACAGATACCTCAAGATCAACATGTCCAAAATGGAATGTGCTTCCTTTTTTTCTCAAACCTACCTCTCTTTTTAACTTCCCTGTTTCTGCTGACGGCACCACCATCCTTCTAGTTACCCAGGTTTCCAGCATCAGAGTCATCTTCCGTTCCTCAGTCTCCCTCATCTCACATATCCAATCAGCTGCCAAAATTCTATTTTTTTTCTGCCTTCACAACGTCTATCTCATCCTTCTCCCTCTCTCTATTCACATGGTTGCCACTCTAGTTTAGTTCTAGTTTGCCTGGACTATTGGAATAGACTCATAATTGGCCTTGCATCCCTCCCCTTTCTAATCTAGTCCATGTACCTGCTAAAGTGATTTTCCTAAAGCATAAATCTGATGATGTCACTCCCCTGCTCAATAAACTCCAATGACTCCCTAGTTTCTATAAGTTCAAATACAAGTGTCTCTGGTGTTTAAAACCCTCAGTCTCACAAAAATCATCCTTTCCAGGCTTATTTTTCACACACACACACACACACACACACACACACACACACACACATATATATATATATATATACATATACACATACATACAGGCTTATTATGGATATATACACATATGTGTATTTTTTTATTTTCCATTTTTTGTTAACTACAGTGAAGTGAAGCAATTTTTTTTTTAGATTTTCTGTGACAAGAACAACTTATAAAGAAATACTTCAGTTCTGCATGCATAGTTTTATGTGTTAATTTCCAATGATTATCTTTTGAATTGTGTGGAAGTAATTTTATCACCAGCACAAGTTTCAATAATGGTCTGCCAATTTTTGACCACAGAGTACATTTTGTCTTAGGTAAAGTCCATTTCACAGAACTCAAAAAGTACTAGTACTTTTGACTGAAGGGGAACAGGTCCAGATCAGAGCACAGGCCAAGAAAGCAGTAATCATACCTCTTCCAGTATAATACCATCTTGGTAGTACTGAAAACTTATAAACCCCCAAAACTAGCTCTAAAAGCAGCAGTACAAAAAAACCTAGAGCTTGGCTCTGTGTCCCCCCCCCCCCCCCGCAGGTGAGCAGAGCCCAACTTTAACATTAGATTCAAATTGAAGAAATAGGCTGGGAAAATGAGTAGACAACAACAAAAAAGAACTTGACTTTAAAAAGCTACTAAGGTCACAGAAAAGATCAAGACATAACCTTAGAAAAAGACAACAAGATGAAAACAGGTTTAAGCAAAGCCTCAAAGAAAAATGCTAATTGGACCCAAAGCCAGCAAGATTTCCTAGAATACTTAAACCAATAAGACAGGGGGAAAAGTTGGGAAAAGAAATGAGAGTCATGCAAGAAAATTATGAAAAGAGAATTTATAGCTTTGTAAAAGAGGTACAAGGGGCAGCTAGATGGCACAGTGGATAGAAACTGGCCCTGGAGTCAGGAGTACCTGAGTTCAAATCCAGCCTCAGACACTTAACACTTACTAGCTGTGTGACCCTGGGCAAGTCACTTAACCCCAATTGCCTCATCAAAAAAAAATAGGTACAAAAAACATTGTAGAAAATAACACCTTAAAACCAGAATTAGACTAATGGTAAAAGAGGCACAAAAATTCACTGAAGAAAAGAATTCCTTTTAAAAGTAGAATAGGCCAAATATAAAGAGAGGTACAAAAGCTCACTGAAGAAAATGATTCCTTAAAAGTTAGAATTGGGTAGGCAGAAGCTAATGACCCCATGAGACTTCAAGACATAATAAAGCAAAGTAAAAAAGAATGTAAAAATAGAAAAAAAATATGATATATCATATTGGAAAAAAACTGACCCAGAAAACATATCAAGGAGAGAGAATTTAAGAATATTGGACTACCTGAAAGTCATGATTTAAAAGTCAGGGAGGGGGGAGGGAAGGGGGGTAGACGTTATATATTAAGAAATTATCAAGGAAAACTGCCCTAATATCTTAAATCCATAGGGTAAAATATAAATGGAAAGAATCTACTGATCACCTCCTAAAAGAAATCCCAAAATGAAAATTCCCAAGAATATAATAGTCAAATTCCAGAGCTTCCAGGTGAAGGAGAAAATATTGCAAGCAGCCAAAGAAATCAAAGCTATCAATAGTCATATAAAAAAGTGCTAAATTATTATTGATTAGAGAAATGCAAATTAAAACAACTTTGAGGTACCACCTCACATATCAGAAATGACAAATCCTGGAAGGAAAGAGGGATAATAGGTACATTAATGAATTGTTGGTGGAATAGTAAACTGGTCCAACCATTCTGGGAAACATTCTGGAACTGTGGCCAAAGGGCTATTAACTAAGCAATACCACTACTATATCTGTACCCCAAAGGGATCAAAGAAAAAGCAAAAGGACATGTGTGTACAAAAATATTTATATCAGCTATTTTTTTGTGGTGGCAAAGAATTAGGAATTGAGGGGATGCTCAGTATTTGGAGAATGGCCGAACAAGTTGTGGCATATGATAGTCATGGAATGCTATTGTGCTATGAGAAATAAAGAGGGAACTGGTTAAAAAAAAAAAAAACACAGGACAAGACCTATATGAACTGATACAAAATCAAGTGAGAAGAACCAGATCGTTGTGTACAGTAACATCAGTGCTGTAATGATGATCAGCTGTGAAAGACTTGACTTATCTGGTTAATACAATGATCTAAGACAGGACTTGTGATGAAAAAAAAATAATGCTATCCAACTCCAGAGAGAAAAATTATGAACTCTGAGTGTAAATTGAAAAGTAGTGGGGCAGCTAGGTGGCGCAGTGGATAGAGCACCAGCCCTGGAGTCAGGAGGACCTGAGTTCAAATCCGGCCTCAGACACTTAACACTTACTAGCTGTGTGACCCTGGGCAAGTCACTTGGCCCCAATTGCCTCACTTTAAAAAAAAAAAAGAAAAGTAGTTTTCTCATTTTTTTTTGCTTTCCCCCCCAATAAGACTAATATTGAGATATGTTTTGTATGATTTAACATTTATAGTTGATATCATATTGTTTGCCTTCTCAGCAGTAGGAGGGAAGGAGAGAATCTGGAACTCAAAATTAAAAGGAAAGGAATGTTAAAAAAAATTTTTTAAAACTAAAAAGGGGCAGCTAGATGGCACAGTGAATAAAGCACTAGCCCTGGATTCAGGAGTATGTGAGTTCAAATCCCGCCTCAGACACTTAACACTTACTACTAGCAATATGACCCTGGGCAAGTCACTTAACCCCCATTGCCCTGCGCAAAACAAACAAACAAACAAAAAACCTAAAAAGAAAATACAATGGATTTATAAGGAACTTTTTTTACTGCTTTTAATTGGTATTATTTTTGCCAGCCACTATGATCTCCCATAGAAATCTAAAAGTAAGCCTAATGATTCTTTGTAATCTTTTCTTGTCACATTTTCTAACTTAGGTTGTTTTTTTTTTAAATAAAATCAGTTATCTCATATTTATTTTAATTTTTTCAATCTTTTGAATGTATTCTAATGTAACATGGATTGTCTGTCACCATTTTTTCAGGACCAAGAAAGCTACATCATTCCTCAGGATATTAAGAAGTTTGTGGATGTCTTTTCTGGTACTACCAATGACTCAAGCCTCCCACTACTGTTGATGTAGGAGGTAAAAAGGGGTTAACAGACAAACCAAAGACCCAAGCTCTAATTCAGATATGAACTCTAAGAGGGATTCAGATCCTAGTTAATGGATAACTTAAAATGAGGATACTAGGTTATTGTACCCACAGTGATCAGTACCCATAAGGGGACCATAAAGGGTCAGGTCATATAACAATAAGACACAAGACAGGGTATAGAAATTCTAATGAAAAATGAAGATGTTTTGAAACTAAGCATGGGAACCAGAAAGAGATGTGCAGAAAAGGCCAAATTTGTCCCCAGATTCACCTTACGATGTGTAAACCCCCAAAACACACCTCCACAGAAAAAGGTACCCGCCTCGGGGGTTAATTTAGGCCCCCAGGAACTCCAAATTAGGATAAGCCCTCCCCTGTACCTCCCAAAGGTGGAGATTATTATAATGAGACTGATAATCAATTTATCCATAATATAAATATAGCTGTCTTTCCTTTTCTTATTCCAGAGATACCTTTCCACTATTCTGGTTCTCTCCCTGTGGTCACTCACAGTATTGCAATAAAACTTGGGGGGCAGCTAGGTGGCGCAGTGGATAAAGCACCGGCCCTGGATTCAGGAGTAACTGAGTTCAAATCCGGCCTCAGACACTTGACACTTACTAGCTGTGTGACCCTGGGCAAGTGACTTAACCCCCATTGCCCTGCAAAAAACCCCAAAACAACAACTTGGGAAACTGAGTTACTGAGTCTTGTAATTTTTTGGGGTCGACTCATGATCAATTTGACCCTAACTCTATCCCAAATCACTGTGTTCCTCCATTTGTTAGGGGTCAGTGACTATCACCCTCCATTTATTTTACCACCTAACATTGATTAGTATTATAAAGATATTCATTTTAAAGATATAGAAACAACAAACTTTCCTTCCTCATGCCCCAAAAACCTTGTGGGTCATATTCTTTCCTTTTACCACCTTGGCTTCTGAGGGAGTGGGCTTGAAATTTACCTCAGTTTTTACATACCATTAGTTCCACCAAGCTAATGTCAAGAAGTGATAAGCTGGACAGCTAGTTGGTGCAGTGCATAAAGCACTGAGTCTGGATTCAGGAAGACCTGAGTTCAAACCAGACCTCAGCCACTTGACACTTAATAGCTGTTTGACCCTGGGCAAGACACTTAACCCTAATTGCTCTGCCTTCCCCCCCCCTCCCCCACCAAAAAATAAAAGAAGAAGTGATATAGCTTCTGGATGATTCTCTGTCTCAGCTACTGCTGGGCTGGCATCCTGAAGGTCACTCCCAAAGGTGATGCCTTGATCTTCAAGGCATTAATGCAACATTAGCTGTGGTCTCTGTAACAACTGGATATTGAGAAGCTCTTTGTCCCTTTTGAACTCAAGGTCGTAGACTTCACTCTCTTCACTAATCACCAAGCCCACCTAAGAGAGCTTTAGTGAAAGGAGATAAGAATGAAGTTGATAGAGCTTTTTGAAGGACTGCAAAGCCAATCAAAGAGCCTCCTCTTCATCACGTGGTTAACTTACCAGAACCAGTTACCAAATGTCCATACATGCTCTACAGTATCTCTAAGGCATTGCCTTTGTACATCATGATTCTTCCAGAAATAGCTCCTTGGTGACCTTCATCTAGAGAAATGGTACCTCAGGTGATCTAGGGTTGGGCTGAACTTCTATTGTTCTAATATTTCTTGCTATCTCATAGAGTCATTGATTTCTGTTTGGTCTATTCTAGTTTTCAGGACGTCCGTTACTTGGCCAACTTTGTTTTCTACACTATTTATTCTCTTTCCAATTCTTTCTCCTAGAGCTTTCTTCTTTCTTTCATTTTTGTCTCTTGCTTCATTTCTTCTGAGTTTTTGTGTAATCCTTGTGGAAAAACAATTTTTCCTTGAGTCTCTGCTTGCAAGTGTTAGAGTTAATGTTTCTCACTAGGCTGGATTTTTTTAGCATCTCTAGTTCTACAATAATTTTTTATACTGGTCTCTGTCTTTGGTTTACTCATCTCCCAGTTTTAATTCTTCACAGCCCTCCAAGAAATCTCAGGACAGAATGAGAGGGACCTAAGAGTGCCTGGTCTTAGGCAGTCCCAGACTAGTTGCTACTGCTCCCTGGGACTTCTAAGATCCACGTTTTGACCCCCCCCCCCAAGGCTCTCTTGGAGCTCCCTCCACTCTCACTGCCTTCAGATACAGAGCTTTGTATATTACATATCTGAATCACTTTGGGGGATGCTGGAAGGTTACGGGCTTACTTGTTTGTACTGGTGCTGGTTTTTCTGGTGGCCCCTTTTCCTGTTCTCTTAGGGTTTTTGACTGGCTTTTTGTGCAGTTAAGAAATCACTTTCTCTAATTTCTCATTAGATTTCTTTATGAAATCTGATACAACTTTTAGTGGGTATTTTTGTTTGTTTGTTTTTGTTTTTCCTGGAGTAGGTTTGTGGGAAATAGATAATCTGCCTCCTTCAATCAACCATCTTGGTCAGAAGCCCCTAACTGCAATTGTTTTTAGAAAGGCAGAATGACAGTGACTAGAGGGCTGGTTTTGAAAGCAGGAAGACTTGGGTTCAAATCTTTCCTCTGATACATATTTTAAATTTATTTAGCACAGTGTCGGGCATATGGTAAGGACCTAATAAATGCTCTTTTTCTTTATCTCTCTGTCTATCATCCATCTATTTATTTTTCATCTATCTGTATATTTACTATTATCTATTTACCTACTAATATCTTCTATCTATCTAGCCATCTATCATCTATCATCTATCTATCTATCTCTATCCCCTTATCTAATCTCTTAGTACTCCAAGTAGCTATTTAGCACTATCAGCTACAGATGGGATGCTACCTTATGTCTGTGGAGGAAGATTCCACACCAGGAATTTTGTACAGATGAAATCAAAATTCTAGATCAAAAATAAACCCCTCAGAAAACCACAACCAAAACCATAACTTGGTGCTTTTTATTTAGCATGGTTTAAGACTTAAATGTTTTCTCATGTAAAAAAAATTCTGTGAGGTTAGTTAGTGTTTTTCAAAACTGTGATGTCCTAGAAAGTATAGAAAATGTTGTCAGTGGGCTAAGGATTGGATGCCCTAAATGTAAAATAAACAATTCGACAACAACAAAAACACAGGACATACGTGAAGACAACGTGTCTTCTCCAGAGTAGTTTTGATATTTTCTTTTGTGCCAGTGAAAGGCCTAGAAACTTTCCATCTCTCCTCTATTCCTTTTCTCACCAATAGTGCCCTTTCTGCAACTGGGACCCTGAAGTCACTTGCTTGATTTTACTGCCAGCAAAAGAGACCAGGGTATGATTCATTAGCGAGGGTGAGAATCAGTGGGGGGGCTCCCTCCCTCCCTTCCTGCACCACCCCAGCATAGGCTGGCCTTGCTTCACAGCCAGGCTTATCTCCAGGCCCCTCTAGGTACCAGCCGGGGTAGTCTCTTTCCATATATGGGCAATGTGGAGCCTCCCCTTGCTGAGATGCCCCATTTTGAAGGCCAGGCTCAGTTCCGATTGTGCTTCAATGGGTGTGGATTATCCCAGAGCAGCATTTTCCCAAGGTTTGGCTGTGCTAATTATGCAAGTAATTACTCTTTCCATCTCCTACTATTAAAACGTAGAACTGGGGGGGGGGGGAATTGAAAGAGAGCTTTGGGAGGGAGAAACAAACAAACAAACCCGGAAAGGAGTAATAAGTGGTACAAGGTCACCCATCTGCTACTGCTGCTTTCCATTTTCCCTTATCTGTGATGTCACTGGCCCAAGGCCTTTCTATTCATTAAAACAGTTGAATCATTGAAAATGATAAAATTGACTAAATTTTCGGCCTTCTGCCTTAGACATAATAGAGCTCGCCTTGATAGGGAAGACCTCCTAAAGAGATAAGGCTTTCCTCCTCCCACCTGCTCTATGGCAGGGAGAGAAGACTCTGGGGCTTGGGCTAATGCTTAAAGCTACCCCAGGGCCTATCAAATCTACCATCAGATCCTAAATAGACAAGTAGCATCCTGGGGCAGGGAGGGACCTTAGAAATCCTCACATAGCCCTGCCAGACAGATGTGGGTGACTTCCTGGGTAGGTGAGAGACTGACCCTGCAGACTTCTTAGGGCTTGTGACAATGCCTGGATATTCCACACCTCTGCAGGGGAGGGGGTAAGCCAGAGGTAAGCTACAGTAGCAAATGTTTGACAGAGCCTGAACACTCTTCTGCTCAGCCCATTCCCACCTTCCCTGTTTTCTCTTGAGTCAGCTGCTGGTTCAAATTCAAGGAGTATCAATTCTAGATTTCTATGGGCCTTGTGGGAGTGAATGAGATTCTTTAGGCCTCAGTCTTCTCATCCATAAAATGAGATGTTGGCCTAGATGACTGCTAAAGTGCCTTCCCTCTCTACCCGTATAAGCCCGTCTCAAAGTTAGAATGACATAGGCAAACAGACACCCTGCTGTATTGCTCCTTCCTACTTCATTGAAGGTTATCCTTAGGGAGCTAGGGCTTTTTGATCAATGAGGACTGAGCAATGAAGCAAGTTACAAAAATTGAGCATCTACCATATAAGAAAGACAGGATCAAGTGGCTATAAAATAGAAAATTGCTGTCTCTGATACTAAATAATAATAATAATAATAAAACAACTAGGATGGTGATTTTAAACTTTGCAAAGTACATTACAAATATTACCTCCCTTTATCCTCACAACAGGGACAGCTAGGTGATTCAGTGGATAGAATGCCAGGGCTGGAGTCAGGAAAACCTTAGTTCAAATCTTGCCTTAGACACTTATTAGCTGTGTGACCCTGGGTAAGCCACTGGACCCTGTTCGCCTCAGTTTCCTCATCTGTAAGAGGAGCTGGAGAAGGAAATGGAAAACCATCTCAGTGTCTTTGCCAAGAAAACCCCAAATGGGGTCAATGAAGTCATGACTGAACAACAACAACCTCACCACCCTGTGAGGTAGGTGCTATTATTATCTCCACTTTACAAATGAGGAAACCAAGGCAGATAGCAGCTAAATGACTTGCCAAGGGTCACACTGCTAGTAAGTATCTGAAGCCAGATTTGGACTCAGGTCTTCCTGACTCTAGGGCTGGTACTCTGCCCACTATATCATGTGGCTGTCTCTATAGAGAAACAGACAACAAATTCTTGTGCTAGAAATACAAATCCCCAGATATCCTGGAGAATTAAGCAAATAAACTGTACTGGGAACAAAATATCATTGCAGACAGAACTGTGGTTCACAAGTCCTTTGGCAAAATCTGATCTATTAAAGTTGAAGAACAATGTTTTTAATAGATGTCATTGTACCAAGTACTCATAATCTCTGAGCAATTTAAAGTGAAGTGCTTTCAAAATAGAGATGTAATAGGAAAAATTAGTACCATGTTGGAACAAGATAAGACCCAGGAGATCCCTGTTGTCCTGCCTGTTATTGGAGTTGTCCCAAAGATACCTCAGTGAGCAAGAAATGTAGCACTTACAGTTCAATACTTATCAAATTACAGAAAGTAGCCATTTAATCTACCAAACAGTTCATGGAACATTCCATTTAAAAGGGTAATAGCAGAATAGTGGCTTGTCACAGGACTTTTTCTCTCTGAAACTCATGGTAAAAGATGAGGAAAAATGAGATGATAATAATAATAACAAATACCATTATTATTATAGTATACATAGTATATATTTTATAATATATAGTATAGTATCTCAGTATATATTTTTGGAACTACAAAATAACAAATAACTTATTATGGGGCAGCTAGATGGCGCAGTGGATAGAGCACTGGCCCTGGAGTCAGGAGGACCTGAGTTCAAATCTGGCCTCAGACACTTAACACTTACTAGCTGTGTGACCCTGGGCAAGTCACTTAACCCCAATTGCCTCACTAAAAAAAAAAGAAAAGAAAAAAAAAGAAAAAAAACTTATTAGCTTTGGATAATATACTTGGTTTGCATAATTTAAAAAACACACACATAACCTAACAAAAACCTGTGCAATATCAGTGAAAGATAGCTCCCATTCAGCCTACACTAGCTATAGAATGATTAGAATCTTCTCTCCAAAAAGGAGGCAAAGGATTGATAGATATGCTCAGAGCACATAATATATAGGTAAAAAATCTAAAGAAATACCTTGGAATCTGCAGATACTACTTTACCAAGCAATACTAAAAACTGACAAGAGGCACACAGCATTGGATTTGTTGAATATAACTCAAAACAGTTAGCTGAAATTAGTAAGATCCAAGGGTGGAATCAGAAGGCTTTCCTTTGAACAACATTTGCATGAACACAGTTAGTCAATCAATTTTTTATTAAACACCTATTAGTATGTGTCAGGCACTGTGCTAAGCATTGGGGATTCAAAAAGGCAAAAGAGAGTCTCTGCCTTCAAGGAGTTTACAATCTAATGAAAGGGACAACAAACAAGTTATATACAAGATAAATAGGGAATCATTAACAGAGGGAAGGCATTTGAATTGAGAGGTTGGGAAAGACTTGCTGTAAAAGAAGAGATTGTAGTTGGGACTTAAAGGAAGCCAGGCATGTCAGTAGGCAGAGCATTCCAGACAAAAGGGACAGCCAGAGAAGATATCTGGAAGGTGGAGATGGATGGTTTTGTCCGGAGAACAACCAGGAAGCCAGTGTCCCTGGATCAAGTAGTAGATGAGAGGGAGTAAGATGTAAGGAGACTGGAATAGTAGGAGGTTGCTAAATTATGAAGGGCTTCAAATGCCAAACAGAGGATTCTGCATTTGATCCTGGAGGCATCAGGTGCAACTGGAGTTTAGCAAGTAGGGGGTATGTATGTATGGGGGTGTGTTCAGACCTATGCTTTAGGAAAATCACTTTGATGACTGAACAGAGAATGGATTGAACTGAGGGGAGACTGGAAGCAGGCAGACCCATCAGTAATTGTTGTCATCATCAATCCAGGTGTGAGGAGATGAGGGCCTGCACTAGGGGGTGGCAGTATCAGAGGAAAGAAGGGGGGTGTGTTCAAGAGATATTGCAAAGGTGAAATCACAAAACATGGTGACAATTTCAATAAGGGGAGGGGTGGATAATAAGGAGTCAAGGACCACACCTAGATTGGGATTCTAGTGGAGGACTAGGAGGAAGGGATTGCGCTTCCAGTAGCAGACAGAATGATGGTAATTTTATATACCCGTGAAACCACAAGTTTAGCTCCAATCCCTATCTTATTTTTTTTTTCTCAGTTTACTCTGTCTAGAGGCAGCTAGATGATGCTGTGATAGAGCACTGGTCCTGGAGTCAGGAAGATCTGAGTTCAAATTTGACCCCTGACACTAAACAGCTGTGTGACTCTAAGCAAGTCCTTTAATTTCTTTGCCTCAGTTTCCTCAAATGTAAAATTGAAATCATAGTAGCACCTACCTCCCCCAGCTACTGCGAGAATCAAATGAGGTAATATTTGTAAAGTGTTGGCACAGGGTAGGTATGACATAAAATGTAAAAAAAGGAATAACCCCTCACCCAAGGAATCCATGCACTCTTTTGAGCTGTGTTTATCAAAGAAACCCAGATGTGTGAAAACTCTGGTGTGACAGGATGTGAGTAAAGGATGATGCTGGAACTTGGAGGCAGGAGAGGCCTGGGTCCAAATACCTCATGTCCCTTATAGTTAGTGGGTCAGTCAGGCAATGAGGATTTATCTGTCAGGCACTTTGTGAATGGGGATACAAAGAAAGGCAAAAACACCACCCCTGCCCTCTAGGGGCCTACTTTTTAGTGGGTAGAAAATATGCAAACAACTATGATGCACATCCAAGATATTTCCCATGGCAATGGGAGTTAATCTCAGAGGGAAGGCACTGGCAGCAGGAGGGGGAGATTGTGGGAGTTGGGGTGGGGGTGGAGGAAAGGAGGGAGGAGGGAGGGACTGGGAGTGGCCTTTGGCAGAAGGTGGGGCTTGAGCGCAGTCTTGCAGGAAGCCAGGAAATCCAGGAGGTGGAGGCTAGGAGGGAGAACATTCCAGGCATGGAGTGGAAGAAAAGGAATGTCCTTCCTGGAGAAGGGAAGGGAATAAGCAGTTCCGCAGCATCTGCTATGTGCCAGGCTCTGGGCACTTAAAAAGAAAAACAAATAAGGAGGGAAATGACCTGGTCAGATCTGCCTTTTAGGAAGATCACTTTGGCAGCTGAATGGAAGATGACCTGGAGAAGGGAGAGCCTTGTGGGAGGGAGACTATTGACTGGGCTTGAGGTGCTGGGGGCCTCGGGCTCTATGAATTAACCTTGACTGGTAATAGCTGTTTGAGGGGGCAGCTAGGTGGCACAGTGGATAAAGCATCGGCTCTGGATTCAGGAGGACCTGAATTCAAATTCGGCCTCAGACACTTGACACTTACTAGCTGTGTGACCCTGGGCAAGTCACTTAACCCTCATTGCTCCCCCCCCCCCAAAAAGAAAAAGGTAAATAACTGTTTGAGCCTAGGCATGTCTTCAATTAAACTCTCAGTTTTATTTATTTATTTATTTTAAACAATGAAGATAGTGATTTCTGCACTTTCTACCCCATACCTTTTTGAGGGGGAGGGAGGGGAAGAATGGGTTTTGGGAGAGTGCCTGGATTTGTAACACTGGCTATAAGGCCAGCTTTGTAGCTCCGGAGCTAACCGACCTCATCCCAAATGAGATAAACAACATAGCATGCCGGGTTAAGTGTTTTTTTGTTTGTTTGTTTTGTTTGTTTTTAGTGAGGCAATTGGGGTTAAGTGACTTGCCCAGGGTCACACACCTAGTAAGTGTTAAGTGTCTGAGGCCAGATTTGAACTCAGGTACTCCTGAGTCCAGAGCTGATGCTCTATCCACTGCGCCACCTAGCTGCCCCTTGCCGGGTTAAATGTAAACCATTATTCCTCTTCCCAAGAAGATGGTCCATCAGTGATGCCGGCAGGAGAGACTAAACCCACTTCCCTCAACTCCCAAGGCTTCAAGCAGGAGACCCTGTGTGCTTTCCAGGAAGGGCGGGTGATTGTAACCAGAATTGCAGGATCCGGAGGCTACATGCTTTGAGGTGTTAACACAAGGGAGACCTATTTGGAAATGGATTAACCATTCTTGAAAACAGATTAAACAACCACACCCCCCTCACACACCTGCCCACTGTACTCTCTCCTTCCACTGCCAACCATCTTCCCATTTCCTGGAGTACTAACCCCCCCACCCCCACTACCTCCCAACCTGGGTTGCGGGATAGAACCTTGCCCTCCTTCCTCTCCCCCTCCGCTCCCCATCCTTCTTTCAAATTGAATTCATTTGCCAAAAGGAGGGAAACAAAGAGAGGGAGGGGAAAGAAAAAAAACCCCAACAAGTTCTAGGAGGTTTAGGTGGACACTGAACAATAACCCCTTTGCTCAGTACAGAGGAGCGGAGCGAGTTGAGAAAGGCAGGGCAACAAACCTAAACGGAGGTGAGCTTTGACTCCCCGCCCCCTCCACCTCAATGCAGTGCCTTGAATAATCCTATGTTTCCGGAGAACAGACTACTGTAATGATAATCCAGGAAGTAAATTGCCCTTTGAAAAGCAGCGAAGAAATCAAATGGCCTAAGTATTTATTTGTATTTAATGCTCCAGGGCTTCTGTTTCTAGCTTTGAAGGACTCCTGGCCAAAGCTTCTTGGAGCCATTAATCCTGGGACTGAGCTAAACATATTGGAGGCTGCTCCTTGTGTCTGTACCCTGGCACACTGTGTTTATAACAGGGGAACGCTCCAGGAAGGACAGACAAGTGTGGAGAAGAAAATAAAAAGAGACAGGGAGAGGAATTGAAGGACTGAGAGACAGTCTGCTGGGGTATGGTTTGGAAAAAAAAGAAGAAATGATTCCAGCTTGAGTCCTTTGGGGGAGTTTTTGTTTAGAGAGAAAATTCCCCAGAGTTTTCTCTAAGAAGAATAAAGGGAATGCCAGCCTCCAGTGTGCCAGGACCCTTGACCCATCATTTTGCCTCTAAACCTATAGATTCTTACTGCTGGGACTGAATCTTTCCTCTGCCTCTTTTTATTTATATTACCTTGGACATGTAACTCTAATCTCCATTTAATCTCTCTGTTAAATCTCTCTGTGCCTCAGTTTCCTGATCTGAAAAACAAACCAAATGGCTACTCAAGACATTTTTAGCTCTATGATCCTCTGACTTTGGTCACTCTCTCAGTGTCTGAGTGAGTGATAATAGGGCAAGACCTATGATTTGAGTTTTAGCATAGATTTAAAGGATGTTAGAGCTGAAAGAGACATTAGAGATCACCCTCTCCACCCATGCCCACCCTGTTTTTATCATGAGAAACCAAAGGACCAGAGAGGTGATTTATGATTTGTTCAAAGTCATATTGCTAATCAGTCAGTGTCAGAACTTGAACACAATCTTCTGCTTTCTAATCCCCCCCTTTTTTTTAAAGCCAAGAAACCCATTTATCTGAGTTAGCAAAAACAGAAATCAGAGAAGGTATACATGAGAGCACATATACCAAACACAGTGGAGTTGCTGTCCTATTGTGAGAAAGGTAACAACTCAGACAAGAAAGTCTTAGCAAGCTCAGGATAGGGACATGATGGAGCTTGCCATCTCCTCTCATGTTGGTTTCTTCCTGGGTCTTTTCCCTCAGAAAGCTAAAGATGTATTGGCATCATCCATCTCTTTTGAAATTGGGAGGAAGAAACACCCAATGTAAGACTGAAAGAGAGGTTTCTAATCCATTTCAGCACACTGTTATAAACCAATCCCTACGACACCGATCTTCCTAAAGCACAGATCTGCTCATGTCACCCCCCACCTCCTCAATAAACTTCAATGGCTCCCTATCACTTCCAGAATCAAATAGAAAATCCTCCCATTGGTGTTCCAAACCTTTCATTTCCTCTCTCCTTCCCTCCCCTCCACCTTTCCAGTCTTTTTACCCCATTTTACCCCACTTTCCTCCATGTACTTGGTGATTCAATGACACTAGCTTCCTTTCACTGCCTGTCTTCCAGGTTTGGCGTGCTCTTTCTCCTCATCTCTGTCACTTGGCTTCTAGGTTTCCTTCACATCCCAGTAAAAATCCCACCTTCTACAGGAAGCCTCAATTCTAGTGCCTTCCTTCCCTCTGCTGAATATTTTCTTTTTATCCTGTATAGAGTTGGTTTATACAGAGTTGTTTGCATCTTGTCATCCCCATTAGACTGTGAGCTGGTTGAGAATAAAGAATGTCTTTTGCCTTTCTTTCTATTCCCATTGCTTAGTAGGTGCTTAGTAAGAGCTTATAGATATGCACATGGTAGGAGCTTTAAAATGTTTATGACTGACTGACTGAGAATTCCTGTGTAATCGCACCTGTGGTTAATCCTTCTTTTTCCATGAATAAGATGAGCAAGCTCTATGTACTCTCAGGCCCACTTCTCTTTCTCTCTTTTTGGGGAAGGTGGGGTGGGACTGCCGTTCTAATTTCTTGTATTTGTCAGGAATAAGTAACCAAGTGTTTGTAAAGAGAAGCAATTTGCTTGGCTCTTCATAGTAGGAGGCACCTTGGGGAAGGACCTTATATAAACATGCCTTACAAACATGTCTTAATGGTACAAAAGGAAAATTCACTATAGGTGTTTTACAGCCTCAAATGCTTAAATCAATGAGAAATTGTTGGTGGCTGTCTAGGTGTCATCTGTGACTGGGTGTCAGTGATTGGGTGTGAATTGCTGTCTGAATGCTGGTGACTGAGTGAGAATTATTTTGGCATTTATTTGGCATGCATGTTCCCCTTCAGGGAGAAAGCACTACCAGCCCTTGCTTTGGGGACTGGTAAAGAGCCATTGGATACTTTGCCCATCAAAGGTGCTATAGAAAACATTCAGCTCTGTCCAGGCCAGCATGACGTGAAAAGGGGTTTGTGGCTTCTGGATTCCTCTCCTGGCTGTGAGGTGTACCTTGTTTGTAGGCATTCACCATCACCCATAAAGGAAACTTGAGCAAGGAAGCCAGGAAGTCAGGCCACACCCTCCAAAGGTGCACCTTTTCCTGATCTGGAGACTTTTATTGAAAACCCAACAAATGTGTTCCCCAGAAGTCTTTGTTTGGCTTTATAATTGTGTATGGAATACATTAAAAAAAAGTTCCACTGTTTTTTCTTCCTTTTATATTACTGAGGTCAGCCCTAATCCTTCTAATCTTGTGACCATCTCACCATCTCGCCCTATACCATTTTATAGACTCAATTCCTGGGAATGACATACTTGGATCAGGAAATTAGGCATCAAGTTGTGTCTATGTCTTTTTCTGTGTGAGAAAGAGAAACCAAGAGACAGAGAGAGAAAGAGACTGAAAGAGGAAGGGGAGAGAAGGAGAAAAGGGAGAAAAGGAGAGTAGGAAAGTGGGGTGGGGTAAAGGAGGGAACACAGACTAGGTTTAACAGTGGGTTCCTGGATTCCTCAGTTTACTGTGTATCATGTAGCTTTTGAGCAGCCTCTATAAACCTTGATTTTTGTCATTTCTATAATGAAGGACTTCCACTGGGGCAGGGGTTCCCAAACTCTGGGCAATATACAAAGCTGGGGCAGCTAGGTGGTACAATGGTTAAAGTACCTGGCCTGTAGTCAGGAGGACCTGAGTTCAAATCCAGCCTCAGATACTAGCTGTATGACTCTGGGCAAGCTGCTTAATCCTGTTTGCCTCAGTTTCTTCATCTGTAAAATGAGCTGGAGTAAGAAATGATAAATCGTTCCAATATCTTTGCCCCCAAAACCCCAAATGGGGTCATGAAGGGTTGGACATGACTGAAAACAACAGCTTCCTGACTCTATCTACTGCTCCACTAGCTGCCTTTATATTTAATAACTATATCATCCTATTAAATTTAATCTCAACTTTATTGTTTATATGAATACTCATGGGGAAATCTGGAATTTTTGTTCTTTCATATTGAATAGGGAAGGTTTTGTGAAAGCCAAGGGTTATAGATACTCAAAAAAGATTGGGATCCTCTGTACTAGGTGACATTTAAGGTCTCTCTGAGATTCAACATTCTATAATTCTATGACATTTATTGAACTGTCAAAGTGTTTAATGAATGACTTCACTTTGGTGGGGAGTTAGATAATTAAAAAAAAGACCATCCCTTGTCTTCCAGTAGCTTACAATCGAAAGAAGGGATGAAACAAAGATCAGTCAACATAATCAATATGAGAGGAATACAAACAACATCCAAAGTAGAGGGAGGAGGGAAAGAGGAGCATTGTGGGGAGTTGGAAAGGTTGGGAAATTCCTGGAAGCAGATACAGAACTGTTCACATTTTTGTGGTACATTCTCTTAAAGCCCATTAGAGAATTTAGACCTTTAGACCTTGAAGAGGCCTGGACAACAGAGTTCTATTGTAGGCTCCTTCCCTCCACCCCCAGACCCTGTTCCAAGCTGCCCTTCCCATTCCTCCAGATGCGTTTTCTCTGAAACCCAGAAGAAGCTATTACTATCCATGCTTCAGTGTCTCCATGTATAGTTGAGAAAAATAGTGATCAGAAATCATCATAGAGCTATTTTAGGCTCTCTGTCCTTTCCACCTTTAGTCCAGTATCTTTTGTCTCATGTGAATGTGGATCATTTATAATCGAATGGAGTGCATATATGACTTATGAAAATAGCTCACATTTCTGTAGTACTTTAAGATTTATATAGTGCTTTTCCTGCAACAACCCTATGAAGTAGATAACGCAACTTTTATAACTGCATTTTACAGATAGAAGTGGCAATCTGGCATGGATAGAGAGCCAGACATTTTAGGGAGAACTCTATTCTCTTACCTCCATCTGACATCTTACTGGGCAAGTCACTTACCTGAGCAAGTCACTGATCTCTTAGCTGCCCCTAAGCAACCCTCTACCACAATAAGTTGTGGAAAAGTTGATCCACATTGGCAGAAGAAGGTTTTCTTACCTGGAATTCTTTACACTACAGGTTTTCTCTCTTTCTGTCACTTAACCCTGTTTACCTCAGTTTCCTCATCTGTAAAATTATCTGGAAAAGGAAACAGCAAATTACCCCAAATGGGGTAATGAAGAGTTGGACAGGATTGAAAAAAAATGACAAATAAAAATAAAGCAATGGTACAATAATAAATCTACCCTCCCATAAAAATACCCTACGCCAAACAAAACCAAACAAAACAAAGCGTGGGTGTCAGAGTAACTCATATATCTCTTTAAAGTTTCAAGTGACCTCACAAAACTGTGAGGTTACTACTGAAAGCATTTTTATCCCTGTTGGAGGAAGCTAAGGAATAGTTAGAATAAATGACTTGCCCCAAATCACCCAGGAGTAAGAGTCAGAACCAGGATATGAAGCTGGTTCTTCTGACTCCAGATTGTGACCCTTGCCATTATACTAAGTACACTCAATTGGGACTTATAAGACCTGAGTTCATGTAGGTTCTGTCCTAACTAGTATGTAACCTTGAGCAAATCCTTTGACCTCAGTTTCCTCATTCCATTCAATTAAACATTCACTAGGGGCCTAATAAGGGGAGAAAAAAAAAAGCCCAACCTGATTAAGATACTGAGAATACCACAAGATTTAAAAGAAACACACAATGTCTCATATATACAAAAATATTTCTAGCAGCTCTTTTCGTAGTAGGAAAAGACTTGGAAACTGAAGGGTACCTATCAATTGGGGAATGAGAGAAGAACTTATGGTATATACATAGGATGGAATACTATTATCCTGTAAGAAATTATGAAGAGGGTAGCTTTAGAGAAATCTGAGAAGATTTGTATGAACAGATGTAAAGTGAACAGAACCAGAGCAATTTATATAATAATGACATTATCATAAAAACAAATGACTTTGAAAGATGTGGCAACTTTGATCAAGGAAATGATCAACCACAATTCCAAGGGACTCATGATGAAACATACTGTCTACCTCCTGAAAGAGGTGATGGACTTAGGGTTCAAACTGAGACATAATTTTTTGGACAAGGCTAATGTGGGAATTTGTTTTTCTTAATTATAGATGTTTGCAACAAAGGATTTTGTTTTTCTTTCTCAGTTGGGGAGAGGGGAAGAAGAGGAGGAGATGAGAGGCAATGTAGGTGGATTTTCATCAACTGAAAAATAATTACAGTCCTTCCCTTAATGGGTTTACAGTATGCTTAAATTCAGCAGTCATCAGGGAATTGGAGTAATTCCCTTGTAGTTCTAATTATTCTTTTATTTTCCAGGGAATTGCTTTAATCAACTGCTTGTGGTTTTGTAAATTTGTCCCATCTAGTCAAAGCTTGGGAGCCTGGGAAAATTTCTTTTTATTGATATCCTATAGACCCAAGGGGCATTTGGAGAATTTATTCTGTAGTTGATGAGGTAATAATCTTTATCTCACATTTTTCCAGAGAAGAGAAGAGGCTTCAGGGGCCAACTCTGGAAATTGTCTAGTCTAAGGTTAGCATGGGGAGAATGGACCTATTCTATATTTTGGAGATAACCCTGCATAGATCTGACCTCCAAAATCAACTTCAGCAGTTAACAAATATTTTATTGAGGTCTACATTGTAGAACTATAGTAGGTTCTGTGAGGGGATACAAAGTTAAATCACACATAATCCTTACCCTTAAGGATTTAAGGCTCATAAGCAGTATGATACAAAGTAAGTTGTTATTGTTGTTGTTGTTGTTGTTGAGTCTTTTCAGTTGTGTCTGACTCTTCATGACCCCATTTAGAGTTTTCTTGGCAAAAATATTGGAGTGGGGGGCAGCTGGGTGGCACAGTGGATAAAGCACTGGCCCTGGAGTGAGGAGGACCTGAGTTCAAAGCCAGCCTCAGACACTTAACACTTACTAGCTGTGTGACCTTGGGCAAGTCACTTAACCCCAATTGCCTCACCAAAAAAAAAATTAAAAAATATTGGAGTGGTTTGCCATTTCCTTCTCCAGCTCATTTTACATATGAGGAAACTGAGGCAAACAGGGTTAAGTGACTTCCCAGGGTCACACAGCTACTAAGAGTCTGAGGCCAGATTTGATCAAAGTAAATAGGCTTTGAAAATACTGAATAAGTTGCTATGAGAGTTCATAGATGAGACCTGGCTGGTCAGATCAAGGAAAGCACTTAGTAGAGAGAATACTGGTTCTTCAAAGGTGAACAGAACCTTAATCAGGATGGAGATGTGTTTATATTGGGAAGGGATTGATTTTTCTGGAATTGTTTTTATCATTTTTAGTTTTTGTTTTAAGGGATAACTGTGCTGAAGGAGAAGGGACAATTCCAATCTAATTGGAAATTAAAGTAATGTAAAAACAAAAATAATATTTTTAAAGAGATACAGGTTCTATGTTAATCATTATGACATGTAGAATCCTAGACATGAAGACATGGTGAGGCTGAGTGTTGTAGTGAAAAACTCATGGGACCAGAATTTTATTTTATTGCCATAACTAATTTACAAGTTGTATAAAGTTAGTTAGGCAATTCATCACATCTCTATGGGTCATAATTTGTTTTACAGATGCAGAAACTAATTGAATTAGATGATCAGTGTTGTGACTGTACAATGGAAAAGAACTTTGGATTTGAACAATGGCCAAAGTACCTGCGATGTACTTCTGTGGGAACCTCAGTTTCCTCATCAATAAAACAGCTATTTGACTAGATGATTTATAATACTCCTCCACCTCTAGAGCCTATAATTCTAAGGTTTTATCCAGCACTGGCCTTTTGTGAGTGAGGGACCAAAGAAGCATTGTTAATGCTCCAATGTCTACCTGGAGGGAGGTCTCTGATGGAGTCCGCTAAGGACCTTTCCCTGGCCATTTTGGATAACAGGACCCTAAAATATCTTGGTACATTAGAATGAGGGGCTAAATTTGACAAAATGAAATAAAATAGAGATAAATGCAAAGTACTATATGGATTTTTAAAAAGTCAACTCTACAAGTACAACATTGGAGAGATTTAGTGAGGCTACAGTTCTTATGAGAAAGATCTGAGGGTGTTAGTGGACTTTAGACTGTATTAAGTCTAGAACATGGAAAGTGATAGTCCTATTTTCTGTCTGGGTCAGACTACACATGGAATATCATCTTTCTGGGAGCCATATTTTAGAAAGGACTAATGTCTGGATTGAGTGCCTTGACTAGGGTCAGGAAGATGAATCTTCCTGAGTTCAAATCTGACCTCAGACACTTCTTAGCTGTATGACCTTAGGCAAGTCACTTAACCCTGTTTGCCTCAGGTTTCTCATATGTAAAATGAACTAGAGAAGGAAATAGCAAACCACTCTGGTATTTTGGCCAAGATAATTCCAAATGGGGTCATGAAGAATTGGACATGACTGAAAAAGACTGAACAACATATTAACAGTATGCTGATAAACACTTTCCTCCTCTTTCTCCTCCCCGCAAAATGTACATGATACTTTTTTTTTGGCTGTATCACTTTAAAAAAAAATAAAAGTATTTTATCATTTTCCAGCTACATGTAGAGACAGCCTCCAGCACCTGCCTACATAAGATTTCCAATTTCAAACTTCTCTCCCTCCCTCCCCTCCCTCCCCCCTCCCCCAGACAGCAGACAATCCGATCCGATATAGGTCATATATATATATATATATATATATACACACACATACACACATATATATACACATATACATAACAACATTAAACATATTTCTGCATCAGTCATGCTACAAGAGAAGAATCAGAGCAATAAGGAAAAACCTCAAAATAGAAAAACAACAGCACCAAAACCAAAAGAAATAGTATGGTTCAATCTGCATCCATATTACACAGTTCTTTTTTTCTGGATTTGGAGAGGCTTTTCCATCATGAGTCCTTTGGAACTATCTTATACCATTGTATTGGTGAGAAGAATCCTGTCCATCACAGTTGATCAACACTCTACGTTGATGATACTGTGTATAATGTTCTTCTGGTTTTGCTCATCTCACTTATCATCAATTCATGCAAGTCCCTCCAGGTTTCTCTGAAATTCTCCTGCTCATCATTTCTCGCAGCACAATAGAATTCCATTATATTCATATACCACAACTTGTTGAGCCATTCCCCAACTGATGGGCAACCCCTCAATTTCCAATTCCTTGCCACCACAAAAAGAGCAGCTATAAATATTTTTGAACATGTGGGTCCTTTTCCCTTTTCTATGATCTCCTTGGGAAAAAGATCCAACAGTGGTACCGCTGGGTCAAAGGGCATGCACAGCGCACAGCTTTATGGCCCCTTGGGTATAATTCCAAATTGCTCTCCAGAATGGTTGGATCAGTCATGATACTTTTTAAGGTGGCTCATTCTTTATGACTAAACAACTGAACAAGAACCTCCACTAACAATTCTATAGTCTTTTGTTGCAGTTAGGTGGCATAGTAGATAGATGACTGGGTATGGAGTTAGAAAGACCTGAGTTCAAATCCAGCCTCAGATACTTTCTGTGTGACCCAGAGCAAGTCATTTAACCCCTTTTTGGCTTAATCTACTGGAGAAGGAAATGGCAAACCACTACAGTATCTTTGCCAAGAAAACCCCAAATGGGGTTACAAAGAGTCAGACGTGACTGAAGCGACTGAACAATATCTGGAGAATATTCAAATGAAGGTGACCAGAATGGTGAGAGAATTTGAGACCATGAGGATAATTTTTTTTCTAATTAAAAACAAAAACAAAGAACCTAATAAGCACTAAGTAAGATGAAGGAAAGGAAACGTGCATTTATTAAGTGCCTACTATGTCCTGGGCACTATGCTAAGTACTTTACAAACATTACCTCATTTGATCTTCACAGCAACCTTGGAAGGTAGATGCTATTATTACTCCCATTTTATTACTTCCATTTTAACAGGAAACTGAAACAGACAGAGGTTAAGTGACTTGCCCAGGGTCACACAGTAAGTATCTGAGGCTGGATTTGAACTTAGGGAGATAGATCTTCCTGACTACAGTCCAGGCACACTATCCAGACATTAGTCCTTCTTAAAATATGGCTCCCAGAATATTTCATGTATGATCTGACCATAGCAAAAAACAGGACTATCACTTTTCATGTTCTAGCCTTAATACAGGCTAAAATCAGTGAATGAGGCTGGAATTGAATTCAGGTCTTCCTGTCTCTGGGTCTAGAGCTCTATCCATCATACCACCTAGCTGTATTTGAGCACTTCCAGATTCACAGTCAGATTTTACATGAACACCTTGCTTTTCTTCTTAAGCATATAATACAATGATGAGGATATTTGGAAGGCCATGAGGCTATTTTGCCAGGAAATTTAAGGAGGGTATTCTAGCTGTCTTCATATATTTGAAGGATTGTCATGACAAGAAAGACTGGACTTTATCTACCAGGCCCCAGAGGACTTAATTAAGAGCAGTGGGTGAAAGTTGGCTAGAGGCAGATTTGAGCTTGTAGTTCCTGGAAGGCTTTGAGGGAGCTGTCCAAAAGGGGCACTGTCTGCCTCAGGAAGAGGGAGGTTTCTCTTTATTAGAGATGTTCCCACTTCACTGGGGCTTTTGTAGAGGTGGCTCTTCATCAAACAGGTTGCACTAAGTGACCCCTCAAGTTCCTTCTAACTCAGACTCTATGATACTAAACATTGAACTGGGGAATATAAGAAAGCATAGATCAGAGGGAGTGAATGTGATGAATGGCTTCATTCTTAAGGAGATAGAGATCTTTCAACAACCTCAATTTCTGGTATCAACACTTTAATTGAAACAAGGGACATCTAGGGCATGACTAATCTCTACTTTGGGTTTTGAAAGAGAATGTTGCTCCATTCCCCAAAGTGGCTTTAAATAAGACTGAATAAGGTTAAGAAAAGACCTATGGACTGAGTCTGTTAGATGTTTAGGGTGAAATGAATATACACCTAAAACCTATACCTGGAAACTCGGTTCAGGAAAGATAGTTCTACCATTGATTATGATCAAACGGGTAATATTTATAGAGTGCTAAGCATAGTGCCTGGAACATAGTAGAATGCTTTATAAATCCTTAGACTTTTCCCCTTTCCCCTCCCCTTGTTCAGTTGCCCATTTCACTTTTTAGGTAGAGTCATGTCTAGGATTCTGCAAATTGAGAGGACAGAGACATGGCATGATGGTGAATATCTGAAAGATGGACTCAGAAAGGTAAAAGGCAGGCCCCTGAGGTGTGTGATTAAAACAACAGCAAACAACCAAAACTGTGCTAGCAGTGGGTGGCACATTAGAAAGAGTCCGGACTTGAAACAGCTTTGTAGTTGGATAACCTGACTTCAAATCCAGTTCTACTATGCATAAGTGTGACCTTGAACAAATCATTTGACCCTTCCCTGGGTCTCAGTTTTCTCATCTGTAAATGGGCAGGGGGCAGGGGGAGCGGGTAGGGGGAATGGTTTAAGACTAGATCAGGGATTCTAAACCTGGGTGTCAGTGAATTTACTTTTAGAAATATTTTGATAACTATATTTCAATATAAATTGGTTTCCTTTGTAATTTACCTGTGCAATTTTATTTAATGCATTTAAAAACATTATACCTGAGGAGTCCATAGGCTTCACCAGACTGCTAAGGGGGTCTGTCCCCCGGACTAGATGATCCCCTTTTGGCCCCCAAGTCACAGAATTTTAGAGTTGGGAAAGACCTTAGCAGCCATCTAGTCCAGCGCCAATGACCCTATGATCCAGAGTAGCCACATACAATCAGTTGCCAAAGCTTTATTTACTAAGGAACTTGGGGCTAGCTGCTCGTCTCATATTTCCCTTCACTTTCATTCCCTTTTTTCAGGTTCCATGTTGCTCCCTTGGGACTCCTTTTGCCCTTTAAAGCTGTCTTGGTTTATGTAATGCTTAATAAAAACGTAGAGGAGGGGCACACAATCTCCTCCCTCTGCCTTTCTCTCCGAAAGCGCTGCACTCAGGAATGGTTTGTGCCCTTGAATAAGGCAGAAGGCAGAATAATAAGGATCTGGGTACTTTGGGAGGTGCACCTTGCAAACTCCAAAGACCATCAACTCTGTGCTCTCCAAGATGTCAGTTTCCAGTCTTTCTGGCCTTTTTTTCAGTAACAACCTTTCCCCTCTAAAAAAAAGAAAGAAAGAAAGGGAAGAAGAGAAATTTTGGTGTAAAATGAGTCACATTTGGTAATCAGGAGCAAGAATGAGTGAAATGGGCAGGTGATCATTGGAACCTGAATTAGGGGGAAAGGATAACATTCTTATCATTTTATTTGCTGAGAGCTGAAGTGAATTTTACTATCTTGTTCATTCTAGGAATTACAGCTGGATTCTAGAGCTAATGAGCATCTCATCTAGCTGGGTTTTTCCTGATGGGGAAACTGAGGCTTAGAGAAGGGAAATTACTTGTCTGATTTCCCAGAGGTAATCAGTAATAGATGTAGGATTTGTACATAGGTCTTATTTTTTTTTTAACTCAGGTACTGTGGTTCTAAACCCAGGTCTCTTTTCTCCTACCCTATGCTGTTGCTTTCTCCTTCTGCCCACCCTGCCCCTCATCTATCCAGCCTGGCTTTCTTTCCCAATGATCTCATTTCTATCCACAAACCTATCACTCTTCCCATTTCTTGGGCTAGAAACTTGGAACCATCTTTGATGTTATTCTTTCCATCATTTGCGATGTCCAGACTATCATGAGGTCCAGCCATTTCAGAAGAGGAAGGGTCCCTCACAGTCACCCCTTCTCTATTCTTGCTATTACTTCCCTAGTCCAGGGGACCATCCCACTCCACCCTTTTCTAATTTTGGAATGGTAATAAAATCAATAGGGCCTGCACCCCATGGGGAAAGGGTGGGGGTGGGATTTGACTTCATATCATAGTCCAGGACTTTATCACTGGATTTGGAGGGGGAAGGCCTAGTTCCTTCTGTGTGAGTCTTTTCTATCTCCAATCCATCCTATACACTGCTTCTGGGTTAATTACTCTCTATTGCCTACCAATGGAGATCAAACTCTTTTTGCCCTTTAAAATCTGCCATTGTCTTCCCCCATCCTCCTCACCCAACTTTGTATACAGCTGTTACCCAACTGATGATCTGTTTTAGTCAGACAGATCTCCTTATTGTCCCTCAGTTGAATTGAACCGAGTTAGACAAACATCTAACAAGTGCCCTCTATGTGCGAGACACTGGGGATGCAAAGATAGATAGAACCCATGCCTTGTTCCCAAGGAATTACCAAGCTAATGAAAAAAAGGACAAATACATGAATGACTATGATAAAAAGGGGGAAAAGATATGTGTAAAAGGAAGATCCTTCGTTTATTCAACAAGAATTCATTAAATATTTATTTTGTGTAAGGCTCTCTGTGCTGGGCTCTAGTGATACAAAGACCAAAAATGCAAAATCCCTCCACTCAATAAGCTTACATTCTGGAGCAGCTAGGTGGCACAATGGATAGAGCACCAGCCCTGGATTCAGGAGGACTTGAGTTCAAATTTGACCTCAGACACTTAACACTTACTAGCTGTGTGACCCTGGGCAAGTCACTTAATCCCAATTGCCTCACCAAAAAAAAAATAAAAAAAAAATAAGCTTATATTCTACTGAGGGGGAGGGGAGGAACAACAGGCACACAGATAAATCAGTGTAAAATATGTAAAAAATAAATACAAATTAATTTGTGGTTAACTTGAGGCAGCTAGATGGCTCAGTGTATGGAGTGCTGGGCCTGGAGTCAGGAAGACCTGAGTTCAAATCCAGCTTCAGACACTAGCTGTGTGCACATTAGGCAAATCACTTAACCTGTCTTTGGCTTAATCCATTTAGGAAGGAAATGGCAAACTACTCCAGTCTGTCTCTTTGCCAAGAAAACCCCATGGAAAGTATGATTCATGTGATCACAAACAGTCAGACAAGACTGAACAACAATTTGTGGGAAGAGGGACAACTTTAACAATTGGTGGGATCAGGAAAGGTCTCCTATAGGGGGTAGCCCATGAACTGAGCCTTAAAGGGATCTAGGAGGTACCCAGAGGCCTAGACACCCTTTCTCCATAAAGTCTTCTTGCTACTCTGACCTTTCCCTTTTCAGATCTTTTTTTTCTTAAACTTGTACCATAAAGCAACAACTTTTTTTGTCAGAATGTTATTACTTTTTACTAGACACGGTCAAAAAATGTACAGAGCAAAGTAACAATGTGATCTTTAAAATCAACTTTGATTTGTTTTGATCTTTATAATTTGAGAGAGTTTCTGAACTGAAGAATAGATATTGGATATTTGATTATTCTCCAATGCATAGAACCATAGAATACTAGAATTGGAAGGGGGCTTAGAAATATTCTGGTCCAAATGCCTCATTTTATAGATGAGAAACAGGTAACATGGCCCAGAAAGACAGCTGGACTTAGAGAAAGGTGATTTGAGTTAGAATCCTCTCTGAGGGCAGGTACCTTGATTTCTTCTCCTTATCCTGTGGTGCCTGGATTCAAGGTTAGAGGACCTGAATTCGAATCATGCTTTTGTATTTTATTAGCTACATGACCTTGGACAAGTCACTTTGCTTTTGGGTCCTCACTTTCCTTATTTGTAAAATGAGGAAGTTGGACTAGATGACCTTTAAGTTCTTCGTCAATGAACCTTTGCTATGGCAGCCATGAGACTTGAGCAAGTCACAACCTCAAAGAGCCCTCAGTTAGGAGGTTTACAACACAATAAGGATGGCATTATGAAAACCTTACAGTACTGTAGAAGTATGACTTATTATTATTGTTAGTCAAAATAATAAATTGCTGCCCAAGGAGTAGTGAAGTGACTTGCTTAAAGTCATATAATTAGTAAGAGGCAGAAGCAGTAGGGAAGGAAGGAAAGAAGGAAGGGAGAAAGAAGAAAGGAAGGAAGGGGAGAAAGAAGAAAGGAAGGAAGGAAAGAAAGAAGGAATGGAGGGAAGGAGGGAGGGAGGGAGAAAAGAAGGGAGTGAAGAAGGAAATATGCTTTTATTAGTATGAGGAGCCTTATGCTCATCCTCCATAGCATCTAGGTCAACCAATTATGGTTGATTATTTTCTTGATTCCAGCAAGAGCCACACGCATCAAAGCTACAATGCTCCAAAGAGGGTCTCTTTCTTTTTTTGGACCCAATTGCACGTCAACTCACCTAACCCTCACCCAGCAGCCCAGGTTGAGAAGCCACATGAGAACAGGTCGCGCTGTTTTCCAGCTCACCTTGAATAGCAGCCAAACTCAGCACGTTGAGAAAATGCTCAGAAAGTGTTATTGCTGTGTGTTGCGTGTTATTTGTTCAGTCATAATCTTCCTGAAACATATGTCTGTTGGTGAGAACTCAGTCTTCAAAAGCAAACAAAAGGCTTCTGACTGACTCCTGTTGGCAAGTGGGGCTGTCGAGGCTCAGTGATATGGACACAGAGCATCCTGTCTCTCGGAGTTTACCAATATCGCCCATGTAACCCGCCTCTTTTTGGTCCGTGTGACCTCAGGCTCTGCCTCTCTCTTAGACCTTTTACTCCTGGGGTCAGAAATCGGGTTATCCTGTCGGGCCTTTCTCTTGAGGAAACCCTGGCCTGTGAATCTTATGTACCCCAGTCTAGAACTCAGAAAACTCTGGGTTGTGTTGCTGGCTGGCACCACCCTCACTCCAACTGTGGTCAGCCCTGGCTGAGGCCAGTCCCTTTGAGATGAGAGGGGATTCTAACCCTCCAGGGTGGCAGGGTTGGTGGGGTAGAGGGAAGGAAAGGAACCAGTGGCAAGATTTATCTATAACAGAAGTGCAAACTTACCTTTTAAAAGCCTAGTCAATGATTACACATTTTTATTATTTACTTGGTAGAAATCCCCTAGAAAAAGGGGGTTTAAAAAAAAGCCAGGGGCCACTTCTTTCCCAAATGCTAGTAGCCTAGACAGACGTTGCAGAGTTGATGCATGGGGAATTTGGGGCTTTGGTTGCTGGGCTCTGGGCTGAGAAATAAGTTGGAGTCATCAGTCTTTCACCCTCTGGGTCTGTCTGTCTGGGGCCTGTCTGAAGTAGCATTGAAGCCAGCTGGCAGACTTTAGCTGAACCAGGTAATGCTCCCAGCCTTCAGATGACAAAGGTTGCAGGGACACCTGGTTAGCAGGTTTAATCATCTACCATCTCCAAACACTGCAGGCTAACAACCGGTGGAGTTGAAGACCATAAAAAAAATCATCCCTAGGGACAACACCAGTGGGAAGAAGAGGGACACTGGTGTGGTCCCTGCTTCAGGAGCCGCCCCCCAGACCCAGGGGCCCAGGGAATTCATCTCCAAACAAGCAAGAGGAGAAACAGTTGCTACAAGTTCCATGAGAAAATGCACATCTGGGGGAAGCTATTTTCCCTCTCTCAGCTTTCCCAGCCCACTCCTTGGTGAGAAGAAGAATCTCTTTGGAGGGTTATCTTTGTGATAAGGAACCCTGCTTGGGTATATTGTGAAGGAACTAGAGTGAACTGAGTAGGGCTTGTGTTAGCCACCTTCTCTGCATCGGTGGCCCCTTATTAGAGACAGACTATGCTGCCTACTGTTCTTTATCAGGATGGATTCCTCTGATGGTAAAGAGCAATCCAGACGTCCCTATATTCAACTCTGGCTGCTGGCTTTCTTCAATCCTATTTGTCGGCAGATTTCTGATAAGAGACCAGGCATTGGTGTCAGAGCTCAGTACATGGGAGGCAATGTGAGAATGGAAAGAACATGGAATCTGGAGCCAATTCTGCCATTGCCACCTGTGTGACCTTGGGCAAGTCGTTCACCTTTCTGAGCCACGGTTTCCTCAAAGTGGGGGAATCATACTTATATTGTCTGCCTCATAGCATTGTTTTGAAGATCAAATGAGATAAGATCTATAAGGCATTTTGTAAACTTTGAAGTACCATAAAAATGTTAGCTGTTCTTATTAGAATGTTCTTAGATTTTAGAATGAGAAGGGATCTTAGAAAACAGTTAATTCAAACCCAACCCCAGATTTTTCAGATGAAGAAACTGAGACCCAGAGATAGGAAATGACTTGTCTGAGTCAAGAAGCATTTATTAAGTGCTTACTGTATGCTAGACACTGTGCTAAGTGCTGGTGAAATAAACACAAGCATTAAAAGAAAGATAACCCTTGCTCTTAAGCTCCAATGAGGAAAGGCACTTCAAAAGGGAGCTAGAAGAGGGGTTGGAGAAGTACTTGAGCAGTAGCATGGTCTCAAAGCCCAGAAAATGAGGAATGGCTGGTCTGTACTCTTCCCCCAAATGGAGTTTCCAGGAAGAACTCACCAATGGGAAAAAGGACTCCCAGGGGTGGAGGAAGAAGGAAGCTGAGTCATGGTGGTGAAGCCCAGAGAATGAGCAATAGCTGATCTGAGACCTTCCTTACAGAGAAGCAGAACTGGGATTTGAACCCAGGTGCTCTGACACAAAACACAGTACACATTAGATATTGATGATGATGATCTTTCCATTTAAACAGAAGTATTAGACAGAAGACTAGGCAACTCTGGAGTTGGTGAAATTTTTAATCTTTAAACATCTCCACTTTGGGTAAACCATGTAGACAGTGATACACCTGGACAACTTGGATCTGATTTTCTCATATTAGCTATTCGAGGGAAGATCAGTCAATCAACGAGTAGCACGGTGCCTTGCACATAAGTGTTATTCAATATGGATTCGTTGAATAAATGAAGAAATAGAAAATGAATAATATAAGGTATTACTATGGTGAGTACCAAATGAATGTTATAGACCAGAGGACAAAATCATTATAAATAAGTAAGAGATGTGACTTGAGCTGGACCTTGAAGGGTGGGTAAGATTCAAATGAGCAGTGAAGAAGGGGGAGGGAGCAGAAGGTGAGGAAAGGTTTTGAATATGAATGAATGAATGAATGAATGAATGAGAAAAAAACCACACCCAACAATATTCATTAAGCTGTATAATTAATCAAGCACTATATGTGTATACACACTCACTCACACACACACACACACACACACACATATGTCCTCCTTAGCCATTACTCCTAATATATAGGGCAGGTAGGTGTCACAGTGGATAAAGCACTTACCCTGGAGTCAGGAGGACCTGAGTTAAAATTTCACCTCAAATGCTTATTGGCTATGTGACCTTGGACAAGTCATTTAACCCCAATTGCCTTAAACATCTTGGGCCATCTCTAGCCATCCTAATGTATATCTTGCCACTGGACCCAAGTGGCTCTGCAGGAGAAAGTGAGGTTGGTGACCTTGCACCACTCCCTCACTTAAATCCAATTCAGTGGAAATCATGACATCACCCCGATGTCATGGTCCTTTTTGAAGGACACACAATAAAAATACACACATATATACATATATATTATATAATATTATAATATAATGTAACAACGTAATGTAACACAATGTAACATAATATAATATAATTATATATAATATAGAAATAATAATATAAATATATTGTTTCTGCACACACACATATATATATATACATGCCACTACTCCTATTATATATTATTAGGAGTGGTGGCCAGGGAGGGGTGTTTTGGTTTGAGAAGTCAAAGGGTTGTATAGTAGACTCATAGGGGAATTGATTGGCACTCCCTCCTGGTAGTAATGGCCATATTGATTTGATTACAGTTCCCAAATTAGAAAAGGGTGGAGTGGGGTGGGGGGCAAGCCTGCATCTGGAAGGCAGATGGCCAGGTGGAATATGGAACATTCCTGGGGCCATGACATAGAGGGTCATATGATACACTCACCAATCAGGATGGGAATTCCAGAGCTCAGAGCAAAGGTAAAGGAGATACCTTTGTTGGGCTGCTTTGGCTGAAAAAAATAAACCGAGTCTATGTAGGGTTAGAGTTAGTAGTAATGTTGAAAAGGGAAATGAGGGCAAGATTGTGACACCCAGGGAAGAGAAAGCCCCCAAATCATCAGTTCAAAGAAATATCTAGCAATATTTGTTAAGGTCTCACTATCTTTGCGTTATGTCCAAACAGTTGATAAGTTGGTATAGTCTTTAATGTAAACTAGTTATACTTATAGTAAATTGCATAATGCCTTTAATCAAGGCCACTGGAAAATTACACAAAACTTTTTTGCTCCACATAGCTTGGGAAAATCGAAAAGCCAAGCAGAAAAATGTTGACACTTGCCAAAGTATTGGATTCTCTTCCCTCCCCCTTTTCTGAAAAGGTATTAAATGGATCTTTGTACTAATGTGCAATGCGACTGGTTGATTTGAGTGCTGTTGTCTGGTGCTCTGTTAAGAGAATTCTCCTGCCAGTGATGCTGGGGCCCAGGAGTTCTGGATTCTGTGTACCCTTCCTTGTAAGTTCCATGACAGTCCCATGCCTTGTCTTCACACTTCATATGGTATCCCAGCACTGTGAATGCTTAATAAATGTCCATTGACACCACCAGCATCATTGTTTTGGGTTGTACTTTCTGGAATACTGTTGACATAAGTCTTTTTACCCCAACCATACCTTGGTTTCCCCTCCTTTGAACGAAGGGGTCATAATAGTTGTTCCCAGGCATGATGAAGATTAATGAGCTGGTGTTTGCTTAAGCTCTTTTGAAGCCTGGGCATTACATAAGCTCCTAGAGTTATTAGTCAATGTAGGACCCAGATGGTGGTGGTGTTTCTCTATTTGCCCTGATTACAAAGGCAGGCTCCGGTTCAACACCCAAGCTGCTTTCTTTCTCTTCTTAAGATGAGTCAGAATTTGGAAGGGGAAGGGAGTAGGGGAATGAGTTCTTTTCTTATTTCTTATTAGTGCTGCCATAGCTTCAGTATCTTGGGGCCATTACCTGGGATAAAATGAATATCGTGACAGAAAGCTCTCTAAGGTGACAATGGCTTGTGGATTCAGGCTTTCCAATGCAACTCTTGTCTTTTTGAGTTTTAGCTTATCTCTTTCTGGGGGGAAAAAACCAACAACCCATGCTGGAGTGTTTTTAAAAGAAAAAAAAACTCCTTAAGAATGAATGTATATATAAAGTGTAAGAGTTCTTCCCTAATCGATAAATGATCAAAGGACATAAACAGTTCTCCAAAGAACTGAAAACTATTAACAACCATATGAAAGATTGTTCCACATCACTAATAAAAAGAAAAATACAAATCAAACAATTTTGAGGGTTCACTTCATAGATAACAAATTGGCAAAGATGACAGATAGGATAGGAATGATCAATGTCAGAGGAGTTTCTGGAAGTCAGGCACACTATTGGTGGAGCTATAAATTAATTCAACCATTTTGGAAAGCAATTTGGAATTATGCTTAAAAAAATTACTAAAATATCCATGCCCTCTAATTCAGTCAGAGATCTCACTGCTAGGCATATAGCCCAAGGAGATGAGAGAAAGGGAAAGAGAAAGGGAGAAAAAGCACAGAAAGGAAAGAAGGAAGGAAGGAAGAAAGATGAAAAAAAGGAAAAGAAGGAAGGAAAAAAGAAACAAAAAGGATCCCATACACACCAGTCTCTTCATAGCAGAATTTCTGTAGTAGCAAAGAACAGAAAATAAATGTAGATGCTCACTGTAGGCACCTAGGTGGTACAGTGCATAGAGTGATGAAACTAGAGTCAAGAAGAACTGAGTTCAAATCCAGTCTCAGATACTTATTTGCTAGTTGTGTGACCCTTAGGCAAGTTCTTAATCTCTGTTTGCCTTAATATCCTCAACTGTTAAAATGGAAATAATAATTGTACCTACCTCCAGTAAAGATCACATGAGAAAATATTTATAGAACAGTGTCTGGCACAAAAAAGATACTCAATAAAAATTTGTTTCATTCCTTCATCTTGTCAATTTTCGAATGGTAAAACAAACTGTGGTACCTGAGTGCTATGGACTATTACTGTGTCTTAAGAAACAAAAAATAAAATTGATTCAGGAAAGCTGGGAAGACATGTCAATTGGGGCAAAGTGAAGTAAGCAGAACCAGAACAATAATGTACACAATGACTACTATAACAACGTAAATTTTTTTAAAAACAGAAAATAAATTTAAATACTATATTACTAATGACTAGGCTTGACCCCAGAGAAATGAGAAAATGCACTTTCTTCCCTTTGTGGGAGAAGCAGGGGTGGAGGTCTACACATGTGGAATCCTGCATATATACTGTCAGCTGATATATTGGTTAGTTTTTTTGCATGGCTTTGAATTTATTTAAATTTTTACAAGGGATGGTTCATAGCTCAGGACAGTGGAAGAATATATTTGGAAATGAGTATGATGAAAAATAAAAGAGAAAAATGAACTTTAAAAATAAATCCCTCAAATCACTGAGAGAGAGAGAGAGAGAGAGAGAGAGAGAGAGAGAGAGAGAGAGAGAGGGCTTACTTGATTGATCCATCTAGTTTTGTGGCAATCATAGGATCATTTCCCATTTTACCAAGATGAAAAGCAAAATCTGAAGTGCCTATGGTATGACAAAAGTCAATATGGGGTGTAAAATGGAATGAAGTAGTCCCTTAAAAACATTTTGAGGGATTTTGCTCGACCTGAAACTTTCCCCCAATGCCTATTTGAAGAGCTTTGACTAAAACAGACAAGTAACCTAATTTTCCCATCTTATCGATTCAGACTAACTTGGCCACCCACTGATACATATCTGTAAATAAGCTAAATCCTCCCTTTGAACATACTGGTCCCTAACTTACTATCTTATGAAGATGCTTAGAAGATGACAACATCAGAGGGCTCAGCAGGCCAGTTCTAACTCTCCTTCCTTTGCAAGGAAATAGGAGAGACAGGAGACCTACTGGGATGAAAAGGAAAAACTGGCAAAGTCTAGGAGAACTCCACAAAATGCTATCTTTCCTTGCATCCTCCTCTGGTTCCTTCTTTCTGTTCACTTCAGGATCATGTCCTGCTTGTCACATACCTATTCCCCTCATTCTCATTCTTTTCTCCTAGGATTCCATCACCTGGGACTCACAGGCTCTCAGGCTGACTCTTTGGAAGACTAATTCCCCAGAGAAATGGCTGACAAATAATATGATGTTATATTTCAATAGTGTTGTAAGGTAGTAAAGTTCTTTTCTTTACTTTTTCTCATTTGGGCTGCTGCATGGGGCCATAAAGAACTTGTTTTACAGTTGGGGAAACAGGAATAAAGTGATTTGGTCATTATAACATGGCTATCAAGTGCCACAGCTAACACTTGAATCTGGGTCTGTGATGCCCAAATCCAGTGTCTTTCCTCAACATCTTACCATCTCCTTCTACTTCCACAATCTTTTTGGTTGTTGTTGTTTTTTGTTTTTTGGTGAGGCAATTGGGGTTAAGTGACTTGCCCAGGGTCACACAGCTAGTAAATGTTAAGTGTCTGAGGCCAGATTTGAACTCAGGTACTCCTGAATCCAGGGCTGGTGCTCTATCCACTGCACCATCTAGCTGCCCCCTACTTCCACAATCTTAAAGAAGCTCTACAATCTTAAAAAAATCTCACCAGACCCACAATCATTAAACCTCATTTTATTTTCATCTTCTTTTCCTAACATGGTTTTCAAGTCTTCCTGATTTTTCTCATTTTTTTCATTATGGCTCTTTCTCACATGGATCCTTTCCTGTTTGTATCTTTATTATCTCTTTCCTTTTCACATCATTTATGTTTTCTTTATTTTTTCTTCATTTTATTTAGACTGTAAGTTCCTTTACTGAATTCAGTTAACCTAATTTCTTCCTTCTTGCAATCCTTCCCACTTCTTCATTTCTTTCTTAAAAGGAAGATCTGTATTCCAAATATCCAGTTTTGCAAGTAAGAATTTTTGTCATTTGAATTGTGTCTGACTCTTGCCATTTCCTTCTCCAGCTCATTTTATGGATTAGGAAACTGAGGCAAACAGGGTTAAGTGACTTACCCAGGGTCACACAGCCAGTAAGTGTCTGAAGTCAGATTTGAACTCAGGAAGATGAATCTTCCTAATTCAAGGTCCTGTACTCCACTATGCCACCTAGCTCCTGCAAGTATAAGTAGGTTATAACTTTCTTTGGTTTCACCAAAATATTCCCTAACTGCTCTACTTGTATTCCTTTTCCCTTTCTGGATGTCCTCAGGCCATATTCTTTCTCTTTGGAGATTTCCATATGACCAGACAAGAAGACATTCATTCAACTGAATGTTCATTGAATGCCTAATATAACAAGACAATTTAAGAATCCTTTTTGTAGCAAATATATTCAGAGTTCCCTTCCCTAATTATCACAAAAATCCAATATATAAAAGCCTAATAGAAAGAAAATAGTAAATGACTCACATTTCTATATTGCTTCAAGATTACAAAATACCTTCCTTTGCAGAAAACTGGGAAAGAGTTTTTGAAACAAGTATCTCTGATAAAGGCCTCATTTCTCAAATATATATAGAACTAAGTCAGATTTTTCCTAATATAAGTCATTCTCCAATTGGTAAACAGTCAAAGTATATGAACAGTCAGTTTTCAGACAAAGAAATCAAAGCTATCTATAATCATATGAAAAAATGCTCTAGATCACTATTGATCAGAAAAATGCAAATTGATCTCTCTCTTTTGGGGGGGGTGCAATAAGGGTTAAGTGACTTGCCCAGGGTCACACAGCTAGTAAGTGTCAAGTGTCTAAGGCTGGATTTGAACTCAGGTCCTTCTGAATCCATGGCCAGTGTGCTATCCATTGTACCACCTAGCTACCCCTAGAGAAATGCAAATGAAAACTGAACTGATATTGATGGAACACAGACTGAAGTATGCTATTTTTCACTTTCATTTTTTCCTTTTATTCAGGTTTTCTTATACAAAATGATTGATATGGTAATGTTTTACATAATCATGCATGTATAACACATATCTGATTGCTTAGTGCCTCAGGGAGGGGGGAGGGAAGGAGGGATAAATATTGGAACCCAAAACTATAAATAAAAATGTATATTATTTTTTTTAAAAAGAGGGAAACCGCACCCCCAAACAAAGTACCTTCCTTGCAAAACCTTTGTGTGGAGTATCATGAAACTATTATTGTTTCCTGTTTACAGAAGAAGAAACAAAAACTCATTAGTAAATGTCAGAGCCTGCATTTGAGGCCATTAATAAGGCCATTACATAATTACATTACATAATTAAAAGCAGCTAGGTGGTGTCAGCGATGGTGTTAGATCTGGAGTTAGGAAGATCTGAGTTCAAATCTGGTCTCAGACACTTACTAGCTGTGTGACCTTGGAAAAGTCATTTAGCTTCTGCTTGCCTCAGTTTCCTCAACTGTAAAATTGTAACAATAATAATACCTACCTCCCAGGATCGTTGTGAGGATCAAGTGAGATAATACTTGCAATGCACTTAGCACAGTGCCTGGCACATAGTAACTGCTCTATAAATAATAGTTATTATTGGTATTCAGTTTTTGTTTGTTTTGTTTTTGTTTTTTTGCCGGGCAATGAGGGTTAAGTGACTTGCCCAGGGTCACACAGCTAGTAAGTGTCAAGTGTGTGAGGTCAGATTTGAACTCAGGTCCTCCTGAATCCAAGGCTGGTGCTTTATCCACTATGCCACCTAGCTGCCCTTGGGCCACATAGCTGCCTGGGCATTCAGTTTTAATTAGGTCAAAGAAGTAGTGGGGTGTAGTGCAAAATGGAGTGGAGTGAAGTTTTAGGAAACCCAGGTTCTAGCTTCAGTTCTGGTACTAAGTGTAGGACCTTAGAGAAGTCCCTTATATCTGGGCTTTACTTTTGTCAACTGTCACTTTTGTAAAATAAGGGTATTGGACCTTCAGATAGTTTCTGAAACTCTCCCCTTGCTCTAAAAAACTTTGATTTCCATCATCCATCTTGATGATGATGATGATAATAAACTACTAACAGATAGCACCTGCTATGTGTCAAGCACTGTGCTAAATTAGGAAATCACCTGATCCAGTGCTGTCAAACCCAGTAGGGGCACATATTGACTTAGAAAAACACAAATGAACATCATGTTGTATTATATTTTTATATTTTGCTAAGCATTTTCCAGTTACATTTTAATCTGACTCAGGAGTTTTGCATGTTGCATGTACGGGCTAGCTTCTAGTTTAGCCTCTCTATCTGCCCTCTCCTCATTTAACGGTCTGTAAATAGCCCAGCTGGAATTGGAGACTCCGATCAAATCTAAATCTGGTACCACTTTCCCAGTACAATTTTATTTTATTTTATTTTTGGTGAGGCAATTGGGGTTAAGTGACTTGCCCAGGGTCACACAGCTAGTAAGTGTTAAGTGTCTGAGGCCAGATTTGACCTCAGGTCCTCCTGACTCCAGGGCCGGTGCTCTATCCACTGTGCCACCTAGCTGCCCCCCAGTATAATTTTAAAGCTCTGGACTTGAGGGGGAGCAGGCTCATTTGTATGGCTGGTTTATTCCTCTACCCTAGGCAGCCTCCACTCACACTGGGAACTTTTCCCTCCTCAAAGCCAGAGGTATCAGTTATACTGTGCATCAAATTTCTCAGAATTAAAGCATGTAAGGGTTATAGGATGCTCATTGTAATAAGTGTGCCAGGGGCTGTGTTTTCTGAACTCAGTCCTGTAATTTTCAAAGCTACTATCCAAGTGGAGGTGGTGTTAGTTCATTTATAAGTAAACTGGTCAACGGTGAAACAAAAGATCCAGTGACAAAGGGTGAGTTGAGGAAGGAGTGGGGGAGGGTGTGTGTGTGTGTGGAGTGGGAAATAAATGAAGGGTTGTCTTTCCCCCTACAAAGCCAGATGACTGGCTTTCTCTTTACTGTGTTCTTAACAGAGAGTTTCATAGTTCACAAATTTGAGGTGAGATTTAAAAAAAAAAAAGGTTTCAAAAGATGTCATTGTACCCTCTTGAGCCAGGAACTCCTGTAGAGTTAAAGGGCGTGTGTGTGTGTGAATATGTGTGTGTGTGTTGTAATGAGAATGGGGGAGAGGAAAATCAGAAAGGAGCAGGAACCACAGGTGGATTTGCTTATATTTCCCATCTTTGCTCATTCTTCCTCTTCTCCCAAACACTTGTCATTGGGTTTTCTACAAGGCAATGGTGGTGGATGATGTTAACCCATTGAGTACCTGATCTTAATCATTTGTGTGGGGGGCAGCTAGGTGGTGCAGTGGATAAAGCACCAGCCCTGGATTCAGGAGGATCTGAGTTCAAATTCAGCCTCAGACACTTGACACTAACTGTGTAACCTTGGGCAAGTCACTTAACCCTCATTGTCCTACTCCCCCAAAACCCACCAAAACAAACCATTTGTATGAATGGGGTATAGGGTATGTGTGTGTGGTGGGGGGAAGATGGAAAATATAAAATTATACATATTTGGCTTTTAAACATACTCAGTTCACAGAATTCAGAAATGCATCAGCTCATGCAGTATCTAAACTTGAGACCCTTCTGGATAACCTGGGCAAATCACTTTTCCTTTCTGGGCCTCAGTTTCCTTAGGTGCAAAAAAAAGAGAATTGGGGGGCAGTTAGGTGGCACAGTGGATAGAGCACCAGCCTAGGATTCAGGAGGACCTGAGTTCAAATCTTACCTCAGACACTTAACACTTACTAGCTGTGTGACCCTGGGAAAGTCACTTTACCCCAATTGCCTCACAAAACAAAAAAAGAGAGAGAGAGAGAGAATTGGACTAGTGGTCTCTAGTGTCCCTTCCAGTTTTGCTGGACCATCACCAGTCATCTTAACATATGTCTTGCCACTGGACTCTGATTATTCTGTAAAGGAGAGTGAGACTAATGACATTGGGCCACTCTACCTCACTTAAATCCAATTCACTTACATGTCAAGGTACCACCATCCCCAAATCACTGGTCTTCTTTGAGAGTTAAGAACAGATAACAATCCCTTCCAGATTCGAAATTCTCTGATTCTGGGTGCTGCTGTCACATCTTACAGAAATGGGGTAAGAAGGGGATCGCAGGTAGATATCGATAACTCAAAGGAAATAATTTATCTGTGAGTCAACTATAGGCATGATCATTCTCGATAGCTTGAAAATAATTTTCATTTATTCTAATGAATAATTATCCAATCCTAATTATCCTCCCAAATGTTATGGAGCATACTTATAGTTACCAATGGGTCCTATTACCCCAAATGATCTGCTACTTTGTTCCTTTCTTTCTACATAAGCAGCTAAGTACCTGATTTAGAATCAGGAAGACCTGAGTATATGACCCTAGGCAAGTCATTTAACCTCTGTGCCTCAGTTTCTTCATCTACTAGATGGAAATAATAATAGTGCCTACCAAACAGAGTTGTTGTGAGTCTCAAATGAGATAACATATGTAAAGTGTTTGTAAACCTTAAAGTGCCATGCAAATTCTAGTTATTATTACTATTAATTGTCTCACTAGGGTTCATGAAAACCTGCCCTCAGAAAAGCCCTTTTATTTCTCTTTGTCTTCCACCCTACCTTCCCCAGATTCTAAATTCTCTTTAAGGCTCCTCTTCCCATTTGTCTACTGGCTCTGGCCACATGGGGTACCTAGGTGGAGAAGTGCCTAGCCTGGAGTCAGGAAGACACAACTTCCTGAGTTCAAATCCAGCCTCAGACACTTACTAGCTGTGTGACCCTGGCCAAGTCACTTAATTCTGTTTGCCTCCATTTCCTCATCTGTAAAATGAGCCAGAAAAGGCAATGGCAAACTACTCCAGTATCTCTGCCAAGAAAACCACAAATGGGGTCACAGAGTCAGACATGACTAAAATGACTGAAAAACAACAATCTGGGCACATGGGCCAACAGTGGATTTTGCAGGTACTATATGTAGAATTTTGGAACTGGAAGGCATATTAAAGATGCTGCTGGGATGAGTAGAAGGAGGACATGCTTTGTAGTCAGAACATCTGCTTGGAATTCCTAGCTCTGTAACTAGCTGTGTGGTTGACAGTGGGCAAGTCATTAACTTCACTTCTCTGAACCTCAGTTTCCTATTCTGTAAAGTAAAGATTGCAACACTTGTATTACTCACCTCACAAGATCATTGTGGGGGAAAAAATGCTGTGCACGCTACAAAGAGCTGTATAAATGTGAATTTTTATTATCCAGCTCAAATCCTCACCTTCTCCTCGCCCCCTTCTAATTAAATGAACAAACAGAAGCCCTAAGAGATTAAAGTATTTCCCTAAGTACTTACATCTTTATAACAGAGCCAGGACTCTAATTCAGATCTCTCTCCTACCGGTCCAGTTTTCTTGTTTGAGATAGCTAGATGATATAGTGGGTAGAGTTATTAGACTTGGACTCAGGAAGTCCTGAGTTCAAATCCTGAGATACTTGCTAGCTGTGTAACTCTAGGCAAGTCACTTAACCTCTCTGAGCCTCAGGTTCCTCATTTGAGGTTCCTACCTCACAAGGTTGTGCTATGAGGCCCAAATGAGATTAATACATATAAATCATTTTGCAAAACTTGAATCACCATATAAATGCTAGCTATTATTATTAAAGTATTTTACAAACTTCATAGCACTACGTAAGTGTTATTTATTTTTATTACTAAATTGAAGGATTCTGAGATGACTTATGGTCATTTTGACATTCCGAGGAGCTACAATAGAGATAGGCAGTAGCATCCTGACTATACTGCTAAGTAAAATGTTCTTCAGTTATGTAGCCTTAATACCTTCTGTACCCTCAAAAAATACATGAAAATACTGGCTTAGAGGCAGCTGGTAGTGTAGTGAATGGTTAGAGCATTGGACTCAGAATCAGGAAGACTTGACTTCAAATCCAGCCTCAGACACAAGCTGTATGTCCCTGGGTAAGTCACTTAACCTTTGTCTGCCTCAGTTTTCTCAACTGTAAAATGGGGATAATAGTAGCACCTACCTCTCCCTCTCCTGGTTATTATGAGGATCAAATGAGATAGTATCTGTCAAAGCACCTGACTCATAACAGGCACTATATAAATGCTTATTCTTTCCTCCTCCTCCTCTAATCTTTGAAGAAGCCCATTTTCTCTGGGAGGTTTGTCCCTTAACCATAACTATGGAGGACTGGTAATAAGTTGATCAGAACAATGTAGATATTATTAAATTCAACAAACATTGATTAAGTGCCTAATAGGTTTATGGCACCCTGATAGGCTTGCGGATACAAAGACACACAATGAAAATCTATTCTTGTCCTCAAGAAGCTTACATTTTACTGGTGGCTAAAATATCTTACAACCCATCCTGGACTGCCTATATAAACATATACAAAATAAATTAAGGAGGGAGGGAGTACTGGGAGAGAGGGAGATCAGAAATGGACTTAGGAGGGCAAATTATTGAGTCTTTTTTTTGTATTTTTTTTGGGGGGTGGTGGTGAGGCAATTGGGTTTAAGTGACTTGCCCAAGGTCACACAGCTAATAAATGTCAAGTGTCTGAGGCCAGATTTTCACTCAGGTCCTCCTGAATCCAGGGCTGGTGCTCTATCCACTGTGCCACCTGGTTGCCCCCAAATCATTGAGTCTTGAAGGAAACCAGTCATTCTAAGAGAAAAAAGTGATGAGAGAAATGCATTCCAGGTACGAGATATGGCCTGCACAAAGACATGGAATTGGGGGATGGATTCCAAGTTTGAGGAATAGCGAGAAAGTCAGTTTGGCTCTAATTGGAGGGGATAAATGTGAAATTAAGTCTAGAGAAGGGTAGGTTGGGATCAGATTGTGAAAAGCTAACATAACTTAAAAGTTCCTCCTTTGAAATGCCTTCCATCTTAAAGGAGGGAACAACTGGGTGGGGGCAGAAATGCTGAATTTGGAATGAGATCATCTGGATTTGAAGCCTGTCTCTGCTACCTGTATGGGTTGAGTTGAGTGACTTAGCTAGGCCTAGAGATGAAGGGTTTCAAGTAGATCAATGGTTTCCAATCCATGGGCCAGGGACCCTTCAGGGGTCCTGGCATCATTGCAAAGGGAGTCTGTGGTCTCATGTTCATGCCGGGCATTGCTGTTTCAATTTCTAGTTCCAATAAATTATGCAGCATGATCATTTCCTTTTCTGATAGACTAACTAGGAGCAAATTGGGGAATGCTTTAGACATGGTATTTTAAATTGTCATCCAAGCATTTGATAGAATTTCTCATCGCATGTCTGTGGGTCAGATGGCAAGATATGTGCTTGGTGATCGTTCAGTTAGGTGGATTTGGAGCTGATTGTGGAAGTTTGTTGTTGTTCACTTGTTCAGTTGTGTCCAACTCTTCATGACCCCATGGACTATAACACACCCAGCCTTTCTATTCTTCAATATCTCTCTCTTTTCTTTTTCTTTTTTTTTTTGGTGAGGCAATTGGGGTTAAGTGACTTGCCCAGGATCACACAACTAGTGTCAAGTGTCTCAGGTCGGATTTGAACTCAGATCCTCCTGAATCCAGGGCTGGTGCTCTATCTACTTTGCCACATAGCTGCCCCCTTCATTATCTCTTGAAGTCTGTGCAAGTTCATGTTCACTATTTCCCTGATACTATCTATCCATCTCATCCTCTGCTGTCCCCTTCTCCTTTTGCACTCAATCTTTCCCAACATCAGGGTCTTTTCCAATGAGTCCCATCTTCTCATTATGTGGCCAAAGTATTTAAGCTTCAGCATTTGACCTTCCGTGAATAGCCTGAATGAATTTCTTTAAGTAAGAACTGATTTGATCTCCTTGCTATATCCAAGGGACTCTCAAAAGGCTTCTCCAGCACCACAATTCAAAAGCATTGATTCTGTGGCCCTCAGCTTTCCTTACAATCCAATTCTCACAGCCATACACTGTTGCTAGAAGACTGATAGCTTTGACTATCTAGGCCTTTGTCAGCCAGAGGATGTCTAATAGTCTATAGGTGAATGGCCCCTAGTTGAGGGTCATTTGAAAGGGCTATGATGAAGATATGCATTGGACAAGATGACTTCTAAAATCCCTTCTAATTGTTAGTTCCCATAATAACAAATAGACCATATTGCAGATAGACATTACTCTTTAAAAATGTATATAGTCAGGGGCAGCTAGGTGGCGCAGTAGATAGAGCACCCGCCCTGGAGTCAGGAGTACCTGAATTCAAATCCGACCTCAGACACTTAACACTTACCAGCTGTGTGTGACCCCGGGCAAGTCACTTAACCCCAATCGCCTCACTTAAAAAAAAAATGTATATAGTCAGGGGGCAACTAGGTGGCACAGTGGGTAAATCACTGGCCCAGGATTCAGGAGGACCTGAGTTCAAATCTGGTCTCAGACACTTGACACTAGCTGTGTGACCCTGGGCAAGTCCTTAACCCTCATTGCCCCACAAAACAAACAAACAAAATGTATATAATTGATATAATTAATAATATTAAAATTCATTTAAAAGCATTAATGAGGGGCGGTTAGGTAGCACAGTGGATAAAGCACCAGCCCTGGATTCAGGAGTACCTGAGTTCAAATCCAGCCTCAGACACTTGACACTTACTAGCTGTGTGACCCCAGGCAAGTCACTTAACCCCAATTGACCTGCAAAAAAAAAAAAGCATTAATGAACTCATTTCTGCTTTTTATGTTTTTCTTTTCTTTTCTTTCTGAGGCAGCTAGGTAGCACAGTGGATAAGAACACTGGGTTTAGCATCAGAAAGACCTGAGTTCAAATATGACCCAAGACATTTACCAGCTGTGTTCAGTTGTTCAGTAGTGTTTCAACCATGTCTGACTCTCCATGACCCCATTTGGGGTTTTCTTGGCAAAGATCCTAGAGTGGTTTGCCATTTCCTTCTCCAGCTCATTTTACAGATGAGCAAATGAGGCAAATAGAGTTAAGTGACTTGCTCAGGGTCACACAGCAAGTAACTCAGCCCAGATTTGAACTCAAGAAGATGAGTCTTCCCAACTCCAGGCCCAGCACATTATCCACTGCCTTACATCACTTCCTTTATCAGCTGTGTGACCCTAGGTAAATCACTTAACCTTTGTCTGCCTCAGTTTTCTCAACTGTAAGATGGGATAATGATAGCACCTACCTTGCAGGACTATTGTGAGGATCAAATGTGATAATATTTGTAAAGCACTTGTCACAGTGCCTGGCACATAGTAAGTTTTTAATAAATGATTATTTGCTTCCTTTCTTAGTCAACTACTCTGTGTGTGTGTGTGTGTGTGTGTGTGTGTGTGTGTGTATTGGAAGGGGGGAGGTGGTTATCCCAATTTTACTTTAAAAAGAGGCTTTTCATACTTGAGAATCATAAAAATATAGTTGAAAGGAACCATAGTGGTTATTCATTCTGGCCTTCTCATTTTACAGGTGAGGGCGCTGAGGCATGTGAGGTTTTAAAGTGACTTGCTAAAGTCATACAGGTCATGCAGTGGAAGAGACGTCATTCAAACCCAATCTGTCTGCTGAGTCCATGCCTAGCATTCTTTCCACTCCATGGGATTATGGGATTTAGAACAAGGAAAGATATCAAAGATCATTTAGCCCAGGAACCAATGAGGTTAAATGATCTTTGACAGTCCCATGATTCCAGGAATAATAATAATAATATGGTGTAAATAATAATAATGTTGTTGTTAATATCGTCACCATCATCATATGCTAACATTTATATAGCACTTTCTTTGTGCCCTGGCACACTGTGCTAAATCATGAATAACCACCAGTTGACTGTGTCCTTTGTTCCAAGGGAGCCCCATACATGTTAACGTCTTTGAACCATCAATTCTGGGACTGCAATCTTTCTCATAAAAAAAACCCAGAGTAACACAGTCTTATTGCTGCGTTCCCAGACCTTGAGTTACACTCCCTATTTCTGAGGAATTTACTGGTGTTTCTCCTGTTGAAATCTTTGGGTAGATGCAAAATTGTTTGCATCTTGAAGAGATAAATGGATGAGAAGGAAGTATTAGGGGTAAATTACTTCCAAATTGGAGATTCAAAAAAAATTTTTTTTTCTGATAATTCACTTGAACAAGTATTTCTTAAGCATCTCCTGTGTGCCCAGAACCTTTGTGGACATGTGTGTGTACACTTGTATATTTGTGTGTGAATGAGAGATGGTCTTTTATCTTTAGCTTTTGTCAAGGAGTCACACGAAAATAGTCTACCAAAACAATACCAGTAATAACTCACAATTACATCAGAGTCCAGGGGGCTGTGGATGGAGATCAGGGGATATGTGAATTTTGATTGGAAATAAATCATTGTATCTTTATTTTCACTTACCTCTAACTGGAAATTAGGGTTTCCTTCCATTATGAATATCAGCAACAAAATGATTCCGAGAAGGGGCCCATAGGTTTCACCAGATGGCAAAAAGAAAGCTCTGATCTAGAGTTTTATGATTGTAAAAGCAGTTTGCATATGTATTTCCTTTTGATCTTCACAATAACCCTTTATGTATGTGTGTATATATACATATACATACACATACACACATATATATATATATCATACTGGGCATCTAGGTGGCTCAATGGATAGTGTCTCCCCAGGAGTTAGGAAGAATCATCTTCCTGAGTTCAAATCTGGTCTCAGACACTGACTAGCTGTGAGACCCTGGGCAAGTCACTTAACCCTGTTTGCCTAAGTTTCTTCCCCTTTAAAAATGAGCTGGCGGGGGCAGCTAGGTGGCACAGTGGATAGAGCACTGGCCCTGGATTCAGGAGGACCTGAGTTCAAATCCGGCCTCAGACACTTACTAGCTGTATGACCCTGGACAAGTCACTTAACCCCAATTGCCTCACTAAAAAAAAAAAAAAGAGCTGGAGAAGAAAATGGCAAACCACTCCAGTATCTTTCCAAGAAAACCCCAAATGGTGTCAGAGAGAGTAGGACATGACTGAAAAATGACTGAACAACAAATAACCAACCCCTTTTGGTTGTTAACACTGCGCTATATTGACATTTGAGGAGAGGGATAATCATTCCTTAGGTTAGCTAAATATAGCTTTACATCATGCTGTTTAGAACAATGTTCAATAAGCATTTTTTTTAATTGGTAAGAACAAAGTCAGTTCAAACCTAGCCCATTCTCTTTAGTCAGTCCCAAATGAAACCGTACTACACATCCCATCCAGTCACCATCCTGGTCTGTCTTATCATCTGATTCCTGCCCCTCACCTCACTTTCTATCTCCTACTCTGAAGAATAATTATCAGATCAATATTATTGTTGTTTCTGGGAAGAATGTTGGTTGGCTACTGTAAGTATCCACATACCTACCACCTCTGTGACTCTCTGGATCAAAACAGCCCTATGTATTATTGTCTACTTAACAAGGAGGAGAGGGCAAGGGAGTGGATAGAGCCCTGGACCTGGAGTCAGGAGGACTTCAAATCTCCCATCACATTCTTTAATACCTGTGCAACCATGGGCAAGTCACTTAACATTTCTCTGCCTCAGTTTTCCCACCTATATAAAATAAGGACAATAAAAGTACCTACTTTCTAAGTCTTAGGTGGAGTTTTAGGCTTTAATAGCTTAAAACTGCACTAAGACTTTTGGAATACCCACTTAGCACAGTGCCTGTTGCATGTTGTTTTTGAGTTGTTTTTCAGTCGTGTCTGATGCTTTGTGATCCCATTTGGGGTTTTCTTGGCAGAGATACTGGAGTGGTTTGCCATTTCCTCCTCTGACTCATTTTACAGATGAGGAAACTGAGGCAGACAGGGTTAAGTGACTTGCCCAGGGTCTCACAGCTGGTGTATGAGGCCAGATTTGAACTCAGGAAGAATGAATCTTCCTGACTATAGTTCCTACATGCTATTGACTGCACCACCTAGCTGCCCTATGCCTATACCCGGCATCCCTTAATAAGTGTTAAAATATTACGAAAGAAAGGAAGGATGGAAGGATGGAAGGAAGGAAGGAAGGAAGGAAGGAAGGAAGGAAGGAAGGAAGGAAGGAAGGAAGGAAGGAAGGAAGGAAGGAAGGAAGGAAGGAAGGAAGGAAGGAAGGAAGGAAGGAAAAGCAAGAAAGTTTAGAGATTACTTTGTTATTTGCCTTTGTATTCCCAGTGCTTAATACATAGCAAGTGCTTAATGAATAATTCTTTATCATTCACGTAAATACAAAAAAAATTCTGAGATTATCTAGCTACTTTACAGGATTCAGTAAATTCCTCCTAAACTGGGCTGGAACCACCCCTAAAGAATCTCCTAAACTCTTCCTAAGAAGCCTGGAGGGGCGTGTGAAGTGATAACTACAAATTTACTAAGAACTGATTCCCTACCCAGTCCCCCCCCTACCCAGGCAGGTGAATTGCCTGGGGCTAACCAATCTTTTGTCAATTCCAGACTCTTGATCAATTTATGGACCTTCCCCCAAGCAAAATGATCCCTGCTTTACTCCCTGGACTTTAGGTTATAATGTAAAAAGTGTCTACCTGCGGGCAGCTAGATGGCGCAGTGGATAAAGCATCAGCCCTGGATTCGAGAGAACCTGAGTTCAAATTTAGCCTCAGACACTTGACACTAGCTATGTGACCCCGGCCAAGTCACTTAACCCTCATTGCCCCCCCCCCCCCCCGCCCCCCCCCCAAAATAGTGTCTACCTACATTAAGTAGTTTCTATTTAGAGTTAGTAACATCTATACTTAAATTAGGAGCAGTTTTATTGTTTCTTTTGTTAAAGGTTCATTTACATTAAGTAGTTGTATGTGACTCTGTAGCAATCTTTTGGTTCCCTTTTGTTCTGTTACCCCATAAAAACCCTGTCCTCAGTTCCCATCTTTGAGTATTCCCAGCTTCGGCTTTGTGATACCATGAGCTATAGTTCCTCTGCCCCGATTAAAGACCTTATTTCTCCTATATTGATTGTTTCCTTAATTTCCAGGTTAACAGAAGAAATTTGACATATTCTAGTCCTAACCTGGAGTTCCAACTGTACCACTAACCTAGATCTTGAGTAAGTTGCTTCAACCTCCATGGGCCTGTTTCCTCATCTATAAAAACAAAAGTGTTGGACTACATAGAAAATATCTGATTTTGGACAAATCTGGGGAAGGACCTGGAGGTTCCAGAAGTAACTGACAGCTTGGGACACATCCAGCTACCCTGTTGAAAGCTGAGGGATTTTTAAACCATTGGTTTTTTTTTGTTTGCTTGTTTGGGGTTTTTTTTTGGCGGGGCAATGGGGGTTAAGTGACTTGCCCAAGGTCACACAGCTAGTAAGTGTCTGAGGCCGAATTTGAACTCAGGTACTCCTGAATCCAGGGCCGGTGCTTTATCCACTGTGCTACCTAGCAGCCCCCTTAAGCCCTTGTTTTAAAAATAATCCTGATTAGACTTCTCCCTTTAATTAATGCCTTGTGATTTTTTTTGACTTTCAGAAAGCACAAAACCAAGCCTATTACAACAGCATTTTTAAAAAGATTAGGAAATGAGAAAATGGGGAGCGTTAGGCTCTGCACTGGGAAATCTGCATATGAACAGCAAAAGTTTAGTAACTTTAAGCTTTTTTTCCCTAAGGTCCTGATCTTTGACCTCCACAGGGTAGGGCCACTAAGCTCTCCTTTGTCAATTACTTTCCTTCCTTCATAGCTAGGTTAGGGTCTTGTATTTTTTTTTTTTCACTTCTAAGGTATCTATTGCTAGGGGACATGGCCCTTGATGGGCAACTAGGTGGTATAGTGGACAGAGTGGGGTTATCTTTCCGAGTTCAAATCTGGGCTCAAGACAGTTACTTGCTGTGTGACCCTGATCAAGTCACTTAACCCAGTCTGCCTCATTTTCCTCATCTGTAAAATGAACTGGAGAAGGAAATGGCAAACCATTCCAGTATTGGTGCCAAGAAAACTCCAAATGTGGTTACAAAGAGTTGGACACACTGAATTGACACAACAACAGTCCTGGATACTCTAGGGGCTAATAGATTCCCTTTGAAACAGATAGCTAGGGCGGCTAGGTGGCACAATGGATAGAGCACCAGCCCTGGAATCAGGAGTACCTGAGTTCAAATCCGACCTCAGACACTTAACACTTACTAGCTGTGTGACCCTGGGCAAGTCACTTAACCCCAATTGCCTCACCAAAAAAAAAGAAAAGAAAAAGAAACAGATAGCTAATGGTGCTGTAAAACCATGGAAAATGAAAGTTTTAGGAGGAAGATATAAAGGTTGTTTTTTTAATTTAATCTGGGAAAAGGAAATTTACTACTGTCACCTACAATAATGGCTTTTAGGTTCAGCATTTAAAGTAATTTCCTCCTTTGATGCTTGTTTTTGTCTTTCAGAATATGTCCCCAACCAAGTCAGTGGCCATTGCAAAGGTAGGTCCACTCTTCCTGATTAAGGTCTTCATTTGCAAGATGACCTGGTTTGATGGATTAAGTAGATTAGGTATGTTAGGCAGAATTTGAGGTCATACTTATCTGATCCTATCTAATTCTTGTAACCTTTACAGGACTTGTCCCATCTGGAGGCCAAAGTTCTCTTGGGACAGAGTAGGGTAGTTTGGAAATACCCATATCTATTGTACCATAAATTATTTCCAGGTTTTCATCTTTGTTTTCTTCAAGCTCTAGAATGATTATGGTGAGAGTTAAAGAGATTTTCGGAAGCAAATACTGTAACAACACTGAATTGTAGGGATTCCATTAGTTAACATACTCATCCATCTCACCAAAGAGGTAAAAAAAAATCCAGATGATCTGACAGGAACCACTTGCTGCTTCCCCAACAAAAACTTTGGGTGTAATCTAAATTATGATTTGTATAAAAGAATAGATTGCACAGGTCAGAAACAGATTAAACAACAATCAAGTATTGGGGGGGGTGGGACAACAAGGGTTAAGTGACTTGCCCAGGGTCACACAGCTAGTAAGTGTCAAGGTTCTGAGGGCGGATTTGAACTCAGGTCCTCCTGAATCTAGGGCTGGTGCTCTTCCACTGTGCCACCTAGCTGCCCCAACAATCAGGTTTTAAGTGACTGCTATGAACCAAGCATGGTGATAGGAAGAAGAAATTCATGACAGCCGAGGCAAAGGTCCAGAGACCAGAGACATGGGTTCTATCTTCAAACAATTATCTTGCCTTTTACATATGTCCTTCTTTATCAATTCTTTGAGTCCATCTAGAACTATTACATCAACAAATGTTTTCTGAGCTTGTTTATGAGTGGGTTATTTGTGGAAAGTGGTGTGGAGAAACACACAGACCTTCTATGTAGTCTGTGGTAGAAATAGGACTGAACTGGAAGTTAAAAAACTTCTATTGTGGGCAGCTAGGTGGCGCAGTGGATAGAGCACCGGCCCTGGAGTCAGGAGGACCTGAGTTCAAATCCGGCCTCAGACACTTAACACTTACTAGCTGTGTGACCCTGGGCAAGTCACTTAACCCCAATTGCCTCACTAAAAAAAAAAAATTAAATTTAAAAAACTTCTATTGTAATCCTGGTTCTATGTCTAGCTACCTGTGTGTCACTGCAAGTCACCTAACCCTTCTGATTCCAAGTTTCCTGATTTGAAAAATGAAGGTTTTGAACAAGATGTTTTCTAAGATTTCTTCTAGCACCAGGTTTATGATTGTATAGGATGCAATTCTGCCCATGAAGAAGTTACTTTTGTTTTAATAAGGAAAGAAATAGACAACCAAATAGATAAAGCAAAGAAAAAGGAATCAATAATTTAAGTATCCTCCCCCCAACTTGGGAAAGAGGAATAGAAGAAAAGGGAGGAAGAAATATTATGAGAATATTGTTACATCGAAGCAATTTAAGCTAAACTAATTATAGGGAATAAGAATTTATTTAAAAGAAGAGGATAATTTTTAAAGCCTTAAAACAAAACAATGCTAGAGACACAGATGGAAGAAAGCACAAACCTAACTTTCATAATTTTAAATGTGAATGACTAAACAAATCAATTAAAAAAACCAAAGAATTACATGGTCTGCTGCTTATAAGGAACAAATCTAAAAAGCAAAAGTATACATAGAATCAATAAGAGGTTGTAACAAAATTTACTATGCACCAGGAGAATTTTTCAAAAGCAGGGATCGTAATAATGTTTTTGGATGAAGCAAAAGCAAAAATTGATAATACCAATAGTGATAAATAAGGAAATTACATTTTGCTTAGAAGAAACTTAGACAATGAACCAATATCAATATTAAATACATACACCAACTGATATAGCATCTAAACTATAGGAAAAAATTAACTCAGTTGCAAAAAGGTATAATAGCACAATAAAATTAGAAAGCTTTAATGTTACTATCTCTGAGTTAGACAAATCTAACTTAAATGCAAACTTTAAAAAAATGTGGAAGTAAACAAACTGTTGGAGAATTTAGATCTAAAAGATATACGGTACCTTCTGAATGGGACCACTAGAATATGTAAATATTTCTAACATACCACATGGCATTCTTACAAGAACAGAACATATATAAAGATAGAGAAAAATTACAAATATGTTTTTTTAAAGCAGAAATATTTTAAAAATTCTTTATAAACCATAACACAATCAGTTCAACGAACATAAGCAAAAGACACAGACCTAAATAGTGACTTCACCTAAACAAGTTGTTCAAAGAAGAAATAATAAAATAGATAAACCATTGGTTAATTTGATCAAAAAAAGGAAAGAAGAAAAACAAATTACTAGTATCAAAAATAAAGGGGATGGGGGCAGCTAGGTGGCACAGTGGATAGAGCACCTGCCCTGGAGTCAGGAGGACCTGAGTTCAGATCTGGCCTCAGACACTTGACACTTACTAGCTGTGTAACCCTGGGCAAGTCACTTAACCCCCAATGCCCCCCCCCCAAAAAAATAAGAGGGATGAAATCACTACGAATGAAGAGGAAATTAGGACAATTATTTCCCAATTATATGCCAATAAATTTGACAATCTAGGGGGCAGCTAGGTGGCACAGTGGATAGAGCACCGGCCCTGGAGTCAGGAGTACCTGAGTTCAGATCCGGCCTCAGACACTTAACACTTACTAGCTGTGTGACTCTAGGAAAGTCACTTAACCCCAATTGCCTCACTAAAAAAATCCCAAACCCCAAACCCAAAAAGAACCCCACTATCGAACATAGGAATAAAAGGAGCTCACCTTAAAACAACAAGTACTATTTATCTAAACCATCAGCAAGCATTATCTGTAATGGGGATAAGCTAAAAGCCTTCCAAATACAATCAGGGGTGAAGCAAAGATGCCCATTATCACCTCTAATATTGTATTAGAAATGTTAACTATGGCAATAAAAGAAGAAAAAGACATTAAAGGAATTAGAATAAGTAAGGAGGAAACAAAACTATCACTCTTTGCAGATGATATGATGTTATACTTAGAAAATCCTAGAGAATCAACTAAAAAGCTACTTGAAATTATTAACAACTTTAGCAAAGTTGCAGGATACAAAATAAACCTGCATAAGTCACCAGCATTTCTATATATGACCAATAAAGTCCAGCAACAACAGATAGAAAGAGAAATTCCATTTAAAATAACTATGGTCGGGGGGGCAGCTAGGTGGTGCAGTGGATAAAGCACTGGCCCTGGAGTCAGGAGAACCTGAGTTCAAATCCAGACTCAGACACTTAACACTTACTAGCTGTGTGACCCTGGGTAAGTCACTTAACCCTCATTGCCCCACCAAAAAAAAAAAAGATCTAAAATAACTATGGTCAATATAAAATACTTGGGACTCTACCTCCCAATACAAACACAGCAAGTATATAACCAGAACTACCAAACACTTTTCACAGAAATAAAGTCTGATTTAAACAGTTGGAGAAATATTCATTGCTCATGGGTAGGCAGAACCAATATAATAAAAATGACAATCCTACCTAAGTTAATTTATTTATTTAGTGGTATACCTATCAAACTAGCAAAAAAAAATTTTATAGAGCTAGAAAAAAATATTAACAAAATTCATCTGGAGAAACAAAAGTTCAAGGATATCATGGGAATCAATGAAAAAAAATTATGAAAGAAGGTGGTCTAGTAGTACCAGATCCCAAATTGTTTTATAAAGTGGTAATTGTCAAAACAATCTTGTACTGGCTAAGAAATAGAGAGGTAGATCAGTGGAATAGAATGGATAGAAATTACACTATAGTAAATGACTATAGTAATCTAGTATATGATAAACCCAAAGATCCAAGCTTTTGGAACAAAAACTCATTATTTGACAAAAACTGTTGGGAAACCTGGAAAACAGTATGGCAGAAACTAGGTATAGACCTCACACTGTATACTAAAATAAGGTCAAAATGGGTACATGATTTACACACAAAGGATGATACCATAAGCAAATTAAGGGAGTATGGAATCGTTGATCTGTCAAATTTATGGCCAGGGGAAGAATGTAGGACCAAAGAAAATATAGAGAGTAAAATTAAATGTAAAATAGATCATTTTGATTATATAAAATTAAAAAGCTTTTGCACAAACAAAACTAATATAATCAAGATTACAAGGGAAGTAGAAAACTGGGAAAGAATTTTTGAAACAAGTATCTCTGATAAAGGCCTCATTTCTCAAATATATAGAGAACTGAGCCAAATTTATAAAAATACCTAGTAAGCACTAAATAAAAACTTTTTGAATTGAATTATATTGAATTAATTTCCATTCTGTATCATGGCTTCTTCAATGATCTGTAATTTTATTGAGGTTGATTCTCCTTTTTCCAGTGGAGTTTACAATCCATCCATGCTTATTACTGTCTTTATTATATTTCTTATTTGTGTATGTATTGTATCCTTGACCCCCAACTCCCCTCTTCCCCCCCAAAAATCTGCCAGATCCATGAGGGCAGAGTACAATGAGAATGATCTTTGCATCTCTCCTGGTGATGTTATACTGAATGCTATTGAATGAATGACAGACAGAATGACTGTAAAGTCAACAGTTTAATTCAGCAATCATTTATTAAGCACCAATTATTTGCAAAGGAACAGAAAAAATCATTCCTGCCTCCCAAGAGGGAGTAGTTCTCCTGGAGGAATAGACTACATCTACACAGATAAGTAAAGGCAAAGAATACACCAAATGATACAGATTGATTTCAAGAAGGAGAGAATGTTAAGGTGGGGTGAGTTTCAGGAATAGCTTTCCATTGGAGGAAGCACCTGAACCCTGTTTTACAGGAAGTGAGAGATTGCAGGAGGTGGAGATAAGACTGGTATCTCTGCCTATTCAGAATACTAGAATCAGTTTTCCAAAGACTTCATACCATAAATCATTGTAATGGGGTGGGGGTGGGGGAGGGTGAGGGAGGGAGGACTATTTCGGGTCACAATCAAGGAAATCTCATTAAAAGCCATACATATAAGGGCCATGTATTTCAAGACTATATGTTATAATTCATTGGTAGAAAGAAGTCTTCCATTACAAATTAAATTTTAAAATAAATATGAGAAACCTTCCCAAAGTCAACATATTGCAAATAAAGCCTGGGGGAAAGGGGAAGAGAGTAATCCTTTCATCTTAGTGTTGAGGGGGAAGTAGGGATGGGAGGGAAACTGGACAGTTCCCAGACAAACAAACCATCCCTCTGAGACTGGAATCCCACCAGAGGCTGCCTGCTAAAGGAGGCCATCCATGCCCTGGATGGAGTCATTAGGAAGATTTTCAAACCAAGAAAGAAAAAATGCTCTGTCCAGGCAGAAGGGTCTCTTAGTTTCCTAGGTGCTGAGTGTACTCTCTTTAATGAACACACTTTTTTTTTGGGGGGGGGTGGTGATGAGGGTTAAGTGACTTGCCCAGGGTCACACAGCTAGTAAGTGTCAAGTGTCTAAGGCTGGATTTGAACTCAGGTCCTCCTGACTCCAGATCTGGTGCTTTATCCACTGCACCACCTAGCTGCCCTGCATACTCTCTTTAGGAGAAGGGTTCTTAACCTTTTGTGTGTCATGGACCCCTTTGGCAGGCTGGCAAAACCTATGAACCTCTTCTCAGAATAATGCTTTTAAATGCATAAAATAAAATCCTTTGTATTTTGGAGGAAACCGATTATCTTGACATAAAAATGTAATCTTTTCACATTCAAATTTATGGCCTCTCCCCTGCCCCTAAATCTAACCAAGCTTTAGTATTTGGTATCTTGATTTAGGAGTTCCTGTCTTGGAAAAGGATGGAGACTCAGAAAAATCAATGGAGTCAGCAGAAATTACATGGCAAATCAAACCGGGGAGTGGGCTGCTATGTGGTACAGTGGATAGAGCATTGGCCCTGAAGTCAAGGAACACCTGAGTTCCAATCCCGCCTTAGGCACTTACTATCTGTGCCACCCTGGACAAGTCACTTAATCGCAATTGCTTTCCTTGCCAACCTCCCCTTCCCCTCCAAAAAACCCCAACAACAAATGGGAGCCTTTCTCTGTAAGGCATGCAGAAGGATCATTTGTTATAAAGACTATCTGAAATGGATGGGATTAGAATTTCTTTACTTTCTTTTCCAAAGAGCTTAGATTTCCTTTTGTAAGAAAGCTACCCTCTCCAGGAAGCTGTGTTTTTATTGCAGCATAGACTTTATAGGATTTTCACAATAGGGCAGAAAAGGGGCCAGTAGTTAGAAATTTCAGAGGAAATTTCAACAGTGATGCCTGTTTTACCCTTTTCCTTTTCTTTTCTTTTGGTGAGGCAATGGGGGTTAAGTGACTTACCCAGGGTCACACAGCTAGTAAGTGTCAAGTGTCTGAGCCCTGATTTGAACTCAGGTCCTCCTGAATCCAGGACCGGTGCTTTATCCACTGGGCCACCTAGCTGTCCTCAACAAAGCTCTATAGATCTGTGGTTATGTCGGGAGAGTCCCTCCGACCAAGTCTGATACATGAGATTAGAAGGAAGGGGACAGCTGCTTTTCCTTATGTTCAGTCTAGCTTGTGGGGGGAACTTCCAGAAGTTAGCCAGGTGGGGAGGAGAGAGGTCTGTTGGTAGTTAAGCTGAATGAAAGGAAATCTTGTGAGAGATCTGATAAGGTGAGATGCCCTATGCAAAGTACTTTGTAAACTTTAGAGTTCTAGGTAATTGCTAGCTACTACTACTATTATTATTTATTATTATTATTAATTGTTCTCTTTATTCGTTTGACAAATATTTATCAAGCAGCCTAAAATGTGCATCATCACTGTGGGAGATTAAAAAAAAAACCATAAAGATAATATAAAGCAGATTCCCACAAGGATCTTAAAAATCACTTGAGGAAACAAGATACACATGTAAGAATGATAGAAGGGGGCAGCTAGGTGGCACAGTGGAAAAAGCACCGGCCCTGGAGTCAGGAGTACCTGAGTTCAAATCTGGCCTCAGACACTTGACACTTACTAGCTATGTGACCCTGGGCAAGTCACTTAACCCCCATTGCCCCACCAAAAAAAAAAAAGAATGATGGAAGAGTCCAGGGCAAGAATACAAGCAATTTCAGGAAACAACATAAATTGTTCAATTTTAGAAAACAGTATAGATTTTTCAGTGTATGAATGGTGTGGGAGTTAAGATGATTGTGGGTCGATTTCCTTTATGGACAAGATGGAACTTGGGAACTTGAGCCAGAAATAAGGAGAGAGGGTCATAGATTTAGGGTTAGAAGGATCTTCAGAGGTCATTTAGTGTAATATCTTCATTTTATAGACTAAGGTCCCAAGAGATTAGCGACTCAAGGTCACACAGTAAATTTCAGAGCTTAGATTTAGGGGCAGCTAGGTGGCGCAGTGGATAAAGCATTGGCCCTGGAATCAGGAGGACCTGAGTTCAAATCAAAGCCTCAGACACTTGACACTTACTAGCTGTGTGACCCTGGGCAAGTCACTTAACCCCCATTACCAAAAAAAAAAAAAAGAAAAAAAAAAGAACTTAGATTTAATCCCAGATCCTTGGACTATAACTCCTCGAAACTGCACTGCCTTACCATGCTAGTATGAATTAGATATTATGTTAAGTGATATGGGGAATGTGGGATAAGATGTGATCTATTGCTTTAAAGAACTTGTAGGTTTTGGAGATAATAATACTATAATAATGCCACATTAATAATATCATTCTGTGTCCTTCATTGCTGAAGAGGGCCAATTATATCATGGATATCTTGACTTTCAAGTGACTTGGATTTGAGTAAAGCATCAGCCTCACTCTCTTCCAGAGTCATTGAAGTCCAATGGCAAGATGTCAGGATGACTGGTGATGGCCTGAGATGCAGTGGATGACCTTGGTATCTTTGATGCCTGACTAAGCTCTCAGGGCTCCGCAATGCCTGCTTTAGCTGCCTTCATGGGTATTGGGATAAACTGTTCTCATCTGCCCATTCTGCTAGGGGAAGTCTTCATATGCTTGAGGTATACATCCCCCTAACTCACCAACCAGTCTGAGGCCTGTGGGCTACTCTCTACCTGGTTAACCTTTCTTCAGAGACTGTCTTACCAGAGTGTGACTGCTCTTCATGCTACAGTTCCTTGAAGTTGGATAAAGGTGGAAACCATTAATAATAATTTCTGCTGACCAGTAGCTAGTGAACATTTTGCTTTGCTTTTGTCATTTTGTCAAATGTGCTTGATGGTGATGATGTTTATTCCACAGAGATCTGCCAGCAGGTTGTAAGGAATTGAATGTTGTAAGCAGTGACAAGGGATTAGAAAGGTAGGGCAATCGAGGCAGCTAGGTGGCGCAGTGGATAAAGCACTGGCCCTGGATTCAGGAGGACCTGAGTTCAAATCCGGCCTCAGACACTTGACACTTACTATAGCTGTGTGACCTTGGGCAAGTCACTTAACCCTCATTGCCAATAAATGAATGAATGAATAAATAATAAGAAAGGTAGGGCAATCAGAGATAGCCTGAGGATCCACTGTGACTCTTCAAGTGTCATGCCATTGAACTTTATTTCCTTAGAATCTGTCTGCATTTGGGGAATATGGACTCTATCTTCCCTGCATCTCCTTTTCTGATTTTGAATCACCTACAGGAGTTGTCACAGAAGGGAGAGTTCTTACTCATAATGCTTTCCCCATTTCCTAAGAGACTAGCAGTCTAATGGCTTCCTAATATCTGTCCTTTAATGTAGTAGACAGAGTACTGAACTTGGAGTCAGGAAGATCTGAGTTCAAGTCCCATCTCAGATACTAAGTACCTGTGTGATTGTGTACAAAGCATTTCACCTCTTTGGCCTTACCTTCCTCATCATGAGAGGTTTGTACTTGATGGTTACCAAGGTCCCTTCCAGCTCTAGACTTATGATCTTCCAACAATTCCCAGAATTTGGATGGTTCATCTCCTTACAAATATGACTTTTGAGTAGCCATTTGGCCAAGATGGAGGGTTGGCTGGGTGTTGGGCACTGGTATATTACCATACCTAGCCAACTAACCATTGCCTCAAGAAAGGGACTGTGCAAAGCTGGGTTTACTTAGCTTGCCAAAGTTGCTTGAATTGACTCAGTTTTAGCAAATATGCCAATCCATGGAGGCCTAATAATGTGTTTCTCCAGTAAGTGGGAAGGAAAACAGGGACCTCATTGAAGACCCACAGAGCAAGCTCTCATTTTTGGCACCCAAAGTCGTCAATTTTGGTTGATCAGATCCATTTCGCAACTTGGTTATGTGATTCATAGGCATTACCTCTTATCTCTCAATAGAGGTGTGAAAGCAGAAACCGGCCAGGCACAGGCTGGCTGGCTGAAGACTCTTTGTACTAAGTTGAAGGCTTGTCTCAGTGGAGTAGAATAGGACACATGATGCCTCTAGGTTAAGTCCCAGCCCCCGACTCCACCCCCCCACCCCCACCCCAGCTCACTTCTTTCCTTTCCCGTCCCCCAGAAATGACACAAAACCCTCTCATGATGGCACATGGGTGGAAAAAAGATCTTTGGTCATTTCAGAGGGGAAGGAATTAATGTCCACTACTGCTCATGCTATGTCTTAGTCCCAGTCCCAGGGAACCTGCAACTTGGACTGAGCTGCTTCAAAAGCTTGTGAATGCTCCCCAAATGTGACTTGAAGCTTATCCACAAATATGTAGCAGGCACTGTTTCAGGGCCCTCCTGGGAGCAAAGAACAAAATGGCGCCATGCCAGCAACTTCACAATACTGCACGTTGTTAATGCTCTTTTGGATGTTCCTGGGTGGCTTCAGCCGAGCAGAGGAGGATCTATTTACGGTGACTGGCTAGTATTGATTCTTTGGGGAGTGACAACTACAATACAGGCCTCTGTTATTCTCTGGGGCTGGTTTGGAAAGTGCTTGGCTAACTCTAGAAGGTATCCTATGATCCTTTTTGGTTAGTGTGGTACTAAATTACACACCTGGAAGGTGAGCTCATTCCTCTACTTCAAGGTTGCACGTGTGTGTGTGTGTGTGTGTGTGTGTGTGTGTGTAGGTGTAGGTTATGTGGGGAGCAGGGAGGAAGTTCAGAGCTCCAGTTCTTTGAAGACTCAATATCTCTTGAAGGAAGAAGTGAGTTTAGGTTAGTGGTTTTTAAAGTATAAAAGTATTATCTATAAATAGCTGAAGTCCATGAGTGCTCTTTAGGTAGATTGGTCCAAAGAGCTATTTTATATAGAAGTCTGTGGGTTTTTCCCAAGGTTCCTTTTCCACTAATGTTCATTTTCTTTCTTTCTTTCGGCAATGAGGGTTGAGTGACTTGCCCAGGGTCACACAGTTGGTAAGTGTTAAGTGTCTGAGGTCATATTTGAACTCAGGTCCTCCTGAATCCAGGGCTGGTGCTCTATCCACTGCACCATCTAGCTTCCCGGGTCTAATTCATTTTTACAAGATTCCCAGTGACCAGCATTGTGCCTAGCATGTAGCAGTTGCTTCATAAATGCTTAATCACTGATTGAATATACATCAATAGGTGCCAGAACCAGAAACACTCCAAATACTGGCCAGCACAATCTTTTGCTTAGGCAAGACTCCATCATTTGTTTTGTCAAAAGTGGGTGGAGGGGCGGCTAGGTGGTGCAGTGGATAAAGCACCGGCTCGGGATTCAGGAGTACCTGAGTTCAAATCAAAGCCTCAGACACTTGACACTTACTAGCTGTGTGACCCTGGGCAAGTCACTTAACCCCCATTACCCCGCAAAAAAAAAAAATGGGTGGAGGGGCAGCTAGGTGGGGCAGTTGATAAAGCACTAGCCTTGGATTCAGGAGAACCCGAGTTCAAATCCAGCCTCGGACACTTGACCCTGGGCAAGTCACTTAACCCTCATTGCCCCACAAAACAAAAGACAAAACAAAAGTGGGTGGAGTTGGTGACTCTGGAGCCTTTTGTTCTGCTTGGAAACTACCCCCAAATTAACCCAGGGTTGCAAAAAAAAAAATGCAGAATTATAAAGTAGGCTAAACTAATGGTCTTTCCCTTTTAAGGCCTGTTCTTCACCTCCTTCCTAAAATTCCTTTCAGCTGTAAATCTGGAATCCCATGAATTGCCTACAAGATGACTTGACCGACCTTACCCTCCCTGCAGTGTATCCCACCCCACTGGAAAATCTCACTGGAATCCTTTCTCCAGGACCTAGCCTGAATCCCATGCTGCAAGCAATAGATCTATCCCGACCATTCATTAGCGGAGTACGTGGGGGCCTCCACGTAAGAGAGCTTTACAGAGAACTGAAGGTTCACCACTTTAGGCACTGAAATACATTCCTTTTTTAAACTCTTTTTTGGTGGAAGTCTTTAAAAATGTAAATATCCAGAGTTCCCTGTCTTCTATAAGGGATAGAATCTATCCTCCCAATAATGGCTTAGGGGCATGGTTAGACACAACTACTTTGTACTTTGCAAGAATAAACTTTTATATCGGCATTAAAATGTTTCTGTCCCTTCCCTGAGCCTGTTTCTAAAGACAGTCTCCTCTCCCTAACCACTTCCCTTTCAGTTTGCTCCTTCCCATTTCTTGTGAGCTGGGAAATCTGGTAACCAAATCTTGTTAAGAATTGGATGTTAAATAGGAGACACTTGGCCTCAGAGCAAGGACCCTAAGGGAATGCAATGCATGGGGTTTTTTTCCATGTGAAGGCTACATCTTGGGGCTAGGTGTTGTGACCGCTCTTTGCAGGAGGAGGCTTTGAAACTTTTTTCTACTGTGTTAAGGTTGGACTCTAGATGTTTCCTACAGGAAGCATCCCCCAACCTTCCTTAATTCCAGTGCCTTCCTTCTGTTAATTATTTCCTATTTATCCTGTGTATAGGTTGCTTTATGGGCAGCTGGGTGGCCCAATGGATAAAGCACTGGTCTTGGGATCAAGAAGACTCATCCTCATGAATTTAAATCTGGCCTTAGCCACTTACTAGCTGTGTGACCCTGGACAAGTCACTTAATCCTGTTTGCCTTAGTTCATCATCTGTAAAATGAACTGGAGAAGGAAATGGCCAAACTATTCCAGTATCTTTGCCAAGAAAACCCCAAATGGGGTCATAGAATTTGGACTTGACTGAAACAACTGAACAACAATAAATAGCTTGATTTGAATATATTTGTTTACCAGTTGCCTACCCCATTAGATTGTAAACTCCCTGAGGGTAGGGACTGGTTTTTTTCCTAGTGCTTAGGGCATATAGTAAACACTTAATAGATGTTTATTGAATTGCATTGAATGTTTGAGAATTTCAGTCTAATCTCTGAATAAGGGTGGAATTAAGTTGATCCTCCTGTAGGCATTTGCATTTTAATGGAGAAAAAGGCAATACTGGTATTGTAACTGAGGATCCTGCTTGCTATTGTGTCTCTGCTTCTTTAGTTAACTTCCTGTGTGACTTGACTATGTTTTGGGCCTCAGTTTCCACCCTCACCGGTAAAATGAAGAGATTAGACAGATTATTTATAAGATATCTTCCATCTCTAATGATCTATGATTGTATAAGTCTTTTGAAATCATAGAGTTAGAGCTGGGAGGGACCTTTGAGGTCACTTTGGTCAACTTTCTGATTTTACAAATGTGGAAACTGAGGCTTATGCACTTGTTCAAGATCACACAAGTGGTAACTACTAACAGTCAAAGTCAGGATTTGAACTCATGTCCTCTCTCCACTATTCTACACTGCCTCTCTGAGCAGTGATTTGCCCAAGGTAAGTAGCAGAACTAGGATGTGACCCTCCAGGTCAAAGCCTCAGATGCTTACTAACTGTGTGATCCTGGGCAAGTCAATTAATCCTGTTTGCCTCAGTTTCTTCATTTGTCAAATGAGCTGGAGAAATGGCAAATCACTTCAGTATCTTTGCCAAGAAAACTCCACATAGGGTCAAGAAGAGTCAGATGTGACTGAAATGACTCAACTATAACAACACTCATTCCCTCACCACACCATCTCTCATAGACAAAAAAGTCTTGGAGATATAAAGGAAGTCTCCTTCCCACCAATGGGGGAACTTCAGGGACCATGACAGATAGTAGAGGAGATATTTGGTGTAGGATGGGAGGTCAACCTTCCCTAGAACCCCTCAAATTCAAAGGTAACTCTGTTTATAAGGGAGGGAGGAAGGAAGAAACAAGCAATTTGTTAAGAATCTACTATGTGGGGGGCGGCTAGGTGGCACAGTGGATAAAGCACCAGCCCTGGATTCAGGAGTACCTGAGTTCAAATCTGGACTCAGACACTTGACACTTACTAGCTGTGTGACCCTGGGCAAGTCACTTAACCCCAATTGCCTCACTAAAAAACAAACAAACAAAAAACCCCAAAAGAATCTACTATGTGGGGCAGCTAAGTGGCATAGTGGATAGAGCACTAGCCCTAGAGTCAGGAGGACCTGAGTTCAAATCCAGCCTCAGACACTTGACACCAGCTGTGTGACCCTGGGTAAGTCACTTAACCCCAATTGCCTCACCAAAAAAAAAGAAAAAAAAAGAATCTACTATATGTCAGGCTTGGTGCTAAGAGCTTTACAAATATATCAGCTCATTTAATCCTCTTTTTTTTTTTTTTTTTAGTGAGGCAATTGGGGTTAAGTGACTTGCCCAGGGTCACACAGCTAGTAAGTGTCAAGTGTCTGAGGCCGGATTTGAACTCAGGTACTCAGGTACTCCTTCCTGACTCCAGGGCTCTTTCCACTGCACCACCTAGCTACCCTAGCTCATTTAATCCTCAACAAATAACACTGAAAAGTAGATGTTTTTGTTATTCCTACTCTACAGCTAAGGAAACTGAGGCAGACAGAGATTAAGTGATTTATTTAGGGTCATGTTGTTGTTGTTGTTGGTCCTTTGTTCTTGAAGAGGACCATGACTTTGGGGAGGTGATGTCATGACTTGCAGCGAATTGAATTTAAATGAGACAGGGCTGTGCAAAGTCACCAGCCTCACTCTCTCCTCCAGAGCCACCTAACTTCAGTGGCAAGATATACATCAGGATGACTGGAGATGACCCTGGATGTTTGAGGCAATCAGAATTAAGTGACTTGGGGCAGCTAGGTGGCGCAGTGGATAGAGCACCGGCCCTGGAGTCAGGAGTACCTGAGTTCAAATCTGGCCTCAGACACTTAACACACACTTACTAGCTGTGTGACCCTGGGCAAGTCACTTAACCCCAATTGCCTCACTTAAAAAAAGAATTAAGTGACTTGCCCAAGATCACAGAGCTAGTAAGTATGAAGTGTCTGAGGCTGGATTTCAACTCAGTTCCTCCTGATTCCAGGGCCAGTGTTCTATCCACTGAGCCACCTAGCTGCTCCCCAGAGTCATATAGCTGCTAAGTGTTTGAGGCCAGAGTTGAACTCAGGTCTTAGTGTGCCAGTCTTCTTTGCGATATCATGCTTCTGGCTGGTCATTCCTGAAAACAATAGGCTGGTGGCCAAAGAGGATATTGGGAGAAGGAAGAAAAGGCACAACTGTGTAAGGCATTGGCCTATAGAGGCTTAGGCATGTCAAAATCTAGCTAGAGAATAAAACCATCTTGCTTTTGGCTACTTGGGGAGTCCAGGGTCCCTGGAGTCACTCAGTCTCTACCACATACACCAGGATTATGGGATCATACCTGTGGATCTAAAAGGGAGCTCAGGGACCCTCAAGGCCAACTCCCCCATTTTATAGATGAAGAGACTCAGGTCCAGGGAAGTTAGGTGATTTGTCTGGGGTCACCTGGGAGGTGGGTCTTTGGAGGCTGTTGGCCATCCTCTTCAACAAAATACATGATAAATATATTTATCGGGCTCTATTATTGCATGTTTTATAATTACATGGACTTATATACAATATAATGTCCTGTGTTAAAAGTCTGATATAATACTGAGGTAGTATGTCTCTGGGGGATTGGAATTCTGGATCTACTGCTTTGTGACCTTGGATGCGTTCCTAACCTCTCTGGGATTTAGCTTTCTCTTTCCATACAAAGCAAGGGGATTGGGATTGGATCAGGAGGTCTTCATCTTTTTTCTGCCATGGATTCCTTTGGCAATCTAGTCTAGCCCATGTACCTCTTCTCAGAATAATTTTTTAAATGCATAAAATAAAATACAAAAGATTACCAAAAAACCCCCCAAATTGTTATTGAGGTAGTTATTAATTTTTTAAAAAGTTTGTAGATCCCAGGTTGAGAATCCCTCTGGGTTCTATAATCTCTAAGACTGACTTCAGCTCTAAATCCTATGATGTTGATTTAATTCGAAGACTTTTTAACACCAGATGACACTTTGATATTGTGTTTTGTTTGTTTGTTTTTGGACAATGAGGGTTAAGTGACTTGCCCAGGGTCACACAGCTAGTAAGTGTCAAGTGTCTGAGGCTGGATTTGAACTCAGGTCCTCCTGAATTCAGGGCCAGTGTTTTATCCACTGTGCCACCTAGCTGCCCTTACACTTCAATATTAAGAAAACAATTCAAAAATGTCTCTTAGACATTTCATTTTGGGGGATGAGAAAGGGATACTTCCTTGCCTCTCTATCCTTAGTTCATTTACTCTCACCCTAAAAGTCAATCCAGTCTTTATGTGCCTACTTGGAAAATCCCTTTCTTGACCTGGGACCAGCTTCTCTGCTCATGAGAATGAATCACTAGAAAAGGGTGAACTTTGCCATTTTCACCCATGGTTCCGTGAAGAGGTCTGTGGTTCCCTGATAGAAGGATAGTCTATTGGAACGAGGTAGAAAAATCAGGCCCTTTCCTAGTTTTCCAGTAAATAATCTGTTCTCTCTGAGACTCTTTGTGATCAATCAGTCAACAAACATTTAAAAGTGCCTACTATGTGCCAGGCACTATGCTAAGTGCTCAGGATACAAAGAGAGGTAAAAGACCTACTACACTCAAGGTCTGCACAGGGAGAAACAAAGACCTAGATTGTAAGATGAACTCACAGGCAATGAAAACATCTTGAACACTCCTTGCCCACCAATCATTGGTACTGCTCATGGAAGCTCTTGCCTTCTTTATCTCTGTGGATTTTGTCACAATAATCCACACCTTCCTATCTTCAGTCTGTCTGTGGTAAAGTCCCTTCCGGAAGGTCTATCAACAAGGATTTATTGCGTGTTTTGAAAACCACTTGGTAGTTTGGGCTGGTGTTGAATGTAGAGAAAAGTCAGTGTGTCCAGCACCTTTCATATAGGAGTTGAAAAGGAACTATTTACTAACAGACTCAGGGATGTTCTAGTTGTATGCTGTTTGTTAAATTTATGTTGAGCAGTTGAAACCAGCTACTCATTTGTTTTTGGATATGATTCAAGGTGTTCGTCCTGATTAATGAGGCTTGGTACAGCGTGTGGGTCTGCAGAAGATGAAAACATTGATTTCAGAGGCAAAAGAATGCTCTGGAAGGGTCAGGAGCTTGTGGTGCCGCCCACCAAGTTTATTTAAGTCCATTTGAAATGGGTGAAACATATTCATTGCAAGCTGACATCCTGTGCTGTTTAGGATCTGAGTCACTTGGCAACTTAATTATAAAGACTTTAAACTCTGCAAATATGTAAAGAACCAAAAGAAGGCCTCCAGCTCATTGGATGGGCTGTGATGGAGGATTTATAGAAAGCATGGACAAGAATCCCACAAGATGAGATGGCATAGAGAAGAACACAGATGGCTATCATTATTGGTAAATGGAGTTTCCACAGTAGTAACAGACAGCATGGGAGTGTGATAAATTAGTGGCTGGAGTAAGAGGACCTGGGTCCAAGTCCTGTCTTCTGATGCTTAAGTCAAATTTCTTCACTGCTTTGGGCCTTAGTTTCCTTCTCTATAAAAGGAGGGTTTTAGATTTGATGGCTTCTGAGGTCCCTCCCAACTCTGAATCTTTGATACCTTAAAGAACCCAGATCCATTGAAATATCTGCTCAGATCTGTTGTATCCACTTCATCTCACTATACCTTGGATGTCGCCAGCAGGAGGCAGGCATATTTAAATTCCACCATACACTTACAGCAAGGGTTAGATGTCTGGTCTGGAGTAAGGAAGACTGGAGTTCAAGACCTACCTCTGGCATATACTGGTTATGTGACCATGAGGAAGGCAGAGCCCGGGCAACTCTCATTAATTGCAGAAGTAGTGTTGACTGGTATCGTAGGGCTAGTTTCTTTACTGGAAGTTCTCTATACCAATGAAATCATACATTCAGTTCAGAAAAACAAATGTGCCAGGCACTGGGCTAGACACCGACCTAACCTAGGAAGAAACAATATGCACATTTGTTTTTGTTCAGTCAATTTTTTTCAATCTGGTTTGACTTTTCATGACCCCATTTGGGGTTTTCTTGGCAAAGATACTGGGGCGGTTTGCCATTTCCTTCTTCAACTCATTTTACAGATGAGGAAACTGAGGCAAGCAAGGTTAAGTAACTTGCCTAGGGTCTGAAGGCAGATTTGAATTCAGGAAGATGAGTCTTCCTGACTCCAGGCCTGGTACTCTAGCCACTGAACCACCCAGCTGCCCATATGCACATAGATGAGTCAATATGAAATAAACCCAAAGATTAAACCAAACCCTCATATCTCCAGAACCTTACACATTGGACAGGCTTAATAAATTTAGGTTAGGGGGCAGCTAGGTGGCACAGTGGATAAAGCACCAACTCTGGATTCAGGAGGACCTGAGTTCAGATCCATTCTCAGACACTTGACACTTACTAGCTTTGTGACCCTGGGCAAGTCACTTAACCCTCATTGCCCTGGCCAACCCCCCCCCCCAAAAAAAAAAAAAAAAAAGAAAAAGAATAAATTTAGGTTAAATCTGGTGTCCTGCCTTTTCACAATGAAGACATCCCAATCAAGAGAGGCTAGAGTTCCCACAGAACTTCTGTTGCTTTTTTTTCTACAGGGCTGAGGAGACTCTTGGAGTTTATCTGGGGGATTGTGGGGAACACATCTAAAATCGAACTATAACTTTCTGACCACCTTCTTTGACTTTCCCCTTTAGTCTTTCCTCTGAAACTCTACTTTGTTGGCCTTTGAGGTCCACTGCTGTTACTTATTTGTTTACTGTTGAGTAAGTGATTTCTGAAGTCTGATTTCTGATGACTAGTTTGTGAGCCTTCTCATTCTGACAGAACACCAAGAGACCTGAGTGCTAGACACACTTTTCCTTCAAAAATTGTTTTAAATTAAAATTTTGTTTTTCAGTGAACAAGTATTTATTTTCTCTCTTTCTTACTTACCTCCCCATTTAAAAGAAGAAAAAAACCTCCTTGTAACAAATATCCATCATCAAGCAGAACATCTTGCTTGTCTAAAAAATGTATGTATCTTTTTCTTCATCTTGGGACCATCATGTCTCTGTCAGGAAATGGGTAGCATGCTTTATCATCAGTTCTCTGGAAGCCTGGTCAGTTAATGCATGGATCAGGGCTCTTAAGTCTTTCAAAATTATTTAGACACACTTTCCTAAAAGGCACAGAAAAGAAATCCTGTGACCATGCAAACCTTCTCCTGTTACAAAAACAAAAGCATGCGACACTAGCTTTTTTTTTTTTTAATAGACAAGTTGGCCAACGCGGATTTTCATTGTCTCCAAAAACGAGACAAACATTTATTGGGAGGAAAAGCCAGAGAGATGGAACTCTGATGAAAGAAATGGGCAACAGCTAACTGGGAATCAGATGGTCTCTTATCCAGGTAGCTTCGTGGCAAAATTCAATTTCTGTGGGAAACAGGTTTTTCCAAAGACCAAGATGACTTGCTGAGCTGGCAACAGAGAGATTTCTATTTTTCCACAAAAGATCAAGGAAAATGGATTTTTAAATATGTAAACATTCCCTTGTGGTATTTGCAGCTTCTATATTACAGAAGGACAAAGGTCTTGGAGCTTAGAGTAAAAGACAGGAACAGGGGGATAGATAAGAGCTCTCCTACAGGCAGATTGTAATCTAAATACCACAGGAAAAAATACACTATACATAAAAACACTGACTGAGATGAGAAGTAAATATCGGAATTAGGAGCTTATTGGCTTTTTCTTTTTCATTCTTATGAGTTTTCTTTATCCTTTAAGAAAAGTCTTTACAAATAAATGAATCCTGAGAGTGGGGGAAGAGGGGAATAATTTGTACAAAGATAAAAAAATGAAAAATGTGTCCCCCCCAAAAATAATCAATAAATGAATCCATTAATAGGCACTTATTAATTGCCAACTGTATGTCAGACTTTGTGCTAGGAACTGGGATTGTGCTCATCCTCAAGGTCTTTCCATTCTATCAGGGGAGACATAAAAGTACACACAAAATAATTTGGGGTGGGGGGAGAGGGATGCATTAAACAACTAGAAAGGCTTCATGTGGCTATTTAATAGGAGCCTAGATTTAGAGCTGAAAGAGATCTGAGAAGCTTAATTCTGATAGTAACCAAGGATTCTAAGAGAACATCTAAGAGGTAAGGAGGGAGTCTATTGCAGGCATGGAAGACAGTTTATGCTGAGCACAGAGATGGTTAATACAATATCATATGTGAGAAAGAGCAAAAAGGCCATATTTAGCTGGATCACAGGATGAAGGGAAGTAGTAGATAGGAATGCTGGGAAGGTAGGGTGCTTTCTATGTGATCCTAGAGGCAATATCAATTAGGAGACAGACATAGTCAGGACTACATTTTAGTTAAATCATTTTGGTCCCACAGTGGAGGATGATTGAAGAAGCTTAAAGTAAGGAGACCAATTAGGTTATGAAACACTTTCATCTTCACAGAGAGACAGTGGAAGAGTCATTTGGAATCAGAGAGACCCTGATAAATGGGTAGAATTTTAGAGCTATAAAGAAACTGAGAGCCATCTCATTTTACAGATGAGGAACCTAACCAGATCTTCAGAGTTTAAATAACTGTCCCAAGTTCACACAGTCAGTAGCCAAATCAGGACGAGACCCTCAGTACCCAACACAACAGACATTCATTAAAGGAAGAAAAGACAGATAAACTGAGGCAGAGAAGTGAGGATAAATGATTTGCCCAAGATAAGAGCCATGGTTACAGAAAGAAAAATTCCTAATTAAAAAATGGCTTTTTCAGATGCCTTAGACTGAATTGAATTGAATTGAAGCAGTATCCAGATTAACTTCTAAGAAATCAGTCATTAACAGAGGCAGGTGAACTGGAGTGACCGAAAGACAGTTGATTCAGTGGCCACCTGCAGACGTGATTAGTTTGCTTGTCACTCCTTTCATAGACAGGAAGCCTGAAGCCCAGTTAGGTTCCGTGTTTCTTGACCAGAATCCAAGATCATCTTTGAACCATGAAATGTTAATGATTTCTTTTGTTGGGATATAATTTATTATTTTTTTATCATAAAAGTATTTTATTATTTTCCAGTTACATGTAAAGATAAATTTCAATTTGTTTTCATAAGATTTTTTTTCTCTCCCTCCCTTCCCTCTCCCCTCCCCAAGACAGAAAGCAGTCTAATATTGGTTATATATGTACAATCACATTAAACATATTTATGCATTAGTCATGTTATGAAAGAAGAATCAAAGTACAAGGGAAAAACCTCAAAAAACAACAACAACCAAAAAGTAGAAACAGAATGGTTCAATCTGTATTCAGAATCCACAGTTCTTTGTGGAGAACATTTTCCAACGTGAGTTCTTTGGAAATGTCTTGGATCGTTGTATTGCTGAGAAGAGTTAAGTCTATCAGTTAATTGATCATCACATGGTGTTGCTGTTACTGAGTACAATGTTCTCCTGGTTTTGCTCACTTCACTCAGCATCAGTCCACTTAAGTCTTTCCAGGTTTCTCTGAAATCTTCCTGCTCATCATTTCTTATAGCACAATAGTATTCCGTCATCTTCATATACCACAATTTGTTCAGCCATTCCCCAATTGATGGATATTCCCTCTTTTTCTAATTCCTTGCCACCACAAAGAGAGCTGCTATAAGCATTTGTGTACATGTGAGTCCTTTCCCCTTTTCTATGATCTCTTTGGGATACAGACCTAGTGGTGGTATTACTGGGTCAAAGGGTATGCACAATCCCATAGCCCTTTGGGCATAGTTCCAAATGGCTCTTCAGTGGGATATCATTTTTTTAAACTGTGATTTGATTGGTGTGGGAGCTCCCAGTAAGGAACTTACTCTACCAAGCCAGATTGACACGTGTGCTTCAATTTATAGGATATGACCAATAATGCTGTTAGAGAATGAAATTTCAGGTTCTATGTCTGCTGTGGGAAAAGCGTTTTGGATTTCAAGGAAAATGAAGATCAGTCAAGCAATAAACATTTATTAAGTGCTAACTGTAGTCAAGGTCCTGTGCTAGGCAATTGGGATACAAAGATATAAGACAACAGCAATAGCAAAACCCCCAAATAGTCCCTGTTCTTAAGAACTATAAGGGCCCCACCACTGTAAATCATTTGAGATTTACCTCCCTGGTCAGAGTGTATACAAAAGTCAAGACTTTGCTCTGGGTCTTTCTAAATAGTTTGTCACCAAAGGGAATAAAGTAAATTCAAAACAACCTTTTAAGTCAAGCCTTTGACACATCAAACATCATCTCATGGGTTCCTCTGTTGGTTCTAACTACACCAACCACCTGTCTCCTGAGCCCTTCTGTTGTCAACTGTCTCCAAGAAGTTGTCTGGATGGGTTGGCCAGGAAACCGACAAGGATGCCGTGAAGGGGGGTGGGGGGCGCTGCGGGAATGGTGAGTACATACTCTGAATGATAGGTGGTGTTCACAACAGGTACATTGTGCAAGCCAGGCAGGCTGCTAAACTTGTGAAACTTGTTCTAAGACAGAAACAAGAAGAGAAGGTAAAAAAGAGATTTGGGGAGAACCTGAACTTTTGACTACAGTCTCTATGGACATGAACGATTTGATTGAATTGTAAATGGAAAGAACCCACCCCCTTCCCCTTTTCCTCCCTCTCTCAAAGAAGACCTGTCAGGTTTGGAGTGGGGAGAGGGAGAAGAAGGAGGGGGACTCTATTTGCTCAACAGCCTTCGTCAGGGCTGTGCTTGTGACAGACAGAAACACGGCTGTGAATAGAAAGTCTATCATAAGGGTTCTCAAATATGAAAGTGAAGTTGGAACAAAGAACAGGCATCAAGCCCACTTCCCCTGTTAAAGATTATGCAGCATGTCACCAGTGCCAACGTTCCCATAAATCCCAGCAGCAATTGGCAGTTATATCTCACCTAATGTGACTTAACGGCTTTGAAACCCTGCCCAGGACCTCATGGCATTCCTTACTACCACCTCATCATAGGGGAATGAACTTTATCTCTAAGATTTTAAGTGTGTTTGCTTTAAAGATGATTTACTGCGCTCGACAATTATCGAATTTCCTAAATTAAGCCTGCTCTCTTGTTGTAATTATGTATCTTGAAATCATAACAGCTAGGGAAACTCAGATCTATCTATCTAGTATGGAAAGAACACCAGACTTGGAGTCAGAAGGCAAGTATCTGAGTCCTGATGCTGGCACTTCTTAGCTATGTTACTGTAGGCAAATCACCCGAAGTCTCTGAGCCTCAGTTTCTTCATCTGTAAAATGGGGATATCTACAGTACATTAGAGGGCAGGTATGAGGAAACTGGTTTCTAAACTTTGAGCACTATATAAACTGGGGATAAGAGCAGCGGCTTGCTGGTAAATATTTAATAACCAGCTCTCTGAAAAAGTTTGCAAAAAATTTTAAGTTTAACCTGTATCATGAATATTTTCTCTATCATTTTCTTAAGCCTTGGATAATCATCGGAACCATAAATCGCACCCCAATTTTTAGTATTGTTGATTTCTGAGGTATGTTTGCTCACATGGAAAATGTAATGACCAGCTCAGGTTCAGGCTGACGATAGCATGCTTCTTGGTGAAAGACAAAGAAGGATGATGAAAATGGAAATGGGGTTTTAGCATATTATGTGAGTTAGGGGAAAACAAGATTGAGTCCTAATGCTCCATAAAAGGACCCAATTTTTCCTACATTAAAGATTTTTTTAAAAAGGAGAAGAGGCCTTTTGTACATTGTGTAGATTTTCTATAGATGCTACATGGAGATATAGGAACAAATATAACATAGGATCAAAAGGCATGAGAGAACAGTGATCACATCAGCAAAGGGAGAGCCAGCTACTGAATGGGTCCTGTGATGTTGTAGTGTCCTAGATGGCTAAACAATCCATCTATTGGCAATAAGTTGACTAAACACCTCATATGTGCTTGGGACTTTTAAGCACTCTATACCAACACTATACATCCTTCCTAATTGCTTTCTTTCTTTCTTTTCTTTTTTTTCCAGGGCAATGAGGGTTAAGTGACTTGCTCAGGGTCACATCAAGTGTCTGAGGCTGGATTTGAACTCAGGTTCTCCTGAATCCAGGGCCGGTGCTTTATCTACCATGCTACCTAGATGCCACCTAGCTGCCCCCTTGGAAAGTGCTGTATTTTAAGAGTGACAAATGTGCCCTCTCTAGTTCGGCTTCAAACATCTTCTGTCTGCAGAGCACTTTATTCAATGGGAAACTCATATGATCCTGCATTAGCTGGTCCCTCAGGTCCCACAGTGCTGGGGATCATGGAATGGGAAAAGTCCTTGTTATTATGTGTCAGGGGTCACTGGTTCTGCAGCATCCTTTAAGATGAGAGAAGGATCAGGACTGAAGCAATGGGGACTTGTCTAGTTCTGTGAATCTCAATGCTCCTTCTGAGGGATGGATGCTGGACCTACAGAAAACAGGGATTGTGATTTTACTTGTTTGGAGAATTTGTACCAAAGAAAATTGGTACTCTCTCTCTGCCACCAATAGTCTTAGAAAGCTGTCTAAAGCAGGGCTTCTCAAACTTTTTCCACTCATGACCCCTTTTCACCTGAGAAATTTTTACATGACCCTGGGTATATAGGTATATAAAACAGGGATACATGACTATTAACTGGTGCCAAATTTTTTGACCCCGTATTCAGTTATGCGACCTCATATAGGGACCCAACCCACAGTTTAAGGAGCTTTGGCCTAGAGCACTAAGAGATTTAGTGACTTGTTCAGGGTCACACTGCTAAACTGAATCAAGTAGCTGGGCTTGAACCCCAAGTCCAAGGCTCTGAGAAATGGGGATCCTTTATTTTACTCTTTTCACTGAATCATCTTGAGGTACTTTACTGGCACAGATTACATTTCTCAGATAGATATTGCTTTTTTGTTCCATGGGGTCACCTTGAATCTTTTCATTGGGGTTGATGTGTGCTAACAGCCCTTGACCAAAATGGCCTAGGAAGTCACTTGCAAAGGAAAATACATCAAGAGAGTTGTTGAAGACAGGTGATAACCTTCTAACAGGCACACGAGCTTTGTTTCCCTGGGCCCCCTTAGCAGACAAACTTCAAAGGCCTTTTTAATCTCTTTTGGAAGTGAAAACTCTTGGTATAATATCCATCCAATCACAAAGGTGGATCAAAAAGATTTTAACTAGGGGCGGCTAGGTGGCACAGTGGATAGAGCACCAGCCCTGGATTCAGGAGGACCTGAGTTCAAATCCAGCCTCAGACACTTAACACTTACTAGCTGTGTGACCCTGGGCAAGTCACTTAACCCCAATTGCCTCACTAAAAACAAACAAAAACAAACAAAAAAAAGATTTCAACTAGATTTCAAATGTCCTTAAGCCCTACCCCAGTTATTATTTCTGTAGCTACCATACTATCTACTCATACCAAACCACCACAGCTAGTTAAGACCTTTTTCACCTCTTACCTGGAATGTTTCAATGGCTTCCTAATTGACTTTTTTGCCACCACACTCTCCTTCCTCCACTACATCTAGCAGACAGGTGCTAAATTCATATTTTTAAACCATAGGAATGACTGTACTCAAGAAACTTTGGTGGCTCCCAATTGCCTTTCAAATAAAATACAAAATCCTCTATTTGGAATTTTAAATCCTTCATGATCTGGCTCTTACATCTTTTCTATTCTGATTACTTTAGTCTCCCTCATGCATTCTATATCAATCAAGCTGGCCTAGTTGCTGCTCCATATCCCATTGTTTCTGTCTTTCATGCCTGAAATACTTCTTCCTCAACTCTACCTCTTAGAACCTCTTGTTCTGTTCAAAGGTCAGCTTAAGGGCCACCTCCTATAAGAGGCCTTTTCTGATTCCCCAGCATGTTTGTGGCTGCCTCACCACTTTGAAATTACTCTTTTATATATTTTGAATGTATGTATCTGGGTACCTCCTCCCTCCCACCAGGAATGTAAGCTTCTTAATGGCAGGGGCTATTTACTTTTCATATTCCTAATATCTAACACAGTGCTTGACACTTAGTAGTCAGTGTCAAGTTCTTGATGGCATGAAGTGAATCAATGGCAGAGAACATTGATATCCTCAAGAAGTTTACAGCACTCATCATATCAATGTGTGATTATAGAACTTGGGCCGAAACCCTCTATTTTTGTTTCAAAATCTCCCCTCTCTTCTGTTTGATTTATTTTGAACCTGGAATAATTTATTTCTATATTTAGATATATGCTGGTTAGTCAAATTTACTTTACATTTTGTTTTTATTGTTTTGCCTACTTTTCTTTTCCTTTCCATAGACGAGTACCAGAGATACATTTTAAGGGGCAGCTAGGTGGTGCAGTGGATAGAGCACTGGCCCTGGAGTCAGGAGGACCTGAGTTCAAATCCGGCCTCAGACACTTAACGCTTACTAGCTGTGTGACCCTGGGCAAGTCACTTAACTCCAAGTCACTTAAAACAAAACCAGAGATACATTTTAAACTAGGATTGTAGGGAGAGATGGGTTGAAGGAGAGAAGAAAAAAACCTAATTTCAGGGTAGGGACCAGTAAGTCCTATAGAAGATGCGTGATTTGGGCTCTAGTGGAAATGGTCCCTCGGATCTTCAGCCTTTTGAGGACTATATGTGGATATGTGGATAAAGCTTTGATCTGCAGATTAAGCTTCCCAATAGAGGAGTGCAGGATGAAATGGAGAATGATGAAGGATCTTGGAGAGAGAATGGCATGAGGTAATGTCAAAACATGTACTTGCTAAAAACAGAACTGTCCATCTGTCCAAACTGGTGACAGTCAGCAGGCACCAACACTCTCAGGAGAGCCCAGCAGCGGGGCCTGTGGAGATAACACCCCCAGCTCCTCACCAATCATCACTACTCTTCTCAGAACTGCTGGCGTGAGCAGGGTGGCATTTCCATGAACGTTTAGATGGGCCTGGGGAAGTGGTGAATTCACTCCTGAGATTGCGGAGGAATACAGACATGCCCAGAGAGAGAAATAGCATAGAATTATACAATCATGGGTTAAGAACCAGAAGGGACCATAACGGTCATTTAGCTCAACCTTAATATTTTACAGATGAGGAAACAGGTCCAGAGAGGCAAGGTAGCATATAATTATAGGGCAGCTAGGTGGTGTAGCTGATCATGTATCAGGCCTGGAGTCAGGAAAACTTATCTTCCTGATTTCAAATCTGACCTCAGACACTGTCTCATTTAACCCTGTTTACCTCAGTTTCCTCATCTGTAAAATGAACTGGAGAAGGAAATGGCAAACCACTTTAGTATCTTTGCTAAGAAAACCCCAAATGGGGTCATGAAGAGTCAGATACAACTGAACAAAAACAATAAAATTACCACTATTGTCCTTTCTGGCTCTTAACCTATGACCAAAGGTCATTTTGCTCCATCCCCATATTTTACAGATAAGGAAACTGAGTCATAGAGAAATCAAATGACTTGCCCATGATCACAGTGGTAAGGTTCAGATGCAGGATTTGTTCTTCTTGACTTTAATCTCAACACTCTATCCACTATATCGTATTGCGACCTTGCCTGGAGTCACACGCCTTATATTTTTGGGAATGTAGGCTGCTATAGTTCAGAGAATAGGTTGGCCCACAAATAAGCAGTTTGCTCTGCATAGTGTAGTTGTCTCCTCCTCTCTAGTATTAGGGTCCCTGCCTTATTTCTAGGTGTTTCCTAAGGCACATTTCAATTAACCCATGGGTTTTGTGTGATTTTTAAAGTTTGGAGTGGTGGGAGTTTCTTATTAAATGTCTAGTAATGCAAGGAGATGAACACCCTGGTATAGCAAGGAGAGAACACTGAACTTGGGAGTCACGTAACCCAGGTTTTGCTCTTCACTCTGCTATAAACTCTGTGCTTGAGTTACTTGACTTATCTGAGCTTCTGTTTCCTCCTTGGTAAAATGGAAATAATAATACCTGCACTACACCCCTCACAGAACTGGAAAACACTTTGTGTACTTTAAGGCACCATAGGACATTTATTATAAACCTTTGGTTAAACTTGGATCAGATAATTCCCTGCTCTGGCCCTGAGACTTCATTTTGGTAAAAGAGAAATAAGGTAGACATCTTTTAGGATTATTTTAAGGGGGAGCTCATTCAGCCAGTCGTCAAACAAATACTGAGCAACTACTTTTTGCATTAACTAATAAATCTTTATTTTCTCTCCCGCTCTCCATTCCTTATCCCACCTGTAATGCATACATATAATCAAGCAAAACAAATTTCCACATTGACCATGTCCAAACATGCTCATGCCACATCTTGAATCTATGACCTCTCTGTCAGGAAGTGGGTAGTGGAGATCATTATCAGTTTTCTGCAATCATGAATGATCACTGACTGCGTTGAGCAGAAATCTTAAGTCTTTCCAAGTTGTTTGTCTTTACATTGTTGTTACTGTGCACATTGTTTTCCCAGTTCTGTCCAATTCACTCGGCATAGAAGTCTTCGCAGGTTTCTCTGAACCCATCCCTTTCCTCACTTCTTAGAGCACAACAGCATTCCTTGACGTTCATATAGTGTAATTTGCCCAGGCATTTCCGAGTTGATGGGCACCCTCAGTTTCCAGTTCTTTGATACCACAAAAAGAGCTTCTATCAATATCATATTTCTGGAGTCAGGAGGACCCGAGTTCAAATCTGAACTCAGATACTTGACACTAGCTGTGTGACCCTGGGCAAGTCACTTAACCTCAATTGCCTCACCAAAAAAAAGAAAACCTAAAACAAAACAAAACAAAATACTGTGAGTATTGCTAATAATAGTTGGTTTGGGGGTGGGAAGATAAAACAGACATACAACCAGCTTTAATACAAGACATCATGTGGCAAATGATATGAGAGTAGGACAGATAAGGAACTGGGAGAGTTCAAAAAAGAGAGACAACTTCTGGTTGAGGAGACCAAAGCAAGATTCGTGGTGTAATAGGACATCAAACTTGAAGGATAAATGGGAATTTGACAGCTGGACATAGTGGAGGGGATGTTTTGAATAAAGCTTAGGAAGTGGGAAAGGGCAAGCAAGATGTGCATTTGGGAATGTTAAGTAGTCCAATTTAGCTGGAGCTTGGAATACAAATGGGAGAGTAGAGGGTGATCAAATTGGAAAGGAAGGTTAGTGCTAGATCATATAAGGCCTTGAATTATAGGCTGCTATCTTTCAATTTCTTTAGCAAGCATTGGGATGAGGGGGTGGTATGATGGAGAGGATTGGAACCTGAAGTTTTAGGAGCAAAGGATATGATAATAATAATAGGGGCCTTTTGTGTAGCACTTTAAAGTCTGGAAGTTTTTTTACCTACAATTTGATAATCACAAGAACCCCATGAGGGAAGATGCTATTGTTTTTTTTCCATTTTATACATAGGGATACTAATGCTCAGGGTGGTTAAATGATTTCTCTAGGGTCACGCAGCTAGTAAGCGTCAGGGGTAAAATTTGAACCTGGGTCTTTCTTAACCCCAAGTACAGGGCTATTTCCATTAAATCTTATTACTTCTCATGAAAAAGAGAGTGAGGACCTATGCAAACACAAACTAACAGGTTAGAGAATACTGCATAATTCTTTGCAGTATTTTATTATTTTTAAAAGCCCTCTATTACAGGAATACTTAAAAAATTAAAAAAAAAAATTTTTTGGCCATGGAAGCCTTTGGTAGTCTGGTGAGAGCTATGACTTTCTTCTCAAAATAATGTTTTAAAATGTATAAAATATAGCTGTGTGACCCTGGGCAAGTCATTTCACCCTCATTGCCCCACAAAAAAAAATGTGTACAATAGAATGTATAGGATCATTTTGTTCTTGTTTAGTTGTTCAGACGTGTCTAATTCTTTGTGATCTCATGGACCAGTATAGGTATAGGATCATAAAGGAAATTAATCCTATTTAAGTATAAAAAAATACAGTAATTAAACAGGAATCAATAATAAAAAATTTTGTCATCAAAATATTAAAAAACAACAACTAAGTTTCCAGATTCTAGGTAAGACTTTAAAGTTCTAGTCAGGAGAGATTTACTGAGTGAGAAGAATAATTTTCTTTAAAAAAAAATTTTTTTTTAATCCAAGAATCTTTTTATTATGCTTTTTTAGTCAGTGATGCCATTAATTCATAGGGGATTGGTTCCAACAGCTCAGGTTCTTTGCCATTGGTCCTCACAAAGTGTGCTTCTCTGGGTGGAGCAGGCTGACGATTCAGTTGAACCCAGGTGCCTTTTTTCTTTGGCTTCCTTCTTCTTCTGGTCATTTTCTTTGACCCTCTTCAGGATGCTCTCTCTTAGAATGCTTAATATGCTCAATACACACATTCATTCTCTTGGCTAGAATCTTGCCCTTAACCTGTTTGTTTACAACAATGTCTACAGCATGTAGACCTGTCCAGTCTTGCCATGGTAACATTTGTGGAGCATTCCTTGCTGAACTGTGCCCTTACCCTTGATATCTACAATATCACCTTTCTTGTATATTCCCAAATATGTAGCCAAAGGGACAACATCATGTTTTCTAAAGGGCCTAGAAAACATGTATCGTGTCCCTCTCCTTTTTCCTTTTGGATTCCTCATTTTGGCAACTCACTGGAATATGGCGGAGCCAGTGGAAAGCAAGAAGAATAATTTCCCAAGGTGATAGCATTCACTTGCTATTAAACACAAGGTGTGGGGGGGGATTTTTTTCCCCTTTGGGAAGTTACTACATGATTCAATGGAGAAAGCTCTGAATTTGGAATCAGAAAATTCAAGCCTCTGCCATTGATAATCTTGCATAAGTGACACTGGTCAGGTCGTTTAAGTTCTCTGAGCCTCAATGTCCTCATCTATAAAATGGGAATATTACTAATCTCACACTATCTACTTCACAAGGCTATTGTAAAGACCAAGTTTAATATTGTATAGAAATCACTATATAAATGTCAGCTATACTTAATTAGAAAAGGATCACTTAAAAAGGCCTCTAAAGAACAATTAGATTTTTCTTCTGTGCTTCTTCCAGGAACACCGGGACCCTGGAAAGAGCATTGGACTTATAAGCAAGCAGAGCACCTTGACTCAAGAACTACTCTTTACTGCCTGGGTGAGTTTGAGTAAGTGACTCAGTTTCCTCTATTGAAAATAAAGGAGCCGGGGGGGGGGGGGGGGAGGCGCAGCTAGGTGGCGCAGTGGATAGAGCACTGCTTCTGGATTCAGGAGGGCCTGAGTTCAAATCCAGCCTCAGACCCTTGACACTTACTAGCTGTGTGACCCTGGGCAAGTCACTTAACCCCAATTGCCTCACCAAAAAAAAAAAAGAAAAAAAAAAGAAAAGGATTTGGGACTTAGTGGTACCATCTAGCTCTCAGGCTAGAAGACCCCTCTCTTAGGAATTATCCATATCCAGTCTGTTGCCAAGGCCTACTGATTTCACCATTGTAACTGCTGTCTATTTCATCACTCTGGTTCAGGCCCTCATCACTTCATGCCTAGCCTGTGGTAATAGCCTGCTAATGGGTCTACCTGCCTCAAGTCTCTCCTCAGCCCAATCCTTCCTCCATTCAGCCACTAAAGTGATTTTCCCCAACTGGCCTCCAGGCTGTTTTATTTCTCTACTCTGGGCGTTTTCTGGCCCCAGTGTCTAGACTGCTCTTCCTCCTTATCTCTGCCTTCAGCCTTCCCCTAAATCCCAACTAAAACTCCACCTTCTACAGGAAGGCTCTCCCAACCCTTCTTAATTCTATCAACTTCCCTCTCTTAATTATTTACAACTTATCCTGTATATACCTTGTTTGTACATAGTTGTTTACTTCTTGTCTCCCTCTTTAGATTGTGAGCTCCTAGAGGGCAGTGGCTGACTTTTACCTCTTTTTATTCCCAGCATTCAGCACAGTGTCAGGCATATAGTAGGCACTTAATAAATGTTTGTTGACTGACTGAATTAGCCTTGATTTTCTTGTTTGATTTTGGAGGAGAATGTGAAAAACAATACACAAGATCTATAAGTAGAGCTTAGATCTCTTAGTGCTTAATAATAAGTCAAGTCAATTCTCTGCCCCAAAATGTTTAGTGACTCCCTATTGCCCTCTGAACAAAAAATTGAAATTCCTTTGTCTGCCTTTCAGGGCTCTCCAGAATTGGCACAGCCTTGCATTTCCTTATCTCATAAGGATATTATTCTTATCTTATATTACTTCCCTTTATGCATTCTATGTTGTAGTTCAACTGGATGACTCTCTGTCCCCTGAATATGCTTTCTTGCTCATTTGCCTTTGTTCGCACTGATCCTTAGGCCCAAAATGTTCCCCTATTCTTTGTCAGTCAAATTACAGTACTACCTCTCATCCTTTAAAACTGTTGCAAATTCCTCCTTAAGCCTTTCTCTGATCCAGAGCAATCTCACATAGCCCTCAGACCTCACCTGACACTTTGTTTTGCAACCCTATGACACTGAGTACGTGGTACAGTTTTCTGCATGGGCGTCTTTTTGCTAGGTTGTAAGGTTTACAGGGGAAGGGACAATGTCTCCGCTAACCCTGTCTCTCCTTCAGTATACACACAGTAGGAATTTAAGTGGTTGGTGAGTGAATGGATTCTCATTTCTATATGGTTAAGTTTACAAAGTGCCTTCCTTACAAAAAACAAAAATAAAAAACTCAAACTGTGTAAGGGCGGGGGTATAAGTATGATTATCCCGATTATCTCCATTTTACAAATGGGGAAATAGACTCGAAGAAAGGAAGTGACTTAGGTACTGATCACATAGTATCATCACCCACCTTTAAATCCCTGACTTCATCGCCTCCACTGTAACCAGGGGTGTGCTGGGAGGCAGCTGTGGAGCTGGTTCTGCCACTGTTAAATTTTCACGGTGAGCATTTATACCTCAGAAACAGGCACATCTACAAAGCAGGCTTGATTTATTGTTTTATTGATTGTCTAGATGTAAGAAAGTGATGGAGGAAATGTTAATAATGAGATTAAACTGAAAAGTGTGGCACATGTACATTTTCCCCAGAGAGCCAGTTGTTAAACATTTGCCTGCTTGAATTCCAGTTAACATTTTCAGAGGAAACTCTGAAACTTGAGGGCAGTGACTGTCTTTTACCTGGTTGTTTAACTTCCACTGAGAACAAAATATCACTTGTATTGCCGAATAAGAACTTCTCTCATGCATCATCACTTCCCTTCCCCATCTCATCCCCCCAAAGATGGAGGATGATGCTTTTCACTCATTTTCAGCAGTTTCTGCGAAACAGGGAACAAAAGAACTGTTTTTTTCTCTATTGTTTTCCCAAGAGTTCTCTGCAGACAAGGAGGCTGAATTTCAGTTTCCTTGTTTTCTTTGCAGAGTGATGTTTGATCAACACCCTTTGATTTTGCCATTCCCTTTTTGGGAGTGGAGGGAGGTCATCTATGCCTTGTCTGTGGTTCAGGTCACTTTGAAGTAAATGAAATCCTCATCGTTGTGAGACAAGAGGCCGATTCATTTTCCATTGTGAAGTCCCTCTCCAACCTCACTCTTTCAGAAAAGGAGAGAAGGAATTTATTTCCCGATTCCAAAAGGAGGGGGTTGAACCAGATGACCTCTAAGGTCCCTTTCCCAATGATTGGATCTGCTAATCTTTCACTAAGGGAGACTATTAGGAATTGCCAGTTGCCAGTTGCCAGGATAGATCCTAGACTGATTCAGTCAAATTAGACTATTATTTTCTGATTTGTTTTGAAAAGCAAATATGGTAGGTATAGTGGGTGGTACAGTGGATAGAGTGCTGGGCCTGGAGTCAGGAAGACCTGAATTCAAATCCAGTTTCAGACACTAGCTAGGTATGTGACCTTTTTTGTCTCAGTTTCTTCATCTGTAAAATGAGCTGGAGAAGTAACAGCAAATCACTCCAGTATCTTTGCCAAGAAAATCCCAATGGAGTCCCAAAGTGTCAGACATGACTAAAACAACTGGATAACAACACAATCCCTCCTCCACCCCATCCCTTGCATCTTACAGAGTGCTCTGTACATAGTTGGAGTTTAACAAATACTTTTGGATTGAACCTTCTATACACCCCATGTCCCTTAAATTAGACTACAAGCTTCCTAAAGTCAAAGATGGGATCTTTTCATCCACATATTGGTAATACCTTAAATAGTGCCCAACTTATTATTTGTTAAATGCCAGACATTTAACAAATGTTTTTTTGAATCAAATTAAAATGGAGCTGCTTATAGCAAGACTTCCTTTTCCTAGTAGGCCAGCCTAGTTTTTTAAATTCTAGGGTATTTTTATTCCTCTTCTCTTCTCTTCTCTTCTCTTCTCTTCTCTTCTCTTCTCTTCTCTTCTCTTCTCTTCTCTTCTCTTCTCTTCTCTTCTCTTCTCTTCTCTTCTCTTCTCTTCTCTTCTCTTCTCTTCTCTTCTCTTCTCTTCTCTTCCTTCCTTCCTTTCTTCTGATCATGATGTGCTCGGTGCTGGACCTGGGGGGTTGGGTAGGAAGGATACAAAAATCTATGAGACCTTGCTCTTGAGGATTCTCTGCTCTTGATGAATAAGGCCCCAGCCTGGAAAAAATTACAGTTTATTCTTTTTCAGTCAGATAAGGAAGCCTGTCTAGTAGTAGAAAAAGCTCTGGATTTGTAATCAAAAGAAAAGGGTTCAAGTGTTAGACCCACTATCTACTAAGTAGGGCCTGATCATTTTACCCCTCTCAGTTTGTTCATCCATAAAATGGGTAGTTGGGGAGGGGGGTATGGTGGGTAATAATACTTAGACCGCCTCCTTCACAGGATTTCTGTGGAAAAAAATGCTATGAAAACCTCAAAGTGTTGCAGATGGGTGAGTTATTATTAATAGCTAGTAGGGAGATAAGACAGGTACAAAAATAGCTACAGTACAAGGCAGCATGTGGTAATTACCATGAGTGGTACAAACAAAGAGCTTGTAGGAGGCCTGAGGAAGAAGATCACTTCTAGTTGGGACAATTGAGGAAGGCTTTTGATAGAGTTTTTGTTATTATTATTGTTGTTTTATTGTTATGGGGGTTAGTGCAGAAAGGCAGGACTTCTGGAAATGGTGCTGATTAATGGCATCCATGCTTCAAAGGCATGTATAGTAGTGGGATGATGAAAGGAGAGATGGACTTGGAGTCAAGAGATGGGTTCAAATCCTTCTTTCAAAGATCACATGCTATGAGACCATAGGCAGACCCCCACCTCCCTTGAGCCTCAATTTCCTTACCTATAAAATGGGGATAATAACATAATGTATATAATAGTTCATTCACAAATGAAGGAAGTCCTGACAATGGAAATTGACACTTTCTCTGTAGTGTTGGAGAACTGCCTAGACCAGAGGTGTCAAACTTGGCTGCAAGAGGCCTATAAAAACTCAGGGAACAGGGTCCTGAAGAAGATTAAAATGTAATTGGAAAATGTTTAACAAAATATTTTAAAATTCAGTATAAATAATGTTAATTTGTGGTTTTCTAAGTCAACAAGCCTGCCTCAGGGATCCAATTCTATTTGAATTTGAAACCAAGACTAAATGACCTTGTTCTAAGTCATAGGGCCAAGAGGTGTCAGAGATGAATATCGATCTCAAACTCTACAAATGCCAATTATAGTTCCTATGTTCATGAGACCAATATGAGGATGAGGGAGAGTTGGGAATGGAGTTCTATAGCCAGCCATGGCTGCCTCATCCTATCCTTCCAGATAGATGTATTGTTAATGCCTTGGCAAGCAAATCTCTATCATCAAGCAAATGCCCAAGCTCTTAGTGAGGTGGTCTGATCTTCAATTTTCCAGGCTTTGGGTCTTAGGCTCAGAGAATTTTCAAAGTCTTCTTTTCCCTGCCTGTGACTTGAGAAGTTAGTATTTCCCTTGCTAGCCTAGAATCAAGAATGAAAGACCAGGGACACTGTTGTTGTCACAGGGTCACAGGACTGTAGATTCAGAGTTAGAAAGGACCTTAGAGGCCATTAAATTCAACTCTTTAATTTTACAGATGAGGAAACTGAGGGATAGAGAAGTCAAATGACTTGCTTAGGGTTACATGATACATTTATATAATGCAAGTGGATTTTTTTTCCTCTTCAAAGTAAATGCTAAGAAAAAGCATCATGGCTGAGGGGTGGAGCCAAGATGGTGGAGGAAAGACATTAAATGCACAGAGCTCCTGACACAATTATCCCCCAAACAGCAATAAAACAAACCTCGGAGCAGTAAAACCCACAAAAAGACAGCCTGAAATTATTTTCCAGATTAAAGGGGCTGTACTGGGCTGCGAGTAGAGTCCAACCCCACAATTGCACTGACACAGACCCCAGACATGCTGTGAAAGAGGAATTTACCCCCAAGCCTCCGAATCAGCTGCAGCACCAGCATCTTCTGGAACTAAGCTTATGGTCTGGTGAGAGGGCTGAACAGCTGAGGGGAGAGGGAGGAAGTACAGGGGTGTCTGCAGGACCTAAGGAGGAATTTGGCTGTCCCACCCCAGCAGGGGACCAGGAAGAAATCCTGAGTGGTTGGAGGCCCAGTTGGGGGAGGGGCTCAGGTTTGTCCAAGCTAAAAACAACCACATCACTCTGCTGGCTGGTTAATTAGCAAGTTGGCTTGAGGTTATCTTCGGACCAGAGAACAGGCCAGGTGAGAGAAAAACCTGCCCTCCCTCAAACCGAAACACCTGGAACCCTCTGAAGCTTGGGACAGTATAGCTTGGAATTAGGGCCCCACTGTAAGAGGGAGTTAAAAGTCAAGTAAAAATGGCAAGATGAGCAAGCAAAGAAAGTTGAGAATAATAGAAAGTTTCTTTAGCAACAAGGAAGATCGAGGTGCACCCTCAGAAGAAGGTAACAACCTCAGGGGCCCTACATCCAAAGCTTCCAAGAAAAATGTGAATTGGTCTCAGGCCATGGAAGTGCTCAAAAGGGACTTTGAAGAGAAAGTAGGAGAGATAGAAGGAAGATTTAGAAAGGTGGAGGAAAGAATGGAAAGAGAAATGAGAGCAATACAGGAGAGTCATGAGAAAAAAGTCAACAGCTTGAAAAGCCAAATGGAAAAGCTCTCTGAAGAAAATCATTCTTAAGAACTAGGATTGAACAAATGGAAGCTAGTGACTTTATGGGAAACTAAGACACAATAAAGCAAATCCAAATGAACAAAAAAATAGAGTGCAATATGAAATATCTCCTTGGAAAAACGGCTGACCTGGAAAATAGATGCAGGAGAGATAATTTGAAAATCACTGGACTACCTGAAAACCATGACCAAAATAAGAGTTTAGACAGCATCTTCTAAGAGATTGTAAGGGAAAAGTGCCCTGATATTCTGGAAGCAGAAGGCAAAATAGAAATTGAATCCACCAATCACCTCCTGAAAGAGATCCCCAAAAGAAAACCTCCAGAAATATTATAACCAAATTCCAGAGCTCCCAGTTCAAGGAGAAAATATTGCAAGCAACTAGAAAAAAGGAATTCAAATACTGTGGAGCTATGGTAAGGATAAAACAAGGTCTAGCAGCATCTACATTAAAGGACTGGAAACATGGAATATGATATTCCAGAGGGTAAAGAAACTGGATTACAGCCAACAATCACAAACCTAGCAAAACTGGGTATAATCTTTCAGAGTCAAAAATGGGACTTCAATGAAAAAGAGGACTTTCAGGCATTTGTGATGAAAAGACCTGAATTGAATAGAATATTTGACTTTCAAATACAACACCCTGGAGAAGCATAAAAAGGTAAACAGGAAAAAGAAATCATGAGGGATATTAAAAAATTAAACTGTTTACATTCCTACATGGGAAGATAATACTTCAAACACATAAAAACTTTCTCAGTAAGGAATACACAGAGGACACAGGTCTGAACTGAATATGAAGGGATGATATCTGTAAAGCATTTATTTTTTGTTTATCCTTGTTCTTTGTGGGTCTCAAACAGGGTGGGGTGTCTTATGTCTGGGGCCAGATTTGGGCTCAGGGCCTCCTGGATCCAGGGCTGGTGCTTTGTCCACTGTGCCACCTCACTAACCCATGATGACATCTTTAAAATCGGGTTGAGGGGTAGGAGGAAGGCACTGGGGGAGGGGTAAGGGGAGAGTTGGACTGGGGAGAGGTAGCTTACATGAAAGAAACAAGAAAAATGCTTATGGGGGCAGCTAGGTGGTGCAGTGGATAAAGCAGTGGCCCTGGATTCAGGAGTACCTGAGTTCAAATCCAGCCTCAGACACTTGACACTAGCTGTGTGACCCTGGGCAAGTCACTTAACTCCCATTGCCCCGCAAAAAAAAAATGCTTATGGAGGGGAGGGGAAGAGGGGGAAGGAGTGGGGGAGTGAGTGAACCTTACTATCATCAGAATTGGCTCAAAGAGGGAATAACATACATACTCAAGTGGGTATAGTAATATATTTTTTCCCTTAGGGAAAGTGGGAGGGAAGGGAGATAATGGGGGGGGGGACGGAGAAGAGGGGAAGGAGGGAAGGGCAGATTGGGGGGGAGAGAAGTAAAAAGCAAAACACTTAAAAAAATTTTTTTTACAGGGCAATGAGGGTTAAGTGACTTGCCCAGGGTCACACAGCTAGTAAGTGTCAAGTGTCTGAGGCCAAATTTGAACTCAGGTACTCCTGAATCCAAGGCTGGTGCTCCATCCACTGAACCACCTAGCTGCCCCAGCAAAACACTTTTGAGGAAGGTGAAGATGTTCTACATAACTGCACAAGTATGATATATTGAATTGCTTGATTTCTTAGGGAGGGTTGAGAAGGGAGAGAGGAAGAAAAATTTAGAACACAGAATTAGGTCAAAGACCTTAATCTCATCAGAGTGGGCTCAAGGAGGGAATAACATTCACACCCAATAGTAATCTATTTAACCCTACAGGAAAGCAGGGGGGGGGGGAAGAGGATAAAGAGGGAAGGGTGAAAGAAGGGAGTACAGAGCAGGAGAGGGGACAGTCAGAAGTAAAACACTTTTGAGGAGGAATAGGGTAAAAGAAGATAGAAAATAGAGCAAATGTCATGGGAAGGGAATAAGATGGAGGGAAATAGTTATGATGATTGACTATAATGGCAAAAATGTATGGTACCTACTTTGCTGGGCTATTGTGAAGAAAATTTTTTGTCAATTTTAAGTTACTATATAAAAGTTATGATGAACAGGATGCTATCAGAAAAGCCTGGAAAGACCTATATGAACTGAAGCAGAGTGAAATGTACTGTATACAAAATAACAACAATAGTGTAAGATGATTTGCTGGGAAGCACATGGTTATTTTGAGCAAGGCAATGATCCAATATAACCCTGAAGGACTAATGAAAATTGCTATCCATCTACAGAGAAAGAATTGATGGTATCTGAAAATAGAGTGAAACACATTTTTTTCTTTGACAATTTCTTAATCTAAAGTTTTGTCTTGTAACTGTTTTCTCTCACAACCTAGCTAATGTGGGGATGTTTTCCATGATTACTCATGTATAACTTATATTGAATTTCTTGAGTTCTTGTGGATATGAGGTGTGAAGAGAGGGAGGAAGAGAAGTTGGAACACAAAGTTTTAAAAAACTGATGTAAAAAAAAAAGAATGACTATAATATGATAACCCTTCAAATACTTATAATTTGCTAACATGTATCTCCCCCATCCCTCCTTACCCCCAAGACTTCCTTTTCTCATGAGTAAATGAGGAGAAATCCTCCCATGTTCAGTAGTCTTGGAAAAACAGTGCCTTTGACCACAATGTGCCTATTTTATTCATTTTTCCATAGTGATGGAAAGTGAATTGTGAATTTTTCAGATGCTAATAAATTTCATTCAGGAAAGAAAAAAAGAAAAAGAAAAGAAACAACATGGTGTGGTAGACAGAGAGCTGGCCTTGAGCTCAAGAAGATTTGGGTTCAAGTCCTATCTCTGAGGCCTGTGACCCTGAACAAATCACCAAAGGGCTTTAGCCAACTTTCTAAACCTAAAACTCTAAGTCTCAAAGAAGGTCTGACCTTGCATTAGTGGAGGGAGCATCCTCATCCAGGAAGTCCCCATACAATGAAATCACATGTCCAGTTTCTATCCTGAAGTGTTATTATGCCCATTTTATGGATGAGGAAAATGGGACTCAGAGAGACTAAGTTTGTGTTCTCAGCACCTAGCATAGAATGGAGCACATAGCACTTAATACTTATTGACTGATCTTTGGCCCATGATCAAAGCTAGTAAATGTCCCAGGATTTGAAACCTCTTAGTCACATTGTCCATTCAATACACCAATGATTGGCTCTACAGAAATAATTTAAAAATGTGTTTGGTCTATAATAGTACCCTGAATTAACAGAACATCTTTTTTTTGCAAACATTTTTGGAAGGACTATCTCCTTGATTCTCACAATAGGCCTGAGTACTAGATAGGTGCTAAAAGTCCATTTTGCAGATGATGAAACTGAGGTGCAGGGTAGATGAGTGATAGCACAAACTAGTGGTAGAATCTAACATAGACAGTAATACTATACTAGTGGGGAATCTGAATCTCACCCTCTCAGAATTAGATAAATCTAGCCAAAAAATAAATAAGAAAGAAGTGAAAGAGGTGTGTAGATTACTAGAAAAGTTAGACATGATAGATGTCTGGAGAAAATTGAATGGGGATAGAAAGGAATATACCTTTTTCTCAGCAGTACATGGCACATTTTCAAAAATTGACCATGTATTAGGGCAAAAAAAAAAATCATAGTCAAATGTAGAAAGGCAGAAATAGTAAATGCATCCTTCTCAGATCATGATGCAATAAAAATTACATGTAAGAAAGAGCTAGGGAAAAGTAGAATGAAAATCAATTGGAAACTAAATAATTTCATTCTAAAGAATGAATGGGCCAAACAACAAATCATAGAAACGATCAATAACTATATCCAAGAGAATGACAATAACGAGACAACATACCAAAATCTATGGGATGCAGCCAAAGCAGTGCTTAGGGGAAAATTTATACCTTTAAATGCTTACATGAATAGAAAAGAGAAAGAGGAGATTAATAAATTGGGCATGCAACTTAAAAAGCTAGAAAAAGAACAAATTAGAAATCCCCAATTAGATACCAAACTAGAGATCCTGAAAATTAAAGGAGAAATTAATAATATTGAAAGCAAAAAAACCCTATAGAATTAATCAATAAAACTAAGAGCTGCTTTTATAAAAAAAAAACAATAAAACAGATAAAATATTGTTTAATTTGTTTAAAAAAAGAATCTAACATAGAACTGATTCTCCTGGGGCTCTTGTCTAGACACCAAACTGGTTTTAAAAACAAAATAGACAGTAAAAAAATCTGCATGGAAAGTAGGCATAGACTAACACTTTATACCATATATCAAAATAAGGTCAAAATGGGTACATGATTTAAACATAAAGGGCGATACCAAAGGCAAATTAGGAAAGGAAGGAATAGTTTACTTGTCAGATCAATGGAGAGGGAAAGAATTTGTGACCAGACAAGAGATAGAGAACATTATGAAATACAAAATGGATCGATTTGGTTACATTAAATCAAAAAGGTTTTGCACAAATAAAACCAATGCAACCAACATTAAAAGTAAATCAGGAGGGGCAGCTAGATGGTGCAGTGGATAGAGCACTGGTCAGGAATACCTGAGTTCAAATCTGGCCTCAGATACTTGACACTTACTAGCTGTGTGACCCTGGGCAAGTCACTTAACCCTCATTGCCCTGCAAAAAAAAAAGAAAAAAAAAAGAAGGTAAATCAGAAAGCTGAGAAACAATTTTTACATCCAGTATTTCTGATAAAGGCCTCATTTCTAAAATATACAGAGAAATGACTCAAATTTATAACAATACAAGTCATTCCCCAATTGATAAATGGTCAGAGGAGAATAACAGGCAGTTTTCAGACAAAGAAATCAAAGCTATCTATAATCATGTGAAAAAATGCTCCAAATCACTATTGATTAGAGAAATGCAAATTAAAATAACTCTGAGGTACCACATCACACCTATCAGATTGGCTAATATGACAAAAAAGGAAAATGATAAATGTTGGAGAAGATGTGGGAAAATTGGGACAGTAATACAGTGTTGGTGGAGTTGTGAACTGATCTAATCATTCTGGAGAGCAATTTGGAACTATGCCCAAAGGGCTGCAAAACTGTGCATACCCCTTGACCTACTATTAGGTCTGTATCCCAAAGAGATCATAAAAAAGGGGGAAAAACCCACATGTACAAAAATAATTATAACATCTCTTTTTGTAGTAGAAAAGAATTGGAAATTGAGGGAATGTCCATCAACTGGGAAATGGTTGAACAAGTTGTGGTATATGAATGTAATGGAATACTATTATGCTGTAAAAAATGATGATCAGGGCAGCTAGATGGTGTAGTGGTAAAGCACCGGCCCTGGATTCAGGAGTACCTGAGTTCAAATCTGGCCTCAGACACTTGACACTTACTAGCTGTGTGACCCTGGGCAAGTCACTTAACCCTTATTGCCCTGCCCCCCCCCCAAAAAAAAAGAAATGATGAGCAGGTACATGTCAGAAAAAACCTGGAAAGACTTACATGAACTGATGCTGAGTGAAGTGAACAGAAACAGGAGAACATTATATATAGTAATAGAAACATTGTGTGATGATCAACTGTGAAAGCTTTAGCTCTTCTCAGAAATACAGTGATCCAAGGAAATTCCAAAAGATGCATGATCAAAAATGCTCTCCACATCCAGAAAAAGAACAATGTAGTCCAAATGCAGATCAAAGTATATTATTTGTTGTTGGTGTTTATTTTCTTTCTTGTGGTTTTTCTCTTTTGTTCTGATTTTTTTTTTTACAACATGGCTAATATGGAAATATGTATAACAGGATTATATATTCATGTGACCTACATCAGATTGCTTGCCACCTTGGGGAGGGGGGAGGGAAGGGAGGGAGAAGAATTTGGAATTCAAAATTTTATAAAAATGAATGTTGAAAATAATATTTACATATAATTGGAAAATAAAATAAAATGAAATGCCACCAAGGAAAAAAAAAGTCTGCATGATAAAGTCCCTCCTGACACATTTGGTTAACTATAGAACAGTTCAACTGAGAGAAGCAACAAAAGTAACTCATAATTGGCAGTTAGCCTTCCCTTGTGATCATCTTTTGGAAATCTGAAAAAGGGGGAAAAAAAGGAAAGGTTACCTCCAGAAGGCAAATCTACTTTGAATGAAATACATAAAATCAAGAAAACATTGATATAATGCCTTATGAGGACCATTGCTTCCTTTTCTCTCCCTCCCCACCCTGCCCTTTCTATATCTTGGGTCTCTTAGATTAAGATCTCAGCTCTGCTACCCCTGGGCTTCCATGCTTCCTTTGGAAAGTGAGGCGATGCAACTAGATATATTCTAAGGTCCCTTCAAGCTCTAAATCTATGATTCTGTCATGTTAGATTTTGGAAAGACCTTAGAGATCATCTAACCTAAATTCCTATTCTTCTCCTCTCCTTTTTTTTTTTTTTTAACATTTTGGAAAGGAAATGTAAGGTGGTTGGGGGAGACAAGAAAGCCTGTGAAAGAGAAAGGGCATGGAAGATGGGCATTACAGGGGAGTTGCGCAATCCAGAAAGGCTTAGGGGTTGAATTGGCAAAGGACGAGGAAGTGGGTAGAAAGAGCTTTCAAGATAAATATACAAAGGACAGATTTATAGGACCTTGTTAAAGGGAAAGGAAAAGGAAGGCCATGACTATTGAAACCCTATAGGACAGCAGAAATGCTATGGCTTGAAAAGTGTCAGCAACAGATGAACTAACTCTTCAGTAGAGTAAAGCACACTATGCAAAAGAGGAGGATGAAGCAAAACCAAACGGAGGAGGCGACTGGAGACTGAGATAGCTAATATTGATAGAAGGAACTGGGGATGTCTAACCTAGGGAAGAAAGGTTGGAGGAGGTGGGGAAGGGAGAACACAATCTCTGTCTTCAAATATGTGAAAAGCATAAATGTTTAAAGGGGATTAGACTTGCTTTGTGTTGTCCCAGAAGGCAGAAGGAGGAGCAATGAGTAGAAGCAGAGGGACAGATTTTAACTTGAGATAAGGAAAACTAGCACTTGGAGCTGTCCAGGCTGGGAGTTTTGGACTAGAGTTCTCTGAGCTAAGACTGGATGACCACTTCTAAGGAATGTTGGAGACCAAAGAGTATAGGGCAATTGCCATTCAGGTACAGCTTAGATTTGATAGTCTCTCACAATTTTGAGATCCCATGAAAATCTGGACACATTAAGGAGTATCACCAAGAAAGTTTCAATGAACTTCTTCCTAATCTCAGGAGTTATGACTCTGAATTATTGGATTTTCTTAAAGCATTTTATAAAGTGTTAAAGAAACAATCCATAAAGAATTTGATAAGCCACCAGCCTTAGTGCATTCAGAGAACTAATTGCAAACATAAAAGCATAATTTAAACAAAATAGCCTTTTATTTTAAAAAATTGTGGTATGCTCTTCTGTCCAAAACTTTAGGAAAAGAAAAGATAAGGTATAATGGTAGCCACTGGATATATAAGATTTGTGTTCAGAAAGCCTGGGTTTGAGTCCTGTTCCTATGACTTCTTACTGTATGACCATGGGAAAATCACTTAACCTCTGTGGGTCTCAGTTTCCTCATTTATAAGATGATAGGTTTATACTAATTGATCCCTTAACTCTCTGTTAGCTCAACATGTTGTGAGTTTATGACCATATGTTCCATGTGACTGAGATATTTTCTTTGAAGATAGGAAACTAGAATAAAAGACCTGTTATGAGCTCTCTACTTCTTCTAGTATAAGTGAGATGTAGGGGAGTTGTTTGTCAGGGGGTTTTTCCTTTTTAAAACTTTCATTAACAGAGGTATGATATAGCCTTTGTATTAAAATAAATACAGGAGCTCCCATCTAGTTTCTTCCAAGAAGCAACTATGGTGTAGTGGAATGAATGTTAAGCTTAATGTTCTAAAGACCTTAGGTAAAAGGCCAGCTCTGATACGTACTTGCTCTAGGACCACAGGAAAGTAATTTGCTCTAAGCTTTAGTGTCCTCAGGTGTAACATGTGGATAATACTTGGAATAACCACTTCTCAGGGTTGTTGTGAGGATCGGATGTGTGGAAAGTGCCTTGAAAACTTTAAACATTAGCTGTTATTATTTTGCCTTCAGTTATGGTACCTTTTTCTAAAAAAATTATTTTTGATTAGCAGGGCAAATAAACTCTTGGCTAGTGTTTGGAGCAGGGAAAATTCCATTGATCATTGGAAAATCAGGTTTTTTTTTTCTTCTAGGTATTTTCCATTCCTCTACACCAGGTTCTGTTCTCTCTCTGTCTCTCTATCTCTGTGTCTCTCTTTCTCCATCTCCCCTCTGCCCCTTCAACCCCTGACCCACTAGTTGCTTGCCAGTTAGAGAGAAAGCTATATTGGGGATGGGGATAACTTTTCTTTTCTTTTCTTTTAAATTATAAAAGTATTTTATTATTTTCCAGTTACATGTAGAGATAGTTTTCAACATTTGTTTTTATAAGATTTCTAGTTTCAAATTTTTATCCCTCCTTCCCCTCCCTTCCCCCTCCCCAAGACAGCAAGTAATCTAATATAGGTTATATATGTACAATCACATTAAACATATTTCTGCATTAGTCATGCTGTGAAAGAAGAATCAGAGCAAAAAGGAAAAACCTCAAAAAAGAAAAACAACAGCACCAAAAACAAAAGAAATAGTACGGTTCAATCTGCATCCATATTCCATAGTTCTTTTTTTTTCTTCTGGATTTGGAGAGCCTTTTCCATCATGAGTCCTTTGGAACTATCTTGTACCATTGTATTGCTGAGAAGAATCAAGTCTATCACAGTTGATCAACACATAATGTTGATGATACTGTGTACAATGTTCTTCTGGTTCTGCTCATCTCACTCATCATCAGTTCGTGCAAGTCCTTCCAGGTTTCTCTGAAATCTGCCTGCTCATCATTTCTTACAGCACAATAGAATTCCATTACATTCATATACCACAACTTGTTCAGCCATTCCCCAATTGATGGGCATCCCCTCAATTTCCAATTCCTTGCCACCACAAAAAGAGCAGCTATAAATATTTTTGTACATGTGGGTCCTTTTCCCTTTTTTATGATCTCTTTGGGAAAAAGACCCAATAGTGGTATTTCTGGGTCAAAGGGTATGTACAACTTTATAGCCCTTTGGGCATAATTCCAGATTGCTCTCCAGAATGGTTGGATCAGTTCACAGCTACACCAACAATGCATTAGTGTTCCAATTTTTCCACAGCTTCTCTAACATTTATTATTTTCCTTTTTTTTTTGTCATATTAGCCAATCTGATAGGTGTCAGGTGGTACCTCAGAGTTGTTTTAATTTGCATCTCTCTAATCAATGGTGATTTAGAGCATTTTTTTCATATGGCAGTAGATAGCTTTGATTTCTTCATCAGAAAACTGCCTGTTCATATCCTTTGACCATTTCTCAATTGGGGAATGACTTGGATTCTTATACATTTGATTTAGTTACCAATATATTTTAGAAATGAAGCCTTTATCAGAAGTACTGGCTATAAAATTGTTTCCCAGTTTTCTGCCTCCCTTCTAATTTTGGATGCATTGCTTCTGTTCGCACAAACCCTTTTTAATTTAATGTAATCAAAATCATCCATTTTGCATTTTATAATTTTCTCTATCTCTTGTTTTGTCATAAACTATTCTCCTTTACAGAGATCTGAAAGGTAAACTTCCTTCCTCTCCTAATTTACCTATGGTATCACCTTTTATGTCTAAATCATGTACCCATTTTGACCTTATTTTAGTATAAGGTGTAAGATGTTGGTCTATGCCTAATTTCTGCCATACTATCTTCCAGTTTTCCCAGCAGTTTTTGTCAAATACTGAGTTCTTATCCCAGAAGCTGGAGTCTTTGGGTTTATCAAACAGTACATTATAGGGATCACTTTTCTGAGGGTCAGTCTTGTTCTTGGCTGTATCTACATATGATTGTAGCTAGTCCCATTGGCGTCCATGGCAGGGATAAGAAGTTGAAAAAGGAGGTGGAGATGAATGATAGGGAAACTAGATTCCATAAATATCATTTTGGAAAATGTTATGAGAAGATGAGGTGGTATAATGCAGCCTGTCCTATCCAGACTAGGAAGCAGGACTCTGACCCTTACTTACTCAATGGTATTCAATTTGGGGGGCTTACTTCAATGGATATGAGAGCACTCCTGGAGAAGACATCACACTTATTTGGTTTAGAACCAAAGAAAGAGATGTAGTTCTTCCTGCTCTCTTTGCTACCTGGGTAAGAATTGGCAATGGATTTGAATTGATCTCAATAAAGTTCAACTCCTTCTCCCTTTAATTAGCACCCACTACCAACCTCATTCCCATTCTTTCTCAGACATCAAATAACATGATGTATGTAAAGCACTGAAAAACCTTAGTGTACCATATACATGCCAGCTATTAATATGATTATCTTGAAAGAAGTACAGATAATCCTTTTTGGTGTTGGTGGTTTGGGCTAAGGGGAGAAGGGGAAACAGTTTTTCTAGAAGAGGATGATTTGAAAATGATTCACTGGATCCTGAATTTCGAGATAATCATTTAGAGGTTGCAGCAATAGATTCTGTTTGCCCAGGCTTTATTCTTGGAGTTGCTAAATAAATATGCCAAAGTACAGATATAAGAAGGGAGAGTTCACCAGATGCCTTTGCCCTCAGCTCTGCCAAATGGAAACTTCCCTATTTTAGCTTCCCTTTCATCCAGAAGCTTCCAGGATAATGTTTAGGGTTGTCTTCACCCACTTCTCAAAGTTTTGGTGAGCCTGGGTGTTAGTAAATCAATGTAGCAGCAATAGATGTATCTCAGGAAACCAGTCTCATGGTGCTTTATGGTCCTAAATCCAGAATGACAATTAACTATTAATTGTGTCTCTCAGACATGGCTTGAACTTGTTTCAGTGGTTCCCCATTACTTCTAGGACCAAATTCAAACTTATCTGTTTGACATTTAAAACCTAACACAGAATGTGTTCAGTAAATACTTATTGAACTGTTTAGAGACCAAACAAATATGTTGGCCTCATGAAAATTTTTCTTTCCTTGTGATATTTCTAATCAGTGTAGTGAAAGAACCTTTTCTCTGTCTCTCTGCCTCTTTTCTCTGTCTCTGGGGTCCTCAGGTATCTATTTCTTTCCTAATTGTCCTTTCTCTGTCTCTGGAACCTCATAGCCTCCCTTATCTCTGGGGATCTTTGTACTTCCTGGATAGACACAAAGACTTGAGGTTCCCTAACTCTTTCTATCCTGGGGGTACTTACTCCTGGGTGTCTGTCTCCATCATTTCTTTCAGTTTCTGATGAATGATGCTATCTAATCTTGGAAAATGGGAGTGTGTTAGAAGTAGCCTGACTTCTGTGAAACTTTCTGGAAAAGATGGAGTTTGGGGCAGCTAGGTGGCACAGTGGATAAAGCACTGGCCCTGGATTCAAGAGGACCTGAATTCAAATCTGGCCTCAGACACTTGACACTTACTAGCTGTGTGACCCTGGGCAAGTCACTTAACCCTTATTGCCCTGCCCCCCCCCAAAAGATAAAGAGTTCATCTCACTCCTAAAAAGAACTCCCCACCCACCCAAGGGAAATATTTGGTAACCTCTTGCCCTTAACACTTAAACCTACCATTTCCTTGAATGTAATGAACATACTTGTCTGATTCAGGGTTGTATTTGTCCTCTAGGATATGAGACTGTTGTCTACCTAAATCCTAAATCATGGTGGCAGATCCACTAGACTGGGGAAGCACCTGTACCCCACAACCTTTAGAAACCATCCCCCCCCCCTCAAATTTCAGGTATTTTGATCCTGTCTCTTCTAGGAGGAGGGTAAGACAAAGGGGAGAGAGAGGATTAGTGGCAGATAGAATATCTCACGGAAGTTTAATCTGACCTTCAGGAATTTATTAACTTTGAATTGATTGGCTATGCTAGCTTGTGACCTCCATGTTTTCTTCAGCAATATACATTAGGCCTTTTTGGTGGCAGTGGAATAGTCGATAGTGGGTCAGGTGATGGAGGATGAGTGGGAGGGAGTCTGGATGTGGCTTACCATTAGTCACTAGACTTATCAAGAGAGCCCCATATTAGTCGGGGGATAGAATGCTGCTATGTAGTTATCTATCTCTTCTGCTATCTTCCTGTTTGATATTCAGGCATGGTGGGTTGCTCCTCATTGTTCTCCTTTTTAGATTAGACATTCACTCAAATGCCATTCTCACATTCCTCTTGGAACATGGCTCCTACAGGAACAAACTACTAACAGTGTCTGAACAGCCTGGCTTCAGGAGGTATCTGCCTCCGGGTCTTCTCCCTACCTGCCTCTGACTGAAAGTTGTGTGTATGTGTGTGTGTGTGTGTGTGTGTGTGTGTGTGTGTGTGTGTGTGATAACAGTGCTGTTCGTGAGGGCCCTACCTCTACCTAATGGAGCAGTATGGCTCCATTCTGGGTGTGTATATATGTAAGGATGGGTGGGTGGTAGAAGAGATGGCTACTATAGTCTGGTAAGAACAATAGGAAGTGAAGTATGAAGATCTTGAAAGCCTTAAACAGAGGGCTCTTTCAATTAACTGCTCCCCCTCCCCCACCAACCCCCTTGCAACATCACAGGATCATAGAGCTGGAAATTACTTCAGAAGTCATCCAGTCCAAGGGTTGTTAACCTGGAGGCCATCAACCATCCTCAAGGGATCCTTGGATGGGTTTCAGGATGTCCATGAACTTTATTTTTATTAACCTGTAATTGAAATTTAGCATTTCTTTCCATTATGAATGTTGGCAATACAATGTTATTCTGAGAAGGGGTTCATAAGCTTCACCAGAATGCAAAATGAAAAAGGTTAAGAACCCATGATTGTTCAACCCCATGAAGAAACAAACTAGAAGAGGTGACATGAAGTACCCAAGATAACAGAGGTAGTTAATAGCAGAGCTGGATTTGAAATGAGTTCTTCTCCTGGGGCCCAACACATCAGCACCTCAGCTCTTCCCACCATAGATTATTTTTACTAAGTTCTACCCCAAACCACACCTGCCAGACAGGCTTGGCAGAGAGTCTGGTGGTGCTACAAGAAGCAAGCTCTCTTAGTTTCCAAGGTATGTGCCGGTGGCAGGAATGGCCGAATCTCAGCTTGGCTCAAGAGCCTCGGGCCCCCAGGCTGAAAGGGGAGAAGGGGTCAGAATCATGCTGTCTTCCAAACATACTTCCAGAACCTGGGAAACAGCAGTCTATATGTTTCAGTGAATGAGATAGTCACTGAGAGAAAGGGATGAGTTGTACTTGGAGACTTGTGAAGAATCTTAGACAAGAAGATGAAGAAAGGCATAGTGTTTATCCAGAATTCATTTTGAATCAGAGAGCATTTAGCAGATATCTGAATTATCATTTCTACTGAGGATGGGTGGGTAAAGTATATTATGCCAATTACATCAAAACAATAGCATCTTGTTCCCCTTGCACTGAACCCGACAAAATTACCTGTCCAAGGGAAGGAAAGTATTTCAATGGTGTTCCTTTGAAAAGGATAATCCTTTTTGCATTTCCTCTCCAGGGGGAGGGTGTTCTTTGTTCTCTTGCCTCTGACCCACAGGTACTCCTCATCTCACCTTAAGTTTTGAGGAAAGAGCTTCCAGTTGAATAAAATAATGTAGTGTGATGAAATGACCAGCCACCCAAGCAAGGAGGAAAAAAAAACCCAAAGGGCCACTGGGGGCACTACTTTATTTAAGAAAATAGGGGCCATGTTTTAGTGATTTTATTTTATTTTCATGGATCCATGATTTCACTGATGTTGGGAACTCCAAGTGAGGGAACTCCCTCTCCCAATAAAGATCAGTGAATACCCTGCAACTTATTAGGTAACATGGTACAGCCAAAAGAGGACTGTCTCATGATTCAGACGCCTTGGAAAGCCCTGTCTCTGCCTTGCTCTCCCTCTTGGGTAAGTCACTTAATTTTCCCAAGCCTTAGTTTCTTCTATAAAATGAGAATAGATGGAATAGATGACCTTTAAGGTACCCTTCAATGCTAAATTTATGCTTCTATGATTATAGTCTTTGAGAAAGGGTTCTTAACCTTTTATATATTATGGACCCCTTTGACAGAGTGGTGCTATTTATGGCACCCTTCTCAGAATAATATTTTAAATTTTTAAAATTTTTAAAATTTCTATTTTTTGGGTGAGGCAATTGGGGTTACGTGACTTGCCCAGGGTCACACAGCAAGTAAGTGGCTGAGACCAGATTTATACTCAGGTCATCTTGACTCCAGAGATGGTACTCTAAGAATACTGTTTTAAAAAAAAAATAAGATGCACAGAATTTCAAGGAAACTCAATTATATTGAAATGAAGATTTTTCCCCCCATCTAAGTTAGTCAACTCCTTGAAATTGACAGACTCCAAGTAAAGAATTCCTATCTTAGACAGTTGCTTGAGACAATGAGAGGTTAGATGAATTGCCAAGAAGTATCAGAAGTGAGACTTGAACCCAGGTCTTCTTGACTCAGAAGCCTTCTGTTTATCCACTGAATCTCTAGTGATTGTATAGAATTCTAATGGAGACCTGGGCTCGGAATTGCAGCAGTGTCTCACCTCCTTCCCTGTAGGGGATTCTGAGCAGATCCTGATACTTGCTATATTCAAGTGCCCATCAATACTCATTAGCCTAAGAATTGTTGTTGTTCAGTCATTCAGTCATGTCCAACTTTCATGACCTCATATGGGGTTTTCTTGGCAAAAATATTGGAGCATTTTGCCATTTCCTTCTCCAGTTCATTTTATAGCTGAAGAAACTAAGGCAAACTGGGGAAAGTGACTTACCTAGGTTCACACAGCTAGTAAGTGTCAGGGGCCAGATTTGAACTCAGGTCTTCCTGACTCCAGACCCAGTGCTCTATCCACTGAACCATCTAGCTAGCTTTAGCCTAGGAATACTCAGGGTGAATGTAGATGGTGAGAGTGAAATCAAAGAGTCTGAGAATTGGGAGGGACATAGGGGGCCATCTTGCTCTTCTTGCTCATCTTATGGATAAGAAAACAGAGCTATAAGAGGTGAAGTAATTTATCAGAGCTCACACATCTCGTTGGTGACAAAACTGGGATGAGAACTCAGGTCTCCTGGTTCCTGGTCTACCATTTTCTTAAATTGGCAAGGCCAGGGCAGCTAGGTGGTACAGTGGATAAAGCACCAGCCCTGGATTCAGGAGGACCTGTGTTCAAATCAGACCTCAGACACTTGACTAACTATGTGACCTTGGGCAAGTCACTTAACTGTCATTGCCCTGTCCCCCCCCAAAAACAAAAAAACAACAACAACAAAAATTGGCAAAGCCACCATTTTGAAGGGCACACTCAAGGACAAGAAACTAGTTGGGAAAGGGAGGGGGATTCAATATTCGCAATATTATGAATTCCAGAGGACTTTAGGAAAAACTAGAAAATCCTGCTTGACTAAGCTGCCTAAATTATCATATCCTTCAGAGGCTCCAGGTACCACCAGCTCCTGGGAATTGTTTCAGGTATGGTCATTGCAAAGTAGCTCTCACAGATATGTGGTTTTTTGGTTTATGTTTTTGTTTTGTTTTGTTTGTTTTGTTTTTGATTTTTTTTTTTTTTGCAGGGCAATGAGGGTTAAGTGATTTGCCCAGGGTCACACAGACAGGTAGGTTTTTAAGTCCTTCTCTGCCCCCTAAGCCCTCCTCTGTAGTGATCTTTAATGGTGAACATTTCTCCTTTCTTTAGAGGGATAGCATTTCCTCAGAAGGACAAGCCTGGAAGGCTGTAGCCATTGTTAGGACCTTGAGGAGAGCATCCATGCTTTTTCTCTCTCTGAGAGGAAGGCCAACTTGTTACAAGAAAATTAGCTTGGGATTCTGGATCAGTATTATTAAAATAGCCTTCGTATGTTGCAGAAGTGATTAGGTTAACAGAAGATCATGTGAGACCTCTAGGTAGAAGACTGGGATAGTGTTATGGAAACTGGTCATGTAGAGGGTATTACTTGTGTTTGTATTCTCTTGTGTTGTATGTGTTCATAGAGAATCTAGTACAGTGAGCTGAATTGCAAGTCCTTAGAGGTCTTCACTAACAGCACCCACCCATCAGATCCGATGGTCATGAGATTACTTCAGGGCAGCTCTGGTTCCATCCTTCCTTCTAGTAAGCAAGCTTAGCCGAGATGAAGTCATCCTCAACTTTTCCTTCATTTCCACCTACCTCGAATATCCAAATTGTTGCCAGCTCTTATCAAATCTACCTCCTCATCTTTTCCTTACCCCTTGTCCTTTTTTCCCATTCACACCATAACTACCTTATTTTAAGCCCTTGTCACTCATTGCTTTGGTTATTGTAATAGCTTTTCAGTTGATTTCCTTGCTTCCTTTCTCTCTCCTCTACAATCCATCCTCCATACAGCTGCCAAATTAATATTATGAAAATGCAGGTCTAACTATATATTGCCTCTCTGCTTGATATGCATCAGTAGGTCCCTGTTGTTATTAATGCCTTCTAGCACCAAGCACTATGCTAAGTGCTGAGAATACAAATAAAGGCAAAAAAAAAAAAGTCTCTCCTCTCAGGGAGCTTACAATGTAATACAATCAACTATATGCAAACAATACACACATCCATGCACATAGACATACATACATATGTGTGTGTGTATATATATAAGTATATATAATATACAGCATATATGTTTATATAAGTATCTGTAATATACTATATATGGTATATATACTATATATAGTATATATCTATAAATAATATATAATATACTATAAAAGAAGACTAGAAATGTAGGAAGGGGCCAAGTTTTAAAGGGCTTTAAAATCTAAATAGTGAGGGGCAGCTAGGTGATGCAGTGGATAGAGCACTGGCCATGGATTCAGGAGGACCTGAGTTCAAATCTGGCCTCAGACACTTGACACTTACTAGCTGTGTGACCCTGGGCAAGTCACTTAACCCCAACTGCCTCACAAGAAAAAAAAAAATCTAAATAGTGTTTTACATTTGATCCTGAGGACCATAGGGAGCCACTGAAATTTTTTGAATAGAAGGATGACATGGTCAGATCTTCACTTTAGGTGGCCCACTTTGATAGATGAGTGATAGATGCACTGGAATGGGGAGAGACTTGAGGTGGGGAGACCAATCAGTATTCTTCAATAGTAGTCCAGGTATGAGGTGATGAGGCCTGCACCAGGGTGATGAGAGTGTCAGAGTAGAGTCAACTTATATGAGAGTATGGCAACAGATTGGACATAGGGAGAAAGAAGAGAGAGACAGAGACACAGACAGAAAGACAGAGACAGATACAGAGACAGAGAGAGAAAGAAACAGAGACAGAGAGATAGAAACAGAGACAGAGAGAGGATACAAGGATGGCATTGAGGTTAAAAGAGAGACTGGGAAACTGGAATTATGGTCAATAATAGAGAAGTTGGTGATGGATTCTCCCTGTTGTCTAAGGACCTGAAGTCAGAGGATTGTCACCAGAAAGTTGGTCATAAAATAATGTATTTTTTTCCACTTTTAGGAACTCACAAATAATATTTCCTAAGTTGTGAAGGGTTGGTGATTTCGGTCAATGGAGGGAGAAACCAGACTGATGAAATCAAGATCCTTGACAAAGGGAAGTAAGGCTACCTGTCCTGAAGAGCTGGACCTCACTGTCTGAGCCAGCCCTCCCTGGGCTGACTGTATCTTAGGTACATCCTGAGAATATTTTGAAAAGAAAATTTAAGAGTGAGGACTGAAAACATAGAAAAGCAGAATGTCATAGTAGATCGCCCACTGGGCTCAGATTCAGGAAGACCTGGGTTCAAATGTTGCTTCAGAGATTTCCCGGCTGTATGACTCTGAGCAAATCATTCACCTCCTTGAGCCTCTGTCTGCTATCAAAGGGGATGAGAGCTGCTTCTATCTCACAGGGTTGTTGTGAGATTCAAGTGAAAAAATGTGTGTCAGATTTTTTGCAAACCGGAAAGGACCAGAGAAATGTCAGCTCTCATTCTTGTGAAGGCATTGTAGTACAGGCTAAGGTTCTGTGGAACTTTTCTTTTCTCATCCTACCCAGAATTAGTTCTTTGGAAGGAGCAAGAAGCTCTTGGTGGGGTGAGAGAGTTCTTGTGCCTCTCTCAACACAACCATTACTGATGGTATCTGGGGGCTGCGGAACCAGAAGCAATGAATGGGTGGAAGGTGAAATTTAGGTTTGATGTCAGAAAACCTTTAGCAGTTAGAACTACCCAAAAGTAGAATGGATTGCATCTGGAGGAAATGGATCCTCCCTTTTTGTAGGTCTTCAAGCTCTACTGGAATAAATGATCACTTGTGAAGTATGTCAGGAATTCCTTTTTGGTTATCAGTTGGCTGAGATGGTCTCTCCCAAATTTGATCCTGATTCAGTTACGGACAGTGGGCTACAACTTGTGAATGGAAAAACTGATAGATATTAAAGAATAAGGCAAAGCCTCCAAAGCTCCAGCCCAACTTAGAAAAAACTGCAAGTCACCAGACCCATGATGAAGTGACCTTTATTTCCCTTTACTCTCACATTCTAAACCACACCCTATATCATCCAGATCTTCTCCACCAGACAAGGTGTTTAGAAACACCCAACATGCTACCACAGAACAACTCCACCTGAACCACAGTCATAAAAAGGGACTTGGACTCTCCTCTCTCTGGTATGAGACTAGACCGCATTTCGAGAGGTGAAAGATCAGCGTTTTATTATTTGTTAAACCACTCAGCTTCCTAGAAATAAACATGGTCTCTGATGTTGATTTGAGAACCAGAGGATATCTTTCAAGTCTAATAAATGTGATAAAAATAAACAACATCCTTTCATAAATTTAATGGAGCATGGCCCTATGTTTATCTTGTGTCATGTACTTGAGATTACCACTCCGGAGGAAGAAAACACTTGATTAATACAGCAAGTCTATTTTGTAATCTGTGGCTGGCTAGAAGATCCTTCTCTCCTTCCTGCTGTTTCCTTTCTTTACTCTTTTGTCTGGGAAAGTTATCAGTGGTGTTACTTCTTGATAATAATAAAGCAACAGTCTCCCAATTCCTGGTTTGTACAAATGCAGCCAAACAGAATCCCTTCCTTCTTCTTCTTCCTTTTTGGCAGAAAGATGATTCTTTTGTTACTTTTTAAAATTTTAGGGTGTAGGCTCGTCAGCCTTGCACAGGATTGAAATGTAGAAAGGGCCATATTTCATTTGAGATGACTATCCTGAGAAGGGGAAAAGCCATGATTTAAAACCAAACCCCAAAGCATCTGCTAAGAAACTCAAAAGAGGGGGCAGCTAGGTGGCGCAGTAGATAAAGCACTGGCCCTGGATTCAGGAGGACCTGAGTTCAAATCCAGCTTCAGATACTTGACACTTACTAGCCGTGTGACACTGGGCAAGTCGCTTAACCCTTATTACCCTGAAAAATAAAGAAAAAAAAGTAAAACTCAAAAGAGTGCTGGACCAGAAGCCAGAAGACCAGAGATATGTACCATTTATTATCTGTGTGACTTTGGGCAAGTTCCTAAACTTTCCTGGGCTTCAGTTTCCTCACCTATGGATTAAGGAGAGATGGCACTAGATGGTTTTTCTAATCTCTTCTGCCTCTAACATTTAGGGATCTTGTGAATTCTAAGGAATTATGATATTAATTCAAATTCATATTTTACTTTGTGGTTTCAAATGAAATATCATGCTCTTATTTGATCTCTATGACCACTCTGTAAGGAAGTGTGTGTGTGTGTATATATATATATTTCCATTTGAAGGGAAATAGAATAAGGAAATTGAATCTGAGGGGTTTAGTGGCCCACATCTTCTGTCTTCCAGTACAGTGTCTTTCAATGGAGTTATACCCAACATTGTAACCCAAATTTCAAATACTCATCTTACATAGTCAGAAATCACAAAAAGGTGAAGGAGAAGTTATAACAGGTCTACTCTGCAAGTTTATATTGCTTATAGTCAACTATTCTCAGCAATATGGCAAGAGACACTGAAAATGTGGCCTATATAAGTACATAAGGTATAAAGATCCTTGAGAACAGAGATTACATCAAATTTTCTATTTGTATCCCTAGTTCATAGCATGATGCCTAGCACAAGCTTATTCAATGCTTGTCGGTTGATATATTATGTCTAAAAACACACAAGTAGGTCATAGACCAAAGGGAACATCTTTCTAGAGGCTGCTGTTGAAGGAACCTGCCATTGCAACCTACCAGTGGGGCAAAATTACATTGAGAGTGGGAGAGTTACTAGATTATGGAATTGAATAGACTTCTTGGGAGGGTGGGTCTTAAGATATGCAAAGACTGACTTGCAGGAGAGACAAGCTTATCAAAAATCCTAGCTGAGAGGGGTAAGAGGTGAAGGGGATGGTGGGGGGTGGTAGAGTTGGAAAGAGAGGATGAGAAAGTCACCCTTTCTTATGCTGAGAGTACCAGTTTGGGAGTTTATGGATTACAAGATCCTAGATTTAGAACTGGGGGGCACCTTAGGGACCCTCAAATTCTACCACCTAATTTTACATATTAGGAAACTGAGGACCAAAGAGATTGCCTTGGATCAGTTACTAGTCAGTTACTAAGTATCTGAGTTGGGGTTTGAACTCTGTCTTTCTGACTCTAAGTCTAGCTGTCTATCCACTAGTTTTTACAGTTCCCTATTGTATGCAAGACAGTCATCAGTCCTTCATTCCCTCCCTCTCAATTGAACCTTTCCTTGTGACAAAGAAAAACATTTAAACAAAACAAACCAACAGAGATGGTATATCAGATAGTGCATACAGCATTCCACATCCTTAGTCCCCCACCTCTCTACTGAGAGGAGGGAGGTATGTTTCATCATCAGTTAACTAGTACCATGATTGTTCAATAAAATTAGGTTTTCAAAAAAATTTAATTTCTTTTGGTTATATTATGAATTCTGAGCTATCTCCTTCCTTCCCTTTCTCTCAACCCCACAGTAGGGAAGGCCAGCATTTGACACACATACATCTATGTATAACCACACAATATATATTTCCATATATCAGCTTTTTCTCTGGAGGTGGATAGATTCTTCCTTCATAGGTCCTTATAATTGATTTGAGTATTCATATTACTCGGAATAGCTTAGTCATTCACAGTTACTCTTCAAAAAAGATTGCTGTTACTGTATATAACATTCTCTTTGTTCTGCTTGTTTTACTCTTCATTATCTCATGCAAGTCTTTTCATGTCTTTTTCCCCTAAAATTAACCTGCTCATCATTTCTTAGTAGTATTTTATCACAGTCATATACCACAACTTATTCAGCCATTCCCCAATTTATGGGCATCACCTCAATTTCCAGTTCTTTGCCACCACAGAGTTTCTAGAAGTATTTTAGAACATAAAGATTCTTTTCCTTTTCTCCAATTAGTCAGAGTTTTATAGCCTCTGTATCATTATTTATAATTATATAGCTATTGTACAGTTTCCTGGCTCTACTTTTTTCTCTCTGCATCATTTCATGGGAGTCTTTTTTCCAAATATTTTTTGAAACTCATATTTGTTATTACCTATGACAAAATAACATTCAATTGCATTCATTTGTCACAGTTTGTTCAGTCACTCCCTAATCAATGGGTACCCTTTCTTTTCAAGTATTTTGTTACCGGAAAAAAACGTTGCCATGAATCTTTTATTATATAAAGTACTTTTCTTTTGGTCACTGACCCATAAGAATCTATGGGTCAAAGAATCTAAGTGGTTTAAATCATTTTCTCACATAATTCCAAATGATGTACCAGAAGACTTGGATCTATTTACAGCTTCACCAACAATGACATCTTAGTGTCTTTGCCAATTTGTTGGCTGTAAAATGGAAATTCACTGTAAGTTAAACAACAGAGTTGTTTTAATTCACATTTCTCTTTTTGGTGACATGGAACATTTTTTCACCTAGTTGTTGATCATTTGCATTTCCTTTCCTGAAAGTTATTTGTATCATTTTTACCATTTGTCTATTGAGGAATGGCCTTTGGTTGTATATATTTGTGTCAATTCCCTCTATATCTTGGATAACAGACTTTTAGCAGAGTACTTGATGCAATGATTCTGGCCTCCTTCCTTACCCCTCTCCCCCCATAATTAGCAGCTTTATTTCTTTCCAAATTGCATCAATTTCTGCAAGAGCTTTTTAATTTTATGTAATCCAAATTGACTATTTTATGTTTTATAATCAGTATTCCCTGATTGGCTAAGAATTCTCCCCTGATAAAGAAATGGAAATTGAGGGGATGCCCATCAATTGGGAAATGGTTAAACAAGCTGTGGTCTATGATTGTAATGGAATACTACTATGCTATAAGAAATGATGAACTGGTTGATTTTAGAAAAATATGGAAAGACTTGCATGAAATAATGAAGAGTGAAATGAGCAAAATGAAGAGAGCATTGTATACACTAACAGCAATATTGTTTTAAGAACAACTTTGAGGGGGCAGCTAGCTGGCAAAGTGGATAAAGCACTGGCCCTGGATTCAGGAGGACCTGAATTCAAATCTGGCCTCAGACACTTGAACTTACTAGCTGTGTGACCCCGGGCAAGTCACTTAACCCTCATTGCCCAGCAAGAAAATAAATAAATAAAATATAAAAAAAGAACAACTTTGAGCAACTAAGTAATTTTGATTATTATAAATACCCAGATGAATTACAAAGGACATAAAAAAGAAATTGCTATCTGCCTCCAGAGAAAGAACTGATAAATAGAAGTTATGTATAGTATGGTTTTACATGTGTATGGTGTCTAATGGTAGTCATCTCTTGGGTGGGGTGAAGGGAGGCTAAAAATTATAAAACTGCATAGCAGAGAGGCAGCTAGGTGGCACAGTGGATAAAGCATGGGCCCTGGATTCAGGAGGACCTGAATTCAAAATCTGGCCTCAGACACTTGAAACTTACTAGCTATGTGACCCTGGGCAAGTCACTTAACCCTCATTGCCCCACAAAAACAAAAAGTACATAGCAGAGAATAAAAGAAAACCTAGAAGGAAGCACAGAAAGCAGAATAGCTTTGAAAATGACAAGTAGTACTTTATAGTTTAAAAAAACCTGTGAAATGTAAAGTCATGGTCTTATAGTGAATCCTCTTGTTAGGTTGTGCTATGTACATGGAAATATACCTTTTTCTGTCTTTCTGTCTTTAAGTTCAAAGTGAATTAAAAAATTAAATGAAAAAAAAATTCTCCCCCTGAAAATTACATGATACCAGTTATGTAAGTATCAAGTAAATTCATGGTATATGTGTGTAGTAATAATAATAGTAGCCAACATCCATAGAGTGCTTTACATAACTCACTTGATCCTCATAACAGTCCTGTAAGGTAGGGGCTAAGATTATCTGTAAAGAACAATGATCAATTTGCCGGTGCTAATAAGAAACCTACCCCATGATTATTTGATTTCCTATACATACTTGTCTCTATTGAAGTCCTCTTCCTAAGGGCTTGCCTGAGACTCTAGGTTCTCAAAGTTTATAATCAGCAAGCTTTGCCTAGTTCTGCCAAGCTGGAAAGGTTTGAAGTACGTGCTCAGTGATGAATTGTCTGTCTCTGTTGTTTTGGGACCAGTCTAATTAAGTTCAGAGGTCATCACCAGGTTGGTTGCAGGTTGATGTCTTTTTTTCCCCCTAGCCACAGCAACACTTGAAGAATACCTCTTAAAATTCATAGGGTCTACAATTCACATAAATGGGGGAAGCGGGTTTAGGTAGAATCCCAGGTCTTTACAGTATTTATGTAAGTAGCATGAAATTGGCAATAAACGCCATCCCATTATCCCATAGTCCACCATTCTGATTGGAATTAAGAGTTGTTCATTTTCCACATTCTAACCCAGAGAGAAACACCAGTACCTTCCTTGCTAAGGTAGTTGAGATTTCACATTATACTTTATGGGATATCCTCTATTTACCTAATGTTTTCCTGTCCAGTCTTTCCAGACTATGAATTTTGTATATTTTATATACACGAAGGTGACTTTTCCTTCCTTTAATGACCAGCTCTTATCAGCATAAGCAACCCATACTGGGCTCATAAATATGTCACTCCTAGCTCCCTCTCAGCCCTTCTACTTCAGAAGCACAATTCCTTTATGAGCTTTTCCTCCTCTTTCCTTTGGAACAAGCTTCACTCCCTCCTCCAATACAACTTTCAGACTAGCTCTTGGTTTTGTCCCTCATTGGTAGATATAAATAAATGAGAGACTGATGCTTGCACATTAGAATCACTGCAGTAAGAGTATACAGACAATATAAAACAAGGTCCTTGGAGCCAGGGCCTTCCGATTCCAATTAAATATTTCCTGTCAGTCTGTGCCAATTGTGCATCTTGTAAGAACATTTGAAAGCAGAAGTCTGAACTCTCAGGGACCCCCCTCCCCACCCCTTGACTTAAAAACCTGCTTCCTGTTTGACAAGATTTAACAAATAGGAGCAAACATGCGCATTCAGCAGCACAAGTCATGGAGAGCAGCTGCCGCAGATGTGCAAAGGTGGTCTGTTTCCTCTGCTGGTACCCACCCACCCAGCACCGCTGTCATCCAGGGGTTGTCTTCTTCCTCACAAGTATCTCTGGACATCAGTGCTTTGTTGTATAGATCTTTAATGCAGTTTCCAGACTTACGGGAAATAATTGCATATCTTGGGACCTACTCTTCCCCAGCAGAACCTGGGGGTGTTGTCCTGAAAAAGTCCAGTGTATTCATGACACTGCAAATGTCAAGTATTGGGCAATGGGGTGGGGAGAATATGGGTCTCCATGCTGCCACTGATATGTGGTCTTGTCCAAGTCATTTAAATTCTCTGTGCCTCGGTTTCCCCAATCCACAAAATGGGGATAATATTAATAGAGAATGTGAGGACAAATTTGATGAAATGAAAATCAGGTCAATATAGTAAAAAAAATTAATAATAAATCACATTTCCATAGTACTTGTAAACTCACATTTATGAAGTGCTTTCTACATAATGACCCTTGTCAGATGGTTATACATTTATTCTTATCCTCCCCCCTCCATCCCCACCATATTTTAAAGATGAGCCTCAAAGAGGTTAAGTGACTTCAGATCAGAAAATTTTAGAGTTCAGAGGAACTTTTATACATGGCCTAGTCTAATCAATTTATTTTACAGATGAGGAAACTAGGGACCAGAGAAGGGAAGTGACTTGACCAAGGTCTCACAGGTAGGAAGTGGCAGGATTTTAACTCAAAATCCAGTCTTCTTTCTACTAACTTTCTGTCATTAAGTACTGAAGCTGGAATCAGCACCAGGGAGGTCAGCAATGAGGAATGTCAGTGCTAGGGAAGTCAGCATTGAGGAGCTTCAGCACTGGGGAAGTCAATACTGGGGAGCTCCTTGTAGTGCAGAGTGAATATTAAGCTTGAAGTCAGGAGACTGGAGTCTTAGTTCCATCTCTACTACTTGTCATATGACCTGGGAAAATCAGCTCCTTATTTGTAGCTCTTGAGGGTGGAATGAAACTTTCTCTTCTAACTTCAACAGGTTTCTAAATCCCGAAACCTTTGAGCAGGTCAGAAGATGCAGTTGCCTTGCTAGTTAATTGATATTATTGTTACCTTTTTCTGTATTGATATTTAAGACTTAAGTGGCCGAATAAATTAGAAATAAGACAGAAATCCTACATCCCAGAAGTCATGTTCCTACACTCTTCCACCTTATCAATGATGGTGATGGTGGTGGTGATAATAATAATAATAATAATAATAATAATAATAGCATTTCTATAGCACTTTAAGGTTTACAAAAGGCTATAGTTAAGTATGGGGTAGCATTGCAACTCAAATTCTCCAGACTCAAAGCCCTAGGCTCTATTCACTGTGCCACCCTAGCATGCAATTACACTCCAGTAATAATCATGACTCATGAATGGGGGGGCAGTGTGGTATAGTGGATAGAGTGCTGGCTATAGAGCTGGGAAAACCTGAGTTCCACGCCCACCTCTGACGCATACTGTCTGTGTAGTTCTTGGCAATTCATTAGTCGCTTGCTGTTCTAGGCAGCTCTCTAAGGTTATAAATTACAGGGAAGTTGCTTATCTCCATTGGTAGTGAGAGTTTACTCATTTGAAAATTCCCTACCCCAAATGAAATCAAGATCCAGTGTGTGTTCTCACATGAATAGAGTTTAAAAAATGCTTTTATGTTGGCATTTGTTTACTTGGAGATTGGGTCTCCCTATGTCACCCAGGCTGGAAGTTCAGTATGGTTCCTGTGTTCATAGTGGTGCTACTGACTGGCACCTTTTCTGTTTCTGACCTGGGCTGGTTTGCTCCTCCTTAGACAGTCCACTCCCTTGGAACTCACCACATTGGTGCTGGACTAGGTATGGGCACTTCTTCTGCTTTAGCCCTACTGTAGCTTAGAACTCCTGAACTCAAGAGATCTGCAAGCCTCAGCCTCCCTTAGTAGATAGCAGGCATGGCTTGCTATGAATTGGTATTGTCCTCGGACTATCCTTGGGAAGAGTATGATGCAACTGTCTTTATTTCTACTTTAACAAAGAAGAAAATTGGCTTCTGGGAGATTGTGATTTGCCTAAGGTGACACGCCAGATAAAAGCTGCTCTGCTTGGACTTTCCCCGGGATAAGCTCATCACCAAAATTCTCATCATTGGCAGTTTGCTTCAGCTTTGGTACTTGATACTTCTTCAGTACCATCTCCCCTCTCACTGGAAGGCAGAGGGGGTAGAGCCAAACCGAACAAAGCACAGCACAACAATTCCTGCCGAAGCCGCCCTTTAGAGAGGGCTGATACTTTCTAACTCTTCATTTTTACCAGACACTTTGCTTGGTTTCAACTCCAGGAACACGGTGTTGTCACTGACCTTCCCCCTGCTTCCCACCTTCTTTGTGTGTAGTTTTCCCCCAATAGCTAGTAAGCTCCTTGAGGGCAGGGACTGTCTCTTTTTTCTTCTTTGTATCCTTAGCAATTAGCACGGTGCCTAGTACATTGTAGGTGTTTAGTTAATGTTTATTGGCGATTGAGTGAAGATTCAAATCTAGGTCCTCTGATGTTACTATTGACATAGACCCTGGAGTCAAGAGGACCTAGGTTCAAATCTGGCCTCAGACACATACTTGCTGTGTTATCCTGGGCAAATCATTTAACCTCAATTGCCTAAAATAAAACCCAACCCAACAAACACCCGCCCCGCCAAACCTGCATTGATCTTTAGACAATTAAGTATTCTGAAAAGATGAAAATGCTACCTGAGGAAATCATTATTATTTATTTACCTTTTCTAGCCCCTACAGAAAATTTATATTCTTCATCTTTGGTATGGACACTTTGAAAAGATGCTATAAAAAATACCTCTCTATATACCCGCTCTATAAAATAGGTCCATTGTTTGTTTGTTTGTTTGTTTTTGCAGGGCAATGAGGGTTAAGTGACTTGCCCAGAGTCACACAGTTAGTAAGTGTCAAGTGTCTGAGACGGGATTTGAACTCAGGTCTTCCTGAATCCAGGGCCAGTGCTTTATCCACTGTGCCACCTACCTGCCCCTGGTCCATTCTTATACTGTTGTCGGAACTACTACAATCTTTTGGAGAAACGATCTGTAACTCTACATTAACAATTATCAAACTGTTCATGTCCTTTCACCCAGTTATCCCATTCTTTATAAAGCAAGTAGTTATGAAAAGGGGGAGAAAGATCTATATATAGAAAAAATATTTTAAATTGCATTATTCAATGACTACACATGTATACCATGTTGAATTACTTGTGTTCTTTTTTTTTTCCCTAAGTGAGGCAATTGGGGTTAAGTGACTTGCCCAGGGTCACACAGCTAGTAAGTATTAAGTGTCTGAGGCCGGATTTGAACTCAGGTACTCCTGGATCCAGGGCCAGTACTCTGAATTACTTGTGTTCTTAAGGAGGGGGGGGAGTGAGGGGGGAAGATAATTTGGAACATAAAGTTTTAAAAATCAACATTAAAATTGTTTTTATATGTAATTTGGGAAAAAATTAAATTCTAAATAAAATTTTTTAATAAAATTGAATTATTCAAATTAATACAATATTGGAAATAACCTATTTGTCCAGTGATTGGGAGTTGGCTGAACAAATTGTGGCGTGTGAATAGGGCATCATTTCCCTATAAAACCTAACAAATATAATGTATTCAAAGAAATATATGAAATATTCCCAGCCAATCAAAAGATCAAAACAAATTCAAACAAACAAAAAATGACAAATTCTCTGGGACAGGGCCTTAAGACAGGGAGTTCACCATTAGGTGGTGCTCCTGGAGCTGACCTTGACATAAACAGACTCACCTCAGAGTCAAGACTGCTCAGGGACTTTCCTAGTCATTTAGCATTACTCATTTTTTAAAATGGTGTTTTCTTGTTCACCAATCTCTTCTCACAACATCCCTGAGTAATACAATCTTTATCCTCATTCTTCAGACTAAGGGACTGAGACTCCTTGAGAAAATTATTTCCCAGAGGGCACCTGTGAAGCACTTGCCTCCTTTCTGTTTCCTCTTAGCTCTCCTTCTCCATAAGGAAGAAGCATAGGTTATGAAAGGCAGGGTTAGAAAGCCTCAGAAGACAAGCATGAATTGTCACTCCTGTGGGGGTAATGTGAAGTCTTAAGATTTATCTAGAGAAGTGGAAATGCTGCTCTGTATTCTGGCATCATGGGAATTTTTTTCCCTTTTGTTTTGTGAAGTTCAGAGAAGAGATGATGAAGAACATAAGAGAAGGCTTGAAATTGTTCCCCAGGGTGCTCTGAGTGGATAGGTGGGGGCAGCTAGGTGGCACAGTGGATAAAGCACTGGCCCTGGATTCAGGATGACCTGAGTTCAAATCCAGGCTCAGTCACTTGACACTTACTAGCTGTGTGACCCTGGGCAAGTCACTTAACCCCCATTGCCCCACGCAAAAAAAAGATAGGCATCTCATTTCTCAAATATATGAAGAACTGCATCAAAATTTTTAAAACACAAGTCATTCCCCAACTGATAAATGGTCAAAGGATTTGAATAGTTTTCAGATAAAGAAATCAAAATTGTCAATAATCATAGGAAAAAATGCTCTGGATCATTATTTGTCAGAGAAATGCAAATTAAAGCAACTCTGAGATATCACCTCATACCTATTAGAGTGGCAAATATAACAAAAACGGGAAAAATTGGTTGTTGGAGGGATTGTGGGAAAACTGGGATGCTAATCCACTGTTGGTGGAGTTGTGAAAAGATCCAACCACTCTGGAGAGCAATTTGGAATTATGTTTAAAGGGCTATAGAATTGTGCATACCCAGTGATCCAGCAATACCATTACTTGGTTTATATCCCAAAGACATCCCCCAAAAGAGAAAAAGACCTATTTGTACAAAAATATTTATAGCAGCTCTTTTTGTGGTGGCTAAAAATGGGAAATCAAATGTATGCCCATCAATTGGGGAATGGCTAAACAAACTATGGTATATGATGATGATGGAATATTACTGTGCAGTAAGAAATGACAAACAGAATGACTTCAAAAATGCCTGGAAAGACATGAAAGAAATGTACTAGGAAGTGAGCAGAACCAAGAGAACATTGTGCACAGAGACAGCAATACTGTTTGATGAGGAACTGTGAATGACTTGACTATTCTCAGCAATACATTCATCCAAGACCATCCCAGAAGAATATTGATAAAACATACTATCCTCCTCCAAAGAAAGAACTGATATTGATGGAACAGATTGAAGCATGCTATTTTTCACATTCTTTCATTAAGTTACAAATATGATGATGTTTTGCATGTTCACATATGTATAACCCATATCAGATTGTTTGCTGCCTCCGGGGGTGGGGGGGCGGGAAGGGAGGGAAGGAGGGATAGGGATTGGAACAGAAAAATCTAAATTAAAATGTTTAATCTGGAAATTTAAAAAAAAAGGTAGGGGAGGGGCGTGATGGGAAGGATTCAGGAGGTAAATATGTATTTATATACATACACATAAATAGATATGTATGAGTTATTTAGGTCTTTTCATATAATAATTATATTTAAACAAATTTGACATATATATTATTTATATAAATTGATATGTATATGTTATTTATAAAACAGTTATTCAAAGATTTAAAATACTAAGTTATATATATTAGAATATATCTAGGCATATCTAAATGCAATAATGTAGAAAATTTACATTATATATGTCATATGTGTGTATATTATATCTATGTTTGATATATGTATAAAATATAATTATATATCACAAATAAAAATAAATTTTTAAAAGAGTGGATAGGTGGAATTAGACTTCTTTAAAACAGGGGCAAGGGGCAGCTAGGTGGCACAGTGGATAAAGCACTGGCCCTGGATTCAGGAGGACCTTAATTCAAATCTGGCCTCAGACACTTGACACTTACTAGCTGTGTGACCCTGGGCAAGTCACTTAACCCTGTTTGCCTCAGTTTCTTCATCTATAAAATGAACTTGAGAAGGAAATGACAAACCACTCCAGCATCTCTATCAAGAAAGCATGAAACGTCAATGAAGCAGCTGAAATGACTAAACAACAACAATAACAGAGAGTATAAGATTTACTGGTGTCTTTTATCTGGTGATTTAATCATCTCATGAAGGCACTCTTCTAACAAAGGTATCTCTTACACATGTATTAAAAACTCACAATGAACTAATAATGAGGCAAACACCAATGTAAGCAAAGTATAAAATAGCAAGACATTCCCATGTCAAGCGTGTATCAGTATTGGGGAAGACGTCCCATGCTGAGTAAAAATAGGAAGATTCCTACTTATGGCAAGGTTCTTTTAAATGCCCGGATTTATAGGTAATATTGTACTAATTGAAAGGAGCCCTAGAACCCTGCAGAGTCTATTCAATGAAATTCATAGGCATTTGAAAGAGATCAGTCTAGCCATTCATAGGGAAAAACAAAGTGAATGAAAAATATAGTGCCGAGATTATGATGTGGTCAGATGGGCAATCCACTGAGTTAGTCAATCAGTGTATGTCTTGGGTGGTGCTGCAGATAGATGATGACCTGGGCCTAGAATTGAATAGGAGGAAGAGATTGGGATGGATTCCATTTGGGAAATGGTGTAATGATTAAACGCTCTGACTGAAGGTCACATTTCTTAAATGCTAGTATTATGCCACAAGCACCATATGACTGAAAATCATGAAAAACCATGGTCTCAGGACAAGCACAATTGCCAAAATCCCACTGGAAAGATGCTGTTCTGATTGATGATTGAGTGCCTGATGTGGTCCTCTACATGTAGTCTGGCTGCAGCCATATTTCACTGTTCTGCCTGGCCATCTTCTTTCTACCTAGCTACCATGATGCAGACTCCATCATCCCTATCCCTGCCTCTTTCTATTTCAGGAACTATAATTAAATCAGTACTGCCATTTTTACTAGAATGCATTGTCCAACTATTCTCCTGTGACTCCACTTAGCATTTCTTTCTTTTTTCCTTTTTTTTTTTCACTTAGCATTTCTTTCTTTTTTCCTTTTTTTTTTTCACTTAGCATTTCTTAACTTCCTAAACCAAAATACTCCTTCCTAGAGATCACTCCTTTATGGGTTTTGACTTCTCTTATAATGTAAGCTCCTGGAGGGCAGGGACTGCCTTTGATTTTGCTTTTGTACCCCCATTGCTTAGCTCAGTGTTTGACATATTGAGCCTCCTAGCTCCTAACCTCTCCCAACATGAACGACAGATCACTGAACGTGTGAGTAGCTCCTGAAGTTGTCACAAGTGAATATCAGATTCTGAAAATTAAGAGAATTAGATTTCTCCTCAAAATTTCCAGTAAACATGAACCGAGTAGGAGGGGAAAGTAGAATAATTAGCCAATACTATAGACCATTGCAGGTCAGCTTAATGGAAGAATTAAAGCATCTTGAGAATGAATCAGAAGGAGGCATATACTGTGGTTGATCAGTCATGTCCAGCTCTTTGTGACCCTGTGGACCATAGCACTCCTGATCCTTCCAACCTGATGGGCTCATCTTCCAATGTTCTATCTTTAGCATTTTAATACTGTCCATGGAGTTTTCTCAGCAAAGATACTGGAGTGGTTTGCTATTACCTTTTCCAGTCAGAGCTCTCCACTATGATTTGTCATGGGTAACCTTTTTTCTTTTTCTTTTCTTGTCTTTTCTCTTCTCTTCTCTTCTTTTTTTTGTGGGGCAATGAGGGTTAAGTGACTTGCCCAGGGTCACACAGCTAGTAAGTGTCAAGTGTCTGAGGTCATATTTGAACTCAGGTCCTCCTGAATCCAGGGCCGGTGCTCTATCCACTGTGCCACCTAGCTGCCCTTCATCATGGGTAACCTTGAATGGCATAGTAAATAGTTTCATTGAGCTACACAAGTCCCTCCACCATGATTCAGGAGGGAGCCATAGAGTAGGCAGGTTAAATCACTACAACCACTCATCTCCCCTCATTCCCTGATAACGATAGTCTAGGACCCTGAGTACAAGAGCCCCAGGAATAACAGGAACTCCCAGATCACTAGCCCTGTTTCCCACTGTAGTCATAGCCCAGGGAAGAAACCCTCATGGACATTTAACCTGCTATTGGCCTCTGCAGATGCTGTAGCATGCATTTCCTTAGCAGCCACAGTTGCTAAAACCCAGAAAAAAAAAAAGTTCACCCTGTGAAATGGTTCAATATCAGAAATGGAAATGGTTTTATTAATGGAAATGGCATTAAAGAAGATACACTAGCACCTGCCTTTTTGCTACACCCTCAGAACCATGAGACCTTTCCTCTGGACTTGCAGCAGAAACTCCCAATTTGTGTTGTTTCTCCCTCCCTATCAGAATGTGAGTTCCTTGAGAACAGGGAATGGCCTGCTTTTTAATTTTTCTCCCCAGTGCTTATCCTAGTACTTTCCCCATAGTAAGTGTTTAATAAATGCTTTTTAATTCATTAATTTATTCAGAAATGCTTTTTTATTAATTAATTAATTCATGAGGATGAAAATATACTGCACCATATAACAGATGATGATTTTGTGGTGAGACGTGTCATTAAAGTTACCACCAAGGGTGTTTATACTTGGAAAAGGAAGTGAGCTGGTGATGAGTGAGGGTCAACAGGTAGGCAGATAGTGTTTGGTGTTACTATTTCTGATATATATATATATAAAAATATATGTATATATATATATATATATATGTGTGTGTGTGTGTGTATGTGTTTTTAGTGAGGCAATCGGGGTTAAGTGACTTGCCCAGGGTCACACAGCTAGTAAGTGTCAAATGTCTGAGGCCAGATTTGAACTCACGTCCTCCTGATTCCAGGGCCGGTACTCTATCCACTGTGCCACCTAGCTGCCCCTGAAATATAGTTTTAAAAAACCCAACAACAACAAAGCTAAGTAAAGCCACTATCACTTTGAACAATTTTTCCAAGGAGGATTTATGAAAAGATATGGACAAAAACCATAAAGGATAGAAAGGAGCAGAGGGGTTGTGATGTGTAGTGACAGAGAGAGCACCCATACTTATCAGATTGCCCATCCATAATAGTATAACACCTCTCAGCCTTGTCTTCTTCAAAATAAATAACCTCAGTTCTTCTCCTTTCCTAAGAGTTCTCTTAATCCATTATATCACTCTCCCTCTTAAATCTTTTTGTCTAAATTAAGAACCTCGGAGGCAGCTAGGTGGCACAGTGGATAGAGCACTGGCCCAGGAGTCAGGAGTACCTGAGTTCAAATTCAGTCTCAGACACTTGACACTTACTAGCTGTGTGACCCTGAGCAAGTCACTTAACCTCCATTGACTCACAAAAAAAAAATAATAAAAAAGAAAGAAAGAAAGAATGAACGAACCTCAAAGTTCACATTTAAATCAAAGCCATGGATGCTTATTTGTAAGTCTATGTTTACCTCTTTTTTTCTTGGGCAGTCCAAATGAGTAGATAAGAAAATATTCAATATTGAATTGGATATGTAATTGGGAAAAATACTATTTTAAAAAGGTTGAATTGAATTTCTTTCATTTAGTTTCTTGAAAATCTCATTTCCCTTCTATGCACATGCTAGGTAACAATGCTTTGTTGATTGTTAAATTGAAATAGAAATACTTGAGAATACTTGGTGCTTTCTTTGACTATACCATTCTATAGATTCCTTGCATGGAGATTTGAGTTTTGAAACTAGAACCTTAAAAGGGAATATGCAGAAATCTTAGCTTAATGAGTCTTTGAAAATAAGTAGCATAGGGGCAGCTAGGTGGCACAGTGGAAAGAGCACCAGCCCTGGATTCAGGAGAACCTGAGTTTCAAATCTGACCTCAGATACTTGATACTAGCTGTGTGACCCTGGGCAAGTCACTTAACCCTCATTGCCCCACCAAAAAAAAAGAAAGAAAGAAAAAGAAAAAGAAAAAAAGTAGCATGACAGGACTACTAAATGAGAAAAGTAAGTTTTCTCTGGACAGCAAAGACTTTGGCAAATGAACAGACAGAATGCTGATCTGGAGAAAGCTTCCTTCCAGAAGATACAGCTGAAATTGCTTCTCTTACATTATGAGTAGGATTTATTTTATATCAGTTGTCTATATTATTTGCTAATTATTCTACTTCCCCTCCTACTTGGTTCATGTTTACTAGAAATTTTGAGGAGAAATCTAATTCTCTTAATTTTCAGAATCTGATATTCACTTACGGCAACTTCAGGAGTTACTCACACATTCAGTGATCTGTCATTCATTATTCTGGTTCTACTTTTTTTTTAAATTTTTTTTTTTAAGTGAGGCAATTGGGGTTAAGTGACTTGCCCAGGGTCACACAGCTAGTAAGTGTTAAGTGTCGGAGGCCAGATTTGAACTCAGGTACTCCTGACTCCAGGGCCGGTGCTTTATCCACTGCACCACCTAGCCTCCCCATCTACTTATTTTTTAAAAGTACATTTAGCTGATTTGTCATGTCCATGGGAAAGGAAGAATCACACTGCACTCTTGTTTTTAAGGGAGATGATGTTTTTTCTGATGTAACGACATAATCAATACTTGAAAGAATATGTATGATTTTTGTTGTGATAATAAACATTTTTATTTATAGTTTGGGGTTCCAATTTTTAACCGTCTTTCCCTCCCTTCCCTCCCCCTTCCCTGAGGTGACAAGCAATTAGATATAGGTTATAAATGTATGATTACCATATTTGTCATTTTGTACAAGAAAACTTGATTAAAAGAAAAAAATTAAAGTGAAAAATAGCATGCTTCAGTGTGTTCCATCAATATCAGTTCTTTCTTTGGAGGTGGATAGTATGTTTCATCAATAGTCCTTTGGGATTATTTTAGATCATTGTATTGTTGAGAATAGTCAAGTCATTGATGTGTATGATTTCAACAGTATGGCTACTTCACTACTCATGCAGATTTTGACTCCTTGCCACCCTAGTAGATAGTCTTAATGACTTGATGTGACCAAAACAATTTATCATTTAGTTCCTGAACTTACAGTGGTGAACCCTTCCAAATTTAGGTACTGTCCTTAGATAGCAAACTCACAATCTATTGCTGGGTAACCACTTCAATCCTTCCCAGCTTGGTAAATCCACAAAGCTCATGGTCCAGAGCTTCAGAATAACACTTTTTAAAAACCCCAAATCATTTCTATTCCATAATGAAACAGCATAATAGGACTATACTGAAGGAATGAAAAAATATACATGATAAAACATAATGTATTTGAAATTGTATATGACACAATTCATACTGTGTATATATATAACTCTAACCTACTTATATTAAATATACCATATAGAAACAACAAATGTATGTTAAATATATCATAAAAATATAAACACCAAATATTTATATATTATATATGTAAACACCACCTATTTATGTTAAATATAGTATGCTATATAACCATCATATTATATATTAAATATATTATATAACACAGAAATATCACATGTTTCTATATTAAATACATAAAGATAATTCAAATTCTCTTAGATACATATGATTATATATTTCAGAATAACCTGAAACTCAATTTATTTATTTAGCAGTCTTCGTTAGGGAATGTCCAAAAAGACATGGAAAAATACTCCACCTCAATATCTAGGAATAAAAGAGTAGCAAGAAGTAATTATCATTTCATCAACTCAACTAAAATCAGTTTGATACATTAATAATCCCTAAAAGAGACAACTCTCAGTTAAGTGTTCAAATTGTGTCTCCCTCTTTACCCAATCTACAACATAAAATTCTTCATGCTATTAAATCCTATGCGTCTAAGTTTCTACTCAGCTGTTAATCATTACTTGATATATGCTGAAACATATGTACTCTTTTACTACCTTGAGTTCCCTGTGAGTAAATATTACCATATTTTAAGCACACTGACTTGTGAATGGTGTCATTTCATATGTATATCAGCAAATAGTCACAGTGCATATGATACATTTATTAGCTACATAATCTTTCAGAGGACTATTATTTTGGGCAACACTATATCAATTACAATAAATATCTCTCATAATCTAAGTTATAATATCTATATAATGTGAACTAATATTCAAGGACATTCAAAGTCTTTCCCTTAAGTAATCATGTAACACTCGATAATTCTCTCATTTTTTTTTATCATATTCTAATTTATTCAATTCAACAAACATTTATTAAACATCACCTGTGTGCTAGGCACTGGGCTGTGATATAGTTCTTGGTCTGAAGAAGCTTATAGTCTACGGGAGGGATACAATATATATTCACTTAAAGTATAATAGTAAGTAGTGTTTTATGGAGCTAGGGAGAAATCCAGAGAAAATTCACTAGAAAAATCTGAGGAGGGAAAGAAAATACTTTCTGGGGGAATCATCTCTTGGAAGAGGTGAGACCTGCTGAAACTTAAAGGTAGAAAAAGGATTTTACTGTAATTTTCTGTTTGTATCTTAATTCTCTTGACAAACTGTGAGCTCCTGGAGAACGAGAACTGTCTCTTGTTTCTCTTTGAGTCTGTCACTGGGTCTTGCACATGGATAGAATGCTGGTCTCAGAGTCAAGAAGACCCCAGTTCAAATCTCCTCCGTCAAAAATGTCCCACTTTTGTCTCTGTGTTCCTGGGTAAGTCACTGTGTGTTTCAGTGCTCCAGGAAGTCTTATACGTGAGTTGCAGAGAGGGTGTTGATCTCACTGGTGGAGAAAATCCCTCTCTGGGAAATCCCTACTCTTATGAAATCACAGGACTGGTAGAAAAATAAATAAATATTTGTTGAATGAATGAATGGAAAAACAAAGAAAAAGCAAACTGAATGATCACACTCTTGCATATTGGAATGCACAGATGGTCTCTTTCCTGCGATTTGCATTTCTAAACAAACTGTTCACCTTCAGGTGGGCATTTTCTGGTATTTTGTTTACATTGAATGTTTACCCATTCTTTTCCAGGCTCTGCTTCTGGCTCTCTGGATTTCAACCCCATACCTAAGCTGGGAACATCCTTTGGCCCCTGGAGTCAAGTTCCCTTCTCCTGTCGGTGAGATCCTACTGCAACCTCCATTTGGAAGAAATGGCCAAGCCAGCCATTTTTCATTCCTTTCCCATCTCTACTTCTGATTCTCTAGACTCTGACATCATGTCACCCTCCCTCCCCTCTTTTCAGCTTTCTTTTATGTCATCTTCCCCCATTGGCATGTAAATATCCTGAAGACAGGGGCTGTCTTTCTTTTTGCTTCATTTGTATCCCCAATCCTTAACCCAATGACTGACATAGAATAAATGCTTCATAAATGCTTGTTGACTTCATGCTGGACATTTAGACAGTGCCCTTGGCTAATTAATGTCAGGCATTAGTTTTATGATGCTTAGTATTAGGGTTAATTGCTTTTTCAGTCAGGATTTTTTTGTGTGTGTGAGGCAATTAGGGTTAAGTGACTTGCCCAGGGTCACATAGCTGGTAAGTGTTAAGTGTATGAGGTTGGATTTGAACTCAGGTCCTCCTGAATCCAGGGCCGGTGCTCTATCCATTGCACCACCTAGCTGCCCCATGGGTTAATTGCTTTTTAAAAGGTTTTGAGACCCACTGATATTTTGGGGCTTTTCTTACCTTGTACTATGGACTATTTTCCATTGGTTGTTGCCCTACTTATTTTATGCAATGTTATCTGGCACATTCCAGGCTCCCTGATTTATATGAGTGAAAACGAATAGTATATTTAAACAATAAAAAGATGATGGGTGAGATAATCTGGTTTGATTGTTGTGAGAACAGATTCCTGAAGACCTATAAATATCCAGCATGCACCACCAGTCTTGAAAAACATAGGAGGTGGCAGGCGTGCCTGGAGAGATTATTTACCTTCTCTCCTGTCTGTCATCAGGCTGGAATATTCTTTATGTAGGCTTGAAGTCTGAGATTAGAGAGCCTGTTTCCACAAGAGAAACTCTGGGAAGATTTGTGACTTCTGTGAGATTTGGTGGCTGGTTCCAACTGCAGAGGGGGCAGGCAACATTTGGCTTACCTGTGGTCTAGATAAGATAATTGTTTAGATTTTCAGAAGGTTCTTAGTTCAGGGGGAAAAAAGTCAAGTGGAAGAGAAGGATGAGACCTTTTCAACATAGCCCTGGAAACCCTCATTTGGGGAAAGTGATGGAGTAAGGGGTGTGGAATGATTGCCTCATCCATAGGGATGTGATAATAAAAGATCACAACTAGCCCCTAAAACTCATTGCCATCACTGTTAGCATTAATCCTTACTCAGGCCTTACATTACCCATTGGTAATTAATTCTGCCCTTCAAGACTGTTCTCAGTGTTCCCTTTATCTGATTTTGTCTGTACAAAAATGCTGAGGGTGGAAGACAAGCCATGGTGAATTTTCCTGAACCTTGTGCTCCTCAGCCTCCATCTTTAACAGAGGGTTCAGGTATATCTTGAGAGTGTCATTAATAGAATGCACTAACTTATTTTCACTCACTTTTATTTGAACAATTCTTCCTGAGGACCATAAATCCAGAACTGGAAGGGCCCTCAGAGGCTACTTAATCCTATCTTTTCATTTTACAGTTGAGGAAACTGAGATCCAGAAGTCGTTAAGTGGCTCACCCAAGGTCATTCCATTTGTACTTCTCAGAGGGGGCATTTGAACACAAATCTTCTGACCCCAGAGTCAATGGTCTTTCCATCATTTTCCATTCCCTGCTACTTAAACGATACATGATTTTGTGGGTGCTCCTTCCAGGGACACAGAAAAGAAACTCTTTGTGATTCATTATATGGTCTTGGAGAGTTACTATGTTTGCTACCCTCTCCTCCTCTCCAGATTATTCAATTGGTAGTCAACTTGGTGATGAGCTCCTCTGAATTTAGCTGAGCTGGTACTTAGACAACAGTTATATAATCTATTGTTGCTGACAAGAAATCAAAGCCCTTTCAATTTGAAGGACCAGAGTGTGCACTCTATTAGCCCAGACTCAGAGAAACTGGGGTTACCTCCACACACAAAAGTACAGAACAGGGGCAGCTAGATGGCGCAGTGGATAGAGCACCGGCCCTGGAGTCAGGAGTACCTGGGTTCAAATCCGGCCTCAGACACTTAACACTTACTAGCTGTGTGACCCTGGGCAAGTCACTTAACCCCAATTGCCTCACTAAAAAAAAAAAACAAAAAAAAAAACAACCCAAAAAAAAAAAGTACAGAACAACCAAAGAGAGGGTTGTACCAACTCACAAAATGGTTTTACTCCTAGGATTCCCCAGAAGCTATTGGTGAGGCTAAATTGCTACTGTGAAGTTGGCTCAGAGAAGAAGCATGACTTCCTGGCAGGTCTGCTGACATATAAAATTAATTTGCCTGCTTTGAGAAACATTAATTAATCAGCAACAGCACCTCCCTGTCTTGGACTTTTACCGGCCCCTCTGACAGCATTTTTAACTCAATGGCTTCTCCCAATCAATGCACATTCCTTCAGTCACATCTATGGTGGGGAGGTCAAGAGGAAGAAAATAGCTTGCTTTACCTTAGGACAATGTATCTTTGTGACTCAGGTGGGATGCCAAAAATGCCACAGAGTGCTTGGCAACTAAGTTAAGAGCCAAGGGAGGCAGAGTTGCTTTCAGAGGAAACAGATGAAAGCTTCCTGGCAGGGATGGAATTCTCTTAGATCAGTAACTACAGAATCAGGACAGAGGGGGCAGCTAGGTGGCACAGTGGATAAAGCACAGGCCCTGGATTCAGGAGGACCTGAGTTCAAATCCAGCCTCAGACACTTGATACTTACTAGCTGTGTGACCTTGGGCAAGTCATTTAATTCCAATTGCCTCCAAAAAAGAAAGAAAGAAAGAAAGAAAGAAAGAAAGAAAGAAAGAAAGAAAGAAAGAAAGAAAGAAAGAAAGAAAGAAAGAAAGAAAGAAAGAAAGAAAGAATCAGGACAGAAGGGAGAATATAGGAGCTGGTTCTTTAGCTCAGTGACAGATTTTAAAATGTATTTAGTTTGTGTTTCAAGGGCAAAGAGGGAAGTGTTTATGAGTTATTTGACAGGGAGAGCAGAGGGACCTCTACATTTCCTTTTGATTGATGGTGATATTGTTAGTGTTTCAGGGTTGTCTTGTGGTTAAACTGTAAAATAAAACAAAACAAAAAACCATGGGAGTTTTGATCCTCGCTCCTTGGGTTTTCTGAGCTTCCCTGTCTGACCTGCTGCTTGACTGTCTCATAGTATAACACTTGGGAAGAAAATTACTTCAGAAGACTGATGGAGAGGTGGTGGACTGAAGATGCTGCCTCAGGAATGTATCTTTAGACCATTTTGCAGTCCATTTTCACAGTATTTCCAAGCTTTGATTTGTTTTACTCATTTTCATTTATTTATTACAAGGGAGGGTGCTATGGGAACATGGGTGGGGAAGGCAGTTGCTGGGAAGTGACAGTATAAAAAAAAAAGTGAAAACAGCATTGATAAAACATTAAACACTTTTCAGAAAAGGAAGATATGGGTGAGCTGCTATGTATATACCCCAAAGTGGGCAAAGAGAGGGAGGTCCCATTCAAACCAAAATCTTTCTACAAACATTCTTTCTAGCAGAGAAAGACAGGTAGCAAAGAACTGAAAGTAAAGTGTGTGTGTGTTGGGGGTGGGGTCTGTTGATTGGGAATGGCTAAACAAATTGGAGAGCATGATTGTAAAGGAATATTTCTGTACCATAAGAAATGAAAAAATATGGTGAACTTAGAAAAAACATGAATACCTGCAGAATAAAGTAGGTAGAACCAAGGAAGATAACATGTGCAATGACTATAATAATGTAAGCAGAAAGAATACTTTAATGAAACTGAATGCTGTGGAATTATAATCATCATTTTTGGTCTGGAAGAAGAGATGAGAAAAGGCCTTTCCTTCCCACATTGAAGAAGTACGGGGACTTGGGTATGGGTATTGTTTATGGTGTTGGAAGTGTTTTATGTATTAGTTAGTTTTGCTGAATTTCCACCCCCCCCCCTTTTTAAATCTTTAATATGAGACTTGCTGGGGGTGGGGATGAGACTGGTGAATGATGTATCAATAGCCAAGGTGATACAAAGACAAAAAGCATCACTGAAAAAAACAGAATTCGGGGATGAAGGATGGCTTTCATGTGTAAGCAGATATTTGATTTCAATATATCTGGTAGCTGGTTCAATTCTTCCTCTCAACTTAACTGCCACTCCATTTGGGAGTGTCCTTTAGGTAGACATGTTTCAAGGAGCAACCGATTTGTTGTTCAGTCATCTGTATAACATTTTACCAAAAGGGAAAGACTAGAAAATCTTGGGACAAAAGAACAGTTTTTCCAGTGTGTCCCCCCCCCCCCCCCGAGATTTCCTGTAACCAACAGTTCTGGACACAGTCAAATCTTCTACCTGTTAGGAACTTTGTGAATCTGGAGTGAGTGTAAGCAAGGAATGTGAAAGAGTAACAATAGCACCACATGTCATATGACTTCCCAGTTTCTGAAATCTGTGTTGTTACTTTGTGAATATTTAGGTAGGAAGGAAGGGTTTGGTCAGCCTGGAGAGGTGAATATACAGGAAAGGGGCGGAAGGAGGCTGTTGACTCCCTCCTCCAGGGCTGAGAGTGGGGGGATCAAGGGAGGTAGACATTTTTGGCACCTCCTGGGATCAAAGGGGAAAGGTGAGTCATTTATGAAGGTCCTGATCTTAGCCTATTTCTTCAGCATTACTGCAGTTGTGTTTGTTGCGGTAACTGGAAAATCATGGGAACAGGGGCCAGTATTCCCCAAAATGGCACAGTCACTCTTGCTAAATTAATGTTCTCTGAGAGGTGAAGAATCTGGGGTGATCTGGAATTTCTCTGTAAGTCTTGAAATTCTCTAGAAAGGCTACTTATAAGATGAATCACAGCATTAGCAAAAAAATTAAACTTTGCTTTATGGAGTTTGCATTAATTTCACAACTGAGATGACACTTGCCAAATGTCAGGACAATCTTAGTTGTCTCTGTGTACCTGTATGACAGTGGGAAATTTATAATGATGTAAACAGTTGAGAAATACACAGCCAGGAAAGACGCGACCCTCTCTCTCTATTCATGAGTATGGAGTATTTTTAAGGGATTGGGGGGAGATACAACTCTATAGGACAAGTTCTTAGCAGTCAGCACCACATTTTCCAAATCCATTTATGTCATTAAAAGTCCATTTAAAAAAAATGAGTTTTCCAGTTCAAGAGTTTATTCCAAGAGTTATGAAGTAATTTAGGAAAATAATAATGTCCCCATAAAACAATCCCATTAGAAAGAAAAAAAAAAGCATTTTAGGAACAGAAAAGGAAGGAAATGGCAACTTCTGTCAAAGCATCCCAGCCCTAGATTAGCATTGATGAAGCATTCTTCACTAGGCAGAATGGTTGTGTTAGGCAGTGTAAGGAATATCCAAATAGCTTCCATTTTCATAATGTTTCCGCCATGATAAAAAGCCATCTCTTAATTCATTACAGGAAAGAAAAATGAAAGTAGACATGCTGCTTCTCCCTTTTTCTCAGTGGGAAGTACCTCCCTGCCTCATTACTTCTCTTCCCATGTCTAGTGGCCCAACTGACCTGCCTGGTCTTTGAGGATAAATGACAGCTAATATCTTTTGTTGTGATTGGTTGCTTAATGCTTGTCTAGGAGGCCTTTCCTCCACCAGCTCTGCCTGAGGCCCTTTATCTGTAAATCTGTTGAGGTCTCTCTCATTTGGTCCTTTGAAGGGGTCAGCAGCATTCACGATTGTTTTTAGCTTTTAGCTCCAGCCAGCTGAGAAATGGTCCAGCTGTGTGTTTTTCCTTAGGGAAAAAGAGAGGGAGGGGTTTGGTGGGGTAGCAGGCTTTAGACTGGTACTATTTCAGAGAGAGGTAATGGGTAAAATCTGTGCTAATTGTAAATGGGCCAGAGATTTGTGCTCCCAACATCTGAAAATGACCTTGCATGTACTTTAGATTCACTTGTCTGTCTGTGTGCGTGTGGTGTCCTCTGAATAGGAAATAATGTCCTTTAGGACAGGGACTATATTGTTTTTGACTTCATGTCCCCAATGCCTAAGAGTGCCTTGCACACAGTAGGTGTATAATTAATGCTTAAGACTTCAGAACTAGACATGCATTTCAGATTCAACCAATACAACACACATTTGTAATAATTGAAGGTTTTTAGTTAGCAGGGAGGAGAGTTGGGGCAGGACTAGTTGTGTGTGTGTGTGTGTTTGTGGTGATAGTGATGCAAAAAAAAGGAGAAGAAAAGAAATACAAGAGCATCAATGAAATATTTATAAAATAGGCAAGCAAGGCAAAGTTGGTACTACCGTGTCATATTTAATACATATTTTTAAATCAAATCATAAGTAATAGATTTAGTTTTATATACAAACATCTCATTCTGATCTTTGAACATAGAAATTTTCTTGTTTGTTGAATAATTTTCTAGTTTACATAATAATTTTAAAAGTGCTTGTTAAATGGAATTGTGTTGGAATTTCCCATTCGAGATGATTGTTTTCTTTCCCAATGGGTACAAATGCCATGAGTAGAAAATCACTCTGTTCAAATGAGGGGTTGGGGGGTGAGAAACAACTCTGTAGGACAAGTTCTTAGCAGTCAGCATGACATTTTCCAAATCCATATGTCATTAAAAGTCCATTTTAAAAGGGGTGGCTAGGTGGTACAGTGGATAAAGCACTGACCCTGGATTCAGGAGGACCTGAGTTCAAATATGGCCTCAGACACTTGACACTAGCTGTGTGACCTTGGGCAAGGCACTTACCCTCATTGCCCCACCCCCAAAAAAGTCCATTTTAAAAAATGAGTTTTCCAGTTAAAGAATTTATTTCAAGAGTTATGAAGTAATTTAGGAAAGTGAAATGAATTCAGCAATTTCTAGATTTGAAATTTTTGAAGCATTGCCATCATTATTGTGTAGTGATATAATTATACAGAGTCCCAAATGTGATGACATGAACTTTCTTATTGACCACAATAGATCTGGGTCATCTAGAAGAATTTTGTCCCCAAAGGTAGTTGGGAGGTTGTGCATTTGTACAAGCAATCCTGCCATTGTTCGTTGCCTTTGGACACTCAACTTTGAGAGCTGGCTTTAGGACCAGCTGACCAGCCAAACAAGGAAATGAAGGGAAGGTCAGGGCCAACTGGAATGTTCTGCAGAGTGTGTTGGGACAACCAGGCCATACTCTATACCTGTCCATGGATATTACATTTTTGTTTTGGCCACTATACATGTGTTCATGTTGAAAACCACATTAGCTTTTTTTTATAATCATTTCATGTGGATGACTTAGAATTTAGCTTTAAGTAAAATCTCCTAAGCTTTTTAAATAGGCATTTCTAGCTAATCATTTTCCCCTCATCCTATACTTGTGTGGGTTTTTGGTTTTTGAAGCTCGGTGCAGGACTTTATATGTATTCCTTATTTAGTTTAAGCTTATTAGATTCACCCATTGTTCCAACCTGTCAAATTCTTTCTGGATCCAAAAGTTGCCACCCAACGTAGTAGTAACCTCTTCCAAGTTTGTGTCAACTGTAAATTTGACTAACCATGCCTTCTGTCTTCAGCTAAGCTGTTGCTATAAATACTTAACCAAATGAGGCCAAAAAGAGAATGCTACTGTGTGCCTTTGACCAGGTTAATATTGGTCTTTTTCTTTGTGAACAATAATTAAACCAGTTACAAACCTGCCTGGTTGGATTAAGCCTATATTTCCCCATTTTGTGCACAAGGATATCAGGTGAGATTTTTTTCAAATTTGTAAACACAGAATTTATAGATTTCAGCAAGACCTTTTTTTCCCCCTAGTCTAGTAACTACCAAAAAAAACCCCAAAACAAAACAAAACAAAAAACCCAATCAAAAAGGAAATAAAATTAGTTGCTTGACCTGACTCAGTTTTAGTGAACCCATGTTGATTCCTTGTGATCACTATTTCCCTTTTTTTCTTTCTTTCTTTCTTTCTTTTTTTTTTTTTGTGAGGCAATTGGGGTTAAGTGACTTGCCCAGGGTTACACAGCTAGTATGTATTAAGTGTCTGAGACTGGATTTGAATTCAGGTCCTCCTGACTCCAGGGTTGATGCTCTATCCACTGTGCCACCTAGCTGCCCACTATTTCCCTTTCTATGCTGATTAATCCATTCTAGCACTTTGCTGGGATTTGGCATCAGGGTCATGAGTTTTATACTTTACGGAATCTACCTTTTCCTCACTTTTAAAAAAATTTTCAAGTTTAGGCTTTTGGTCCTGTCTTCCACTAACTGAGCTATATGATCTTGGACAAGTCTCTTCATTCTCTGAATCTCAGTTTCCTCATCTGAAGCATTATAGGATTGGACTAGGTGATATCTGAGATCCCTTTTAGTGGCAAAAGCCAGTGAATATATTATTTTAGTTGCCCTAAGGAGTTTATCATGAGGGAACTAAATTTGGAACTATCCATTTGAAAGAGATGGCTAGATACTTTGACTCCAAAACTGTGTTGGACAGTTGGACACCTGGACCAACAATTAGATGGTGATATTTTCTGTTAGACTCTAAATGGCTCTTCCTACTTTTTATTCATGTGGTTGGGAGATCGCATGGCAGAGTACTGCAAAATTCAATGATTTTTACTTGATTTCTCTTAGTAGCCCTGGCATTGCTTCAATAACAGGAGCCTATATTTTTTATAGCACTTAAGAGTTTAAAAAACACTTTCCTCACAATGGCCCAAAAAGGTTAATACTTATTATGGGGCAGCTAGGTGGTGCAGTGGATAGAGCACCGGCCCTGGAGTCAGGAGGATCTGAGTTCAAATCCAGCCTCAGACACTTAACACTTACTAGCTGTGTGACCTTGGGAAAGTCACTTAATCCTCATTGCCCAACTAAAAAAAAATACTACATGTATTATTATTCCCATTGTGCAGATAAGGAAACTAAGACAAAGCAATGAAGATTTACTAAGCACTTACTATGTGCCAGCTAGGTGGCTCAGTGGATGGAATGTTAGGTCGAGAGTCAAGAAGACTCATCTTCCTGAATTCAAATCTGGCCTCAGACATTTACTAGCGATTTGACACTGGGCAAGTCACTTAAGCTATGTTTGCCTGAACCCACCAGAGAAGGAAATGGCAAATCACTTCTGAATTTTTGTAAGAAAACACCATGGTCCATCGGGTCAGGAATAGTCCAAATGGACAGAATTAAACAACAACAAAGCGTCAGGCTCTGTGCAGAGCTCTTTGTACAAATATAAATAAACAGAAAGAACATTCCTAACCTCAAGGAGCTTACATTATAATGGAGAGAAGTAACACACAAAAGGGAGCTGAAAAGGGTGAGGGAGAAAAATGAGGGTGGGAAGCATGGTGTAGAAGTCTAGAAAGTCAGACACAGAGCTGGGAGGTGAATGAAGGTTGGCTTGCTGGGGCTGCTTGGGGCAGCTAGGTTGCCCAGTGGACAGAGCACTGGCCCTGAAATTGGGAGAACCTGAGTTCAAATCTCACTCCAGACATGTACTGGCTGTGTGACCCTGGGCAAGTCACTTAACCCTAATTGCCTCAAATATTCGGGGCCATCTCCAGTTGTCTGATGTATATCTTGCCACTAGATCCAGATGCCTCAGAAGGAAAGAGTGAAGTTGGTGACCCTGCACATCCCTCCCTCACTTAAATCCAATTCACTGCAAGTCATGACATCACCTTCCAATGTCATGGTCCTCTTTAAGAACAAACAACAACAACAACAACAACAACAAGAAAACAAGATGCCAGGGCTGTCCCCACAAAGGAAGCAATAGAAGGAGGAGGCTGGCACAGCAGAGGATGTTTCAAAGTTAAGAGGTCCAAATATTAAGGGAGCTTTCCAGAATGAGATAATAGGTGAGGTTGCTCCTCCTTCATACCAGAAGAGGACCAAAAGACATCATGATGTTGGGGTCAGGGTAAAGTATTTAACTGGGGTTGATCAGTCTAAAATGAGCTGAGAAAACTCTATGACAAGTTAGTCACAAATAATCCATTTGAACATTTGGGATGGAGATGTCTCTAGATTTGCACATTTCCTTTGCTTCATGCTACTGTGATTCACTTTGCTAATAGAGCATGGTGCCTTCTTTAATGGGGACATGCCATGCTGGGTGGTCTTGTGCTGATGTTTCCAATATCTCACAATCAACACCAAAGTTCTTCAGAACTGGCCTTTGGGCTAAGTGAACAGCCCATTGGAATTGAAGAAAATGAAAATGATGAAGCAACATAAAAATTCTTGGGACACTGCTAAAGCAATCTGGGAAAACTTATATAAACTGAGGCAAAGTGAAGGGAGCAGAACCAGGAAAACAATTTCTATAACAACAATATTGTAAAGACAAACTACTTCAAAAAACTTGAGAAATTTGATCAATCCAATGACCAACCAATCACAGTTCCAGAGGACTCTTGGTGAAACATGTTATTTTTCAGAGAGAGGAGATAGATTCATAGTTTTGGACATGGCATATATACATGAATTTTTTTTTGCTTGACTATACATATTTGTAACATGTTTTGTTTTTCTTACTCCATCAATGGGTAGGGAGGGGGAACAAGAAAGAAGAGAATTTGGAAACAAAAATAAAATAAAATGCAATTTTTAAAAGTTTTGTTGAATGACTTTTTTCTCTTTTGAATTGTTTTGTTACAATGAATGGTTTTGTGGTTGGTTGGGGAGGGCTATATTCAGAAATGAAGGTGATAGTAATACAAAAAAATTGAAATTAAGAAGAAAAAAATAACTTTAGTCTAAGCCCTACCCTTTATAAATAAGGAAACAGAAACCTAGCTGAAGGTTCTACATCTTGGAGAGAACAGCTTGGAATAAGAAAAGAGCTTATCTTTACAGCTCTATTTGCAGCCTTACTACTTTCCTGAACAGAGAGCTGGTTATATAATAAGAGCCCAGAGGGCACAAGGTAAATCCCCAGTTCAGAAATGTCTCAAGTGTACTTGATTTGGTCCACTGTGCAGAGGACCAAAAATTTATACAGACTCTAAAGCACAAAAATATACAGTAAGGAAGGTGCCTGCTCATGCTCGGGGGGTGGGAGAGGAGAAAGGAAATTTGCCAAGCTCAGAGCCTGTACATGGATTTTGGAAATTAACAGCCTTGCTTGTTGGAGGGTGAGCTCAAGGCTTACTATTTGTTAAGTGGGCTGGTAAGTTATTCTGAGTCATTCTTCTTACAGGTCAGTACCACTGTGGGTGTCTCACTAATACTTTTAGCAATGTTTTGTATCACAGAACTCTGGGCACTTCCCTTGTTTGGTTAGTTGCTTTGTGGTCCTGCCTACAATTGCCTTTCCTTTTCCTTTGGGACAAAGTAATGAAAATAATCACTATAGAATATGAAAGTCTGCAAAATGCTTTATATTAAGTCTCATTTGATCCTTACAGTAAGGCTGTGAAGGCCAGGCTGCCCCAGTGTAGCGCCTAGAGCAGGCCAAGATGAGGAAGTGCGCCTGGCCTGGGGTCTGCACACGCTGTCATGAGGTGCTTCCAAAGGCCTGCCTGTGTCAGCCATGGGGGAAGGAGTGTAGAGCACTGCTGACTTGTCTGAGGCTGTGGAATGACTCAGCATGGGCTTCCCACCTTGGTTCCTCATGGTGCTGGTCCAGGGGGGTGGGAGAGATAGCTGAGTCTGAGCTGCTTCCTTGACAGCCCTGTGTCCACTGGCACCTCCCATGGTGGGATGGACACAGGGGCCAGGAATGGTGAATGTCTGTGTTCCCACAGCTGGCCGGCCTGTCTGTCATGGCTGTGGGCACCTGGATGCTGGCCCTCAAGAGCGACTATATCAGCCTCTTGGCTTCCAACACTTATCTGGCCATGGCCTATATTCTGGTGGTGGCCGGAGCAGTGGTCATAGTAATAGGCATCCTGGGGTTCTGTGCCACCTTCAAGGAGAGGAGGAATCTGCTTCGGCTGGTGAGCTTAAGCCCATGATCACCAGAGAGCCCCTTGGAGGGGAATACAATCCACGAACACCAAGGGAGCACCTGCTGGCTGTGAGCCGACTGTTGTCCGATCCATCGCCTGTTGGCCCCAGGCTGGTGTGCCCCCACATCTCACGGACCAGTCACTTTCTGAAGGCACAGCTGGCAAACTCATCACACTCCTGAACTCTTGAGGAACTTTAATGACCAAGAGGTCTGAGGGGGGAAGGAGAAGATTGGGGAAGTCATTCAGTCATTTCCAACTGTGAGACGCCGCAGTAGTTTTGTCTTCCTTCTCTAGCTCATTTTACAGATGAGGAAACGAAAGCAAATAGGGTAATGTGACTTGCCCATGATCACACTGCTAGTAAGTACCTGAGGCTAGATTTGAACTCAGGATTTGAATTTATCATCATCCTCATTTTAATGATGAGGAAACTGGGGTTTAGCAATGGGAGAGTAGGATGGTAGTGCGAAGAATAGTGTGGGCTGTGGATTAAAATCCCTGCTCTGATACTGGTCAGTTATGTGACCTGAGCAAGTCATTCAATCTGTTAGTTTTCACATCTTTAAAGTGGGGACGATATGACTTGTATTACCTACCTTATGGTTGTGCAAAAAGTCCCTTGTAAATCTTAAAAATACTCTATAAATATGAGCTATTGAAAGTAACAGCTTAGACTTAAATTCAGGTCTTTTCATTCTACATTTAGCACTTTCCCCCCCTTATACCTTGATTCTTCTCAAAGTAGAGTTTCCTGACAATAAATAGGACTTGTGACTTGTTGCCTTTGAGAAACCTTTTGCTTGTAGATACATCCCTTATCAAATCTGAGGACTCTTTGCTTCCCTCTGCCTCAGAAATTATTTTTAGCTATTTATCCCTGAATGGCTACAACTTGGCATTTATTCAAAAGAAAGCTAGACCTGAATCAAAAGAAAAGGAAGATTTGTAAAAAAAACAAACAAAAAAACAACCACAAACAAAAAAACCAACTCTGATTGAGGAGGAACCAGTATTTCCTAAAGAAAGATACAAGCATTTAATAAGCCTCTAGTATGTGTCAGTTGCTGTGATAAGTGCTTTACAAATAACTCATTTAATTTTCACAACCCTTGAAAGTAGGTGCCCCATTTTACAGTTGAGGAAACTGAGGCAGGTAGCAGTTAAGTGACTTGCCCAAGATCACAGAGCTAGTAAGTGTCTGAGGCCATATTTGAGCTCAAATCTTTCTGATTACAGGTCCAGCACTCTATCTGCTGTACCACCTAGCTCCCTGGCAAAGCTCTGGGAAGTTTTAAACTGCCTTTCTCCACGTAGAGGTGACTGTAGAAAATAACTGACTTCAGAGTCCAAACACCTCCACTGGAGTTCTAGCTTTGCCACTTAGAGATATGAGATTTTTTTTAGGGGGAGGGCAGGGCAATGAGGGTTAAGTGACTTGTCCAGGGTCACACAGCTAATGTCAAGTGTTTGAGGCTGGATTTGAACTCGGGTCCTCCTGAATCCAGGGCTGGTGCTTTATCCACTGAGGCACCTAGTTGCCCCTTGAGATATGAGATCTTAAGCAGATTACTTAATTTCTCTGGACCCCAGTTTTCTCACCTGTAAAATGGGGGTGATAATACTTTCTATCCCACTGGGTGTTTTGAGGAATATATTTCATTAACTTTAAAGCACTATAGAAATCTGAAATTTTTATGTCATTTGTTTTCTTTTTTTTAACATTGTAGAAACTCAAAAACATGTAACCCTCCATGTTTGAACATGAGATTCTTTTCTTTTGAATAATATTTCATTTCCCCAAATTACATGTAAAAACAGAATGATGAAAACTGCTATCAACTTCCAAAGAAAGAACTGATAAACTCTGAATGCAGATTGAACTGTACCATTTTTTCACTCGATTGTATATGTATAACCTAGACCACATTGCTTACCTTTGGGGGGGGGGAGGAAGGAAGGAGGGAGAGAATTTAGAACTCCAAATTTTTAATATATGTGGTATAGGTTATACACATACAATCGAGTGAAACATATTTCCATATTAGTCGTGTTGTGAAAGAAAACACAGACCACACACACACACACACACACACACACACACACACACACACACACACACTCACACGTGAAAAAATAGCATGGTTCAATCTGCATTTAGGCTTTATCAGTTCTTTCTCTGGAAGTGGATAGCAGTTTTTATCATTAGTCCTTTGGAATTGTCTTGGATCACTGTATTGCTGAGAATAGCTGTTATTCACAGTTGATCATTGTAAAATATTGCTGTTACCGAGTACAATGTTCACCTGGTTCTACTCTTTTCACTTTGCATCATTTTGAACATGAGATAATTCTTTCTTTTTCTTTTTTTTTTTGCGGGGCAATGGGGGTTAAGTGACTTGCCCAGGGTCACACAGCTAGTAAGTGTCAAGTGTCTGAGGCTGGATTTGAACACAGGTCCTTCTGAATCCAGGGCCAGTGATTTATCCACTGCACCAGCTAGCAGCCCCCATGAGATAATTCTTGACAATTTCTGTCAGAGGAGCTCATTTAGTTTGGAAAATTTTTTTGCATTAAAGAAATGTTAATGTCTCTGGGCACAGAAGATGGTAGCCTCTATTCTTGTGTGTGAGGGTAGAAATTCTCATTGTTAGCATCTTTGGTGTCTTAAAAGAACAGATACTTTAGTGCCTCTATCTTCAAGATTTTTACCCAGATTTTCCTTATTAGATTAAATTCTCTTTATGCAATCTCTGTCATCATTAAGTAGAATTGCCCACAGGGTTGGGAGAGGTTATACTCCTAGGCAAGGGACCTGGGTTGGAGTTCCAGCTCCAATATTTACTAGTTATGTGACCTTGGACAAATCATTTAAAGTTTTTCACACTTAGATTTCTCTTCTGACAAATTTGGCAGGCTACTTTTAAAAAATGCTTTTGTAGGAACTTAAATGTTTTATTTTCAATGCATTTGTGGTCTCATTGATATAGATACTTCCTCCAACCCATCCATATCTACCATATCTACAAGTATTCTGCAACCTGAAATTCCTTCTCCTTATTGGGAGTAACTCTTGATTTTAAATAGGTTCAAAAGATCATACATAGATCTAGAGTTGTAGAGGACTCTAGAGGCCAACTAGTCCAAATTTCTTATCTTAGAGTTGAAAAAATTGAGGTCCAGTGACTTAACTAAGGTTCCCCCAGCTCATAGTTGTGTCAGAGGTGGGATTTGAACCTAAAGTCCTTTGACTCCAGAGTCAGTGCAACATGGCTTCCAGTACTAGAAACTAACTAACCAACTAACTCTCTCTCTCTCTCCATCTCTCTATTCATCTTTCTTTTTCTTCCTTTCTTCTTTCTTTCTTTCTTCCTTCCTTTCTTTCTATCTATCTACCCAATTATCTATCTATCCATTTTTCTTTCTCTCTACCCATTTATCTATCCATCCATCTTTCTATTCATCTGTCTATCCATCCATCTTCCTTCCTTCCATGTTTCTTTCTAGCCATCTGTCTTTCTTTCTATCCATCTATCTATCCATTTATCCATCCATCCATCCTTACCCTTGAAACATGCATGCAAGAATAGAAAGAGGGCTATTGCTTCTATCTCACATCTGAGGAAACTAAGATATAGGAAGATTACATGACTTAAAATCATAAAGCATTAGAGTTGAAATGGACCTTCAAAGTCAACTCCTTCATTTTACAGATGAAAAAACAGTGCCCAAGAAGTAGTGACTTGCCACATAATTAACTAAGGGCAGGACCAGGACTTGATCTGGTCACTTCTTATCCACAGTGTTGTTTTCACCATTCCATGAAATTACTTCTATGTTGCACATGAAGGGAAATTACACATCAGCAAAAATGAGGCTGGAGCCTCCTATTGCTTGTATTAGTTCAACACAACAAACAGGAACTCATCACCTACATAAACAAGGAACTATGGTAGACGTGGAATATATCAACTATATTCAGTTTCTGCTAGCAACTAATATTGTACAACACAATTATGGCAAATAAAACACAACAATTTCAATTATTCCTTCACAAAGTAATACAAAGAAAATATTTTAAAAGATTATAGTACTAAAGATAACTGAGCTCATAAACGTCTCCTGATAACAGTTAAAAGCTATATGAGGACGGCAATGATTTTTGCCATTTTACAAGGAACTAAAAAAAAAAATAGGTAGTATGTTTTGGGTTCCTATCTGTATCTATTTCCCATGCCAACAGAAGAAAAATCTAATCCTTTTTTGGATGTTCTCTGGAAGTAGTTTGCTTTAGTTATGTATCCATTGATTTATTTTTCGTCAAAAGAGTATTTTGCTTAAAAGAGAGGACTAACAAGTATGTAAAAAGTTAACAAATCTTTGTGAAATTGTAGTTTGTCATCCGTTTGTATCTGCAACTTATTGTTATAAAGTATTACCTGTATTGTTGGAATCCTATATAATCTATATTTTTGAAGCTTGCAGCTATGAATTTTCAACTGGAATTTCTTTTGATAATATTTTTTAAAAAACTAAGTTGATTGGGGGTATTCATTGGAAAGGTATTCCTTGAGTGTTAGAAGAACTTTTCATTAGCCCTTGGCAGATATTAAATTACTTTCTGAATCATCAAAAAAAAAAAAGATTCATAAACTAGGAGAGTTGGAAGCATCCTTAGAAAAGCATCTAGTTGGGGCAGGTAGGTGGCGCAGTGGATAGAGCACTGGCCCTGGAGTCAGGAGTATCTGAGTTCAAAGCAGGCCTCAGACACTTAACATTTACTAGCTGTGTGACCCTGGGTAAGTCACTTAACCCCAATTGCCTCACTAAAAAAAAAAAAAAGAAAAAAGAAAAACATCTACTCCAACTCCCTTGTTTGGAAGTGAGAGTTTTTACAAAATTTCCGAGATAATCAGAATGTGTTTAATTTGGAAAATAGATCTAATATAGAAATTCATGAACAAAAGGATTACCTACTCCTAAAATGATGTTCCTCTCCAAAACATCTTCCACACAGCTGCCAAAGTGATATTCCTAATGTATAGGACAGACCATGTCATTCCCTTGCTCTTAAATCTCCATTGGTGTCTTATTGACTCTAGGGTAAAATACAAACTACTCTGGAGTTCAAAGCCTTCCAGGCTCTGACATCGTCCTACCTTTTCAGGCTTATTTAAGTATTACTCCCCATAAGATACCTATGTGTCAGAAAAACTGACTAACTTGCTGTTTCTTTTACACAACATTCCATCACCCATTTCTGTGCCTTTGCATATCCTGTCTCTCATGGCTGGTATGCATTTCCTTCTTACCTTTGTCTCTTAAAAACTCTATTTCCCTTCAAGGATCAGCTAAAGTGTCTCCTACTAGAGACCTTTCCTGATGACACCAGCATGACTTCCCACAACTCAAAATTACAGTCAATATGTTTTGTGTTTACTTATATGTATAGAAGTTATTTCCTCTGATAGACTATAAGGGCAGGGATTATTTAGTTTTTGTCTTGGCATTCCCAGTACCTAGAAGAGAGTCTGGCACACAGTCAGTCATCAATCAACTGGTCTGGACTCTAGAACAGGAACTCCAAGAAGGAGTTGACTTCTCCATGAATAAAACATATATTTAAAAAGACCCAAGTATGGAGGACCATGTCTAAGGTTTGATGTGGAAAGTGCCAAATCAGTGGTAGCAGGCAGATGATGAGAGAGCCTGGGCAGATAACCACAATATTATTGTGTTAGCATTACAAAAATATTCAGTTAGATTATACGTTGTATTCTAAAAAATATTTTTCATTAGAATTCTGATCAAATGAGATAATATTTGTAAAGTGTTTAGCACAGTCAGTGCCTGAAACACAGTTGGCACTTAATAAATGCTTGTTCCCTTCCTTTCTCCTTCTGAAAAACAGATCTTCACCTTTTAAAAATTTAACATTTTTGTTACATTTTACATTTCAAACTGTCTTCCTCATTCTCTCCCCACCATCATTGGACATATATGTATATGTATACACACACATACATATAAATATGTATATGTAAAATCATACTATGTAGCCTTCTTTTTATCAAGTCTTTCTCTGGAAATGGATAGCATATTCCTTCATAAGTTCTTTGTAGTTGATTTGAACAATATTGTTATTACTGTGTACATGTTCTCTTGGTTCCCCTCATTTTGAGCTTCATTATTTCATGCAAATCTTTCCATGGTTTTTCTAAAGTCAGTCTGCTCATCATCTCTTACACACAGTAGTATTCTAGACCTTTACCTTTTCACAGCAGGTAAGGAGACAGCATGGTAACTTATCAAGCCAGCCTTTAAGTCTAGAAGATCAACTTTCAAGTCCTGAGTCTGACACATACTAGCCCTGAGCAAGTTCTTTACCTCTTAGTGCCTGCCTTAGGCAATTCTCTAAGAGTCCAACCTGCATGGGTAAAGGAGTTCCCTTGTTGGGTGTTCCCTAAAACAGTGAAATCTCAAATTCAGTAAAACCAGGAGCCCCAACATCAAAACAAACAAAAAACAATAGAACCTTTTCAGAAGGGTGGTAGGGGTTTTGTGTTGCCTTCTACTTTTTTTAAATTTAAAGCACTATTATGTCCTCAATATGTCCTTTAAAAAAAAAAAAAGCAATGAGGGTTAAGTAACTTGCCCAGGATCACACAGCTAGTGTCAAGTGTCTGAGGCCTGATTTGAACTTAGGTCCTCCTGAATCCAGGGCCAGTGCTTTATCCTAGCTGCCCACCTCGATATGTCTTAATACAGTTTCAGTTTGTTTAGTGGTTGAGAGTAAGGGGAGACCCTTCTTTGTGTATTACAAGATGACTGGTTTCTTCATACAGGGAGCCAACTTTAGGTTATTTTTCAGGAAGTGATCCCTCCCTTCTCTCCACTACTCCCCCCCCCCCCGCCTCTTTTTCTCCATCTCCCAGAGTCCCATCTCCATCTCCACAGAAATCCTTGCTATTCTGAGTAGAGATGCTGAGAAAAAGCTTTTTTTTTAAAAAATTGAATCAAGTTCAGGAGATTCAATAAACTCAGAACTTTATTTTAATGAGATCTTTAATAGTGACAGATAGACTCGTTCCTTTTCATTTATCCTTGAGACAACATTGTCTAGTCTATTTTCAGTGCATACCAAAGTCACAAAACTGCTTTCTGTATATTACATCAAGCCAGAGAGACATGCAGCATATTTAACCTATATAAAATTGCTTACTGTTTCATGGATGGGGGAATTTGGAGCTCAAAAATTTAAAAAATGAATGTTAAAAATTGTCTTTATGTGTAATTGGGAAAAATAAAATATTATAAAAAATAAGAGAATGAGACCTGCAGGATGACTTAAACAGAAGAATTTTCAACATATTAACTTCCAAATATAAATTCATTTTGCACCTTTTGCCCAATACAAGTAGTCAATTGTTGCTTGTTGATTATTTGCCATTTGTTTTTCTTATTAAAGGACTTTCTTGCTATAAATTCTTGACTATTACAAGACTCGATTCACTCCTAAACTGATGTATAAAGACAAATTTGTCTCTCAATTAAGTGTTGTTGTTTTTTTTAAGAGGCATGATTTGACCTTGAAGATGGAGGCAGAAAAACTTAGTGAGGGATGGGGCATCTATCTGAACTTAGACTCATAGCCAGAGAGAACAACGACACTGGAGTAATATTCTCAAAATAGCTTATTCAAGGACCAATCTTACAATGCCCAGGCATGGAAATTTTCCACTGACTCCACTAAGAAGTTTGTCCATGTTAGGAGAATCAGACCTTACCATATCGTGATGTTATCCAGTGCTTGTTCCCATTTAAGGTAGTGCTTTGACACAGCTTTTTAGGGGTGAAGCTGTCCCTCAAAAAGCTCACTGACTTCTCTGTGTTTCAGTGGTACATGCAAAAGGGGGGGGGGGGAGGCTAACCAGGTGACACAGTGGATAAAGCACCAGCCCTGGATTCATGAGGACATGAGTTCAAATCCAGCCTCAGCAGACACTTGACACTTACTAGCTGTGTTACCCTGAGCAAGTCACTTAACCCTCATTGCCCCGAAAAAAAAAAAAAAGGCGGCGGTGGAGGTAGGGAGGAAACTGAGCCAAATGAATGTAAATGCATGTAGAAATGATTGCCTTTGGCTGATACATTTTCATATTAATAACATTGAGTATATGGTCTTACACTTATCCTACTTTACAGAATCCATACATTGTATAAAAACAAAAAGTGAGGGTCAAGAAGTTTGAAAAAGAGGCATCTTCAGTTGGGTTTTTGTAGAACATAAGCTCCCCGAGGTCAGGAACTGTCTCATTTTTGCATTTGTATTCCCATTGTCTAGCACAATGCCTGCCACATAATAGGGGCCGTCATTAATAAGTAATTGTTGATTGAGTGTGTGACCAACTTTTGCCTGGCTTGATCATTGAATAGTTAATCTGGTCATTCATGTAAGATATAGACTCGGGAAATTAGTGATGGACATCTGAATAGATGCCTGTCACCCCATTTCAAAGTTCACAGTTCTACCTATTGTGCAATACTTTCTCCCAGGAGAGGTCCCTAACTAGGTTAGAATTCATAACTTTTTACATTTGTTAAACATTAGATATTTTTATGCATAGAAAGACTGTTTATTGGTCCTACAAAGCCTCAGTCATTTCTACAATGTAAACAAGATACAATGGATGAAAGAGAGATTATAACTTTATTTCAGGCCTAACTCTGTGAGTTATCTAACCAAGAAAAGAGGAGCCTGGGTGGTGAATAGTGCTGTTACAGGAACATGTGTTTCTCATCCTAGAAAATGCAATAAATAAAAAATCCAGTTTTTACAAATATTTTCCTTTTGGAAATATTGACTATTAAATGGGATATCTGACTTCTTTTGGTGTTTTGCATGGGGTTTTGTTTTGTTTTTCTCTTTCAAATAAATCTTCTGGAAGTTGATTGTCCCTTTGTGTTTCTGCATATGAGGCTGTTAAATGGAGATAATCAGGGAGTGTATGTTAGGAAACTTATTTCCATGTTTGGAAACATCTGCACATTTAACATTATGACAGTTCCCACTTTTTGTTCAGCTAGCATTGTATAGAGTAGCAGCCAGATGCTAATTTGATGTAAAGCAATTTTATGAATCCTCACTAGTTCCATATAGTAAAGACAGCACTACGGTTGTTCAGGGGACAACTGATAAATTTGTCTCAAGCAGAGAAATGACAGCCCATTGTTTCAGGTAGAAGATATTGCATCAGATGACCTTGAGGATCTCTGCCATCTCGAGGATTTAAAGATTTTCAGGTTTGATTTGATTTTGGGCTAGTTTTTATTTGTCATAAGAAAGGAATTCAGTGGAGAGGGTATAATGAAAGAAGGGGCGAAATGATTGCTATGTAAAAACCAAAGGCATCAACAATTTTTAAAAAGATTCTCTGATTCTGTAGTTTTATGAGCCATTTTGGCCTGCTGCATACATGACCTCTGTTCTCTGATCAAGACGTTAGTGTCCTGGAAAGAGCTTTCAATTTGGATGACCGGGGCTCTGACTCTCTCCAGTGGTGTGACACTAGACAAAGCATTTCATCTCCATCAGCATCACTTTCCTCATGTGCCAAATGGAGACAATAATTCTTGTAGTGCCCTGTCACTGAGCTATTGTGAGGCAAGTCCATCAAAAAACCATGAAGCATTAAAGAAATGGGAACTGTTCTAAAAGAGGGAAATAACTATTCTCTGGAGATTATTCAGAAAATTACATCAGATAAAGTTCTTTGAAATGAATTCCATCTTGAGTGCTTTCAAGAGAGGAAAAAGTGTCTTTCTTGAGAGATTGGGATCCAAGTCATCAGTAAATAAAAACAGTCTTCCAGAATAGCAGGGTGGGGTGGGACTGATGTTGCTGAAATGGCTTACCTCATCAATGGGAAAGGGGGACCCCAGAAGTGACTTTGGAAATCTTATTAATAAGCTCTCTAATTTGAAAAGCTTCCTTCATGCTATGGTCACAGAACTAGTAACTGGATACAGATTTGAGGCCAGAAAAGACTCTGCTAAGACTTTAAAAACCATATTTCAGACTCACCTCAGCATTTATTTCTCTGTGGTAGGAATCATGATAGATGCATCCATCTTCTTACCACTGTCATCTGATTTCAATGTACCATAATCCTCTTTCATGTTACATCCTATATATTTTAACTTCTTCAGTGTTACTACTGTTCATCTGGCATGTTCCTTCCCAAGCATTTGTAGGAATGTTTTGGTGAATCTGATTCTCTTCTGTGAAAAGGTGGTGGCGGGTGAGAGTAGAGGTAGGGATGGGTGAGGGAAGAAGTAAGGGAAATGCTGACAATGGCCAGGATCTGTTCACAATTGGGGAGAGACTCTCTGCCTTTACTCAGTCTATTTTTTCTTTATCACTAGAAGAGTGTGTAACCTGGAGAAAGGAAGGGATTGGGAAGGAGGGCAAAGCTTCATTGAGGCTGCTTCAGGAAGGATTCCCAAGCAAAAGATGTTTTTTCCTGAAAGATTGAGGGGGAGACCAGTGGGACTACTCCTTTGTAAAATAGACAGCACATGGTTAGTAAATGTGAAATAGATAATTTATCTGATTTCTAGGCTAATGTAATAACATGCTGCCTTCTCAGAGGTTATATTTGAAGACAACACTGATGAAATCAGGCTTAATGATTCATTAATTGAAAAAAACAAACAAACAAAACCAAACAGCAACAACAATCTAGTGCTAAATAGCCATTAAACAAACATTTGTTAAGCCTATTTTTTTTTTGTGCTAGGCATGTTGGGAGTACAAAGAAAAAAACAAAACAAAACAAAACTTTTTGTCCTCAAAGAGTTTACAATTTCAGAGGAGGGACAACAATATGTACATATCCAATAAATGCAAAATACATACAAAATAAATGCAAGATGATTTTGGAGAGAATCAGGGACTAGAAAGAGAGATCCTGACAACTAGGGATATCAAAAACAAAGCCTCATGTAGGAGATAAAACTTGAGCTGAACTTTGAAGGTAGCTAGGGATTCTAAGAGCTAGAAGTGAGGAGGGAGAGTATACTAGGCATGAGGGACAGCCTGTGCAAAAGCTTAGAGTCTGGAGATGAAATGTGTGAGGGGCCACAAGAAAGCCATGTTAGCTGGAATGCAGAAGGTGTGAAGCAGTCAGATAAATTATAAAGACCATAAAATGCCAAACAGAGGACTTTATATTTTATTCTAGAGGCAATAGAGAGCCAGTAGGGATTTTTGTTCGGTGGACGGATATGAGACCTGGATAAAGGTAGTGGCCTGTGTTTTAGGGATATCATTTTGACAGCTTAATTAGATTTGATATATAAGAAGTTGCACGTACAAAACAAATAAATTGAGGGATTATTCATAATATAAATCCCTAAAACTGGAAAGAAGCTAAGGGATCATTAATCTAGTCCAAAGACTTGACTTTACAAAAGAGGAAACAGCCTAGAGAAGTTAGATGACTTTTCATTCATTCATTCATTCATTCATTCATTCATTCATTCATTCATTCAAGACATACATTTTTGTACATAGCCAAAATGAGAATGTGGGTATTCGTTTTTGTTTTTTTAGGCAGGGCAATGAGGGTTAAGTGACTTGCCCAGGGTCACACAGCTAGTAAGTGTCAAGTGGCTGAGGTCAGATTTGAACTCAGGTCCCCCTGAATTCAGGGCTGGTGCTTTATCCACTGTGCCACATAGCTGCTGTGGATTTTCTTTTTAATTAATAAACACTTTTATTGAAAGTTTTGAGTTCCAAATTCTATTCCTCCTTCCTTCCCTCCCCTCACCTCTCCCTGATATCTCTATCAGATATAGGTTATACATGTACAATTATGTAAAACATTACCATATTTGTCATTTTGTATAAGAAAACTCAAATAAAAAAATGAAAATGAAAAATAGCATGCTTCAGTCTGTGTTCAATTAATATCATTTCTTTCTTTGGAGGTGGATAGTATGCTTCATCATTAATCCTTTGGGGTTGTAGATGACTTATTTATAAGACGAAGGTCTTTTGTTTAAGTATTCACTTTAAAAAGAGAGAGTTTTCTTGGTGCAGTTAAGGCTTATCAATTAATTGACAAAAACCAGGGAGGACAGAGAAAAGTGTTAGAAGTGACTGCTAATTGCTAACTCGATTAGAAATGAAAAGTTTAAAATTAATTTTCTGAAAATTTAAAATTAAATTTCTGAAAAAAATCTGCAAAAGACAATTTAAAAAAATAAAATTTGCATTTAGGGATGAAATTGTACTTTTGGAAATTGAATTTATGCTACATATACATTTTCAGCAACATATCTATTGTATAAAGCAGGGTCCACCTGGACAATCAAAAGGAAAAGTATAAGTTAGTGTGTTAACTGAAGGGGATCATGGATATCAAATGTTTATGCAGGACTGAATCAAAGTTATGAAGCTTTATGGAGATGGTAGGATCTCAGGATGTGATACAATGCATTAGTAATAATAAGTCAACATCTCTATAAAGTTTTAAGAATTACACAATGTTAATAAACCCCTCTCCAGTACAATGTTAACTCTTGGAGGGTGAGCAGAGGAGGGTCAGGCTTGTATTTCATCCTGTACTTCTATCCCCAATAGAAGCCTAATAAATGTTTGTGGGGATTGTGTTGGATTCCTCACACCAATTTGTTAGCTAGATAGCACCAGTATTATTAGCACTATTTTCTAGATAAGTAAACTTAGTCTTGGGGAAGTGAGTCTCACACAGACCTACGTCTCTCCTGACTTCACGCCCAGGTGCTCTTTGAGAGCACTTGGCAAGAACGTTTGGTGAGTTGTTGAATTATTGAAGGAAAGAGAGTTATCCAGGCCCAAGGCAGTTGGGGAGAAGGTTCAGAGGGGGAAGTGACTTGATCAGATGAAGAGGGATATTAAGGACGAGCTATGGTGGTAGAAGAGGAAGCTTAGTTAGGGACAGCCAAAGGCTAGAATTGGAACAGAATCTATAATAAAGCACCTAAAAAAAGAGGCAATATGATCAGAAAGCTGAGTTGACCCATTCTGTAAGCAGTGAATCTGGTTGGGGGAGTCACATAAGTATAGTCCAACAAGACTCAGTAAGCCCCCACTAGTTCATAGGATAACATATATAAAACTGGAATGAACTTCAGCCTAACCTTTTCATTTTGCAGGTGGGGATACTGAAGCTCTATGAGATTAAGTGATTCACCTAAGGTCACATATCTTGTGATTGGCAGAACCAGGATTAGATTTGAGCTCAGGTTCTCTGACCCCAAATTTAGCACTTTCCCCACTGTAATCTAATATATCCGCAGATCAGAGATCCCTTAACTAAGGTTATAACTTTAGGGATCAAGAAGAGTAGACATATGGTAAATGGACCAAAAGACAACAAAAACAGGATTTGGCATCTGAGCCAATGCAAAGAGGAAAGGGTTATAATGTTAATGGAAAATCATGGTTGTTTCTTATTTAGGAGATTGTTGCTGTGATGCCATAGCTTTGCCTATGGTCAAACAGTCTCATAGGCAGTGTAGGTACCCAGGTCATTAGAGTTTTCTTTTCCTTTTCCTTCATTGGGACTCAGTTTTTTAAAGGCTAAAACCCTCACTGTGTTTGCCTTTGAAAATGATTTAATGATGCTTTAATCCTTAGCACACCACTCTGAAGAAGGTGAATTGTATCTTAGATTATCTCAAAAAACCATCCAGACTTCTCCCTCAGCCAAGAAAAGCTGACAGCCAAATAGAAAAATGACATCCCTGTGTTGACATTTCGATTTAGATTCCTTAGATTCTCCCCACATGGCCAGATCAGCATAGAAGAAAGGGTCTTATATTGATTTTTTTGTTCAGTCCAGGAGATTTTACATTACTTTATACTTTAGCACATGCCAGGTATAGTTGAGCCTATTTCTCCCCTCCACTGCAAGGAGGGGGCTCAGGATTAGGGGAGTCCTGTCTTATACCCAATTGCCTCTGTCTATGACTTTTTTTTTTTTTAGTGAGGCAATTGGGGTTAAGTGACTTGCCCAGGGTCACACAGCTAGTAAGTGTTAAGTGTCTGAGGCCGGATTTGAACTCAGGTACTCCTGACTTTAGGGCCAGTGCTCTATCCACTGCGCCACCTAGCTGCCCCTGTCTATGACTTTTTGAATGGAATTGTTCTCAGTAAGGTGTGTCATCTTTGCATAAAACCATGATCGATAATATCAGTAGTGTCATATTGTAATCTTACTAAGAAACAAAGGTCCCTTATTAGGTAAGCCCCATGTTCAGACATATTAGAATAAAAGTTAAACACATGAAGAAAAATAATAGTATCTGAATTTGTTGGTGGTATTTTCCATCATCCTGTTTCTTGGTGCTGCTAAAAATAAAACATGACTAAGCTATAGAAGGATGCTAATTTTTAGCCTCTTCTAGAACATGTACAAACCTCTTGAGCTTCACTTGGTTTCTAATGTCATCAAAAAGCCTTCAATGCAATATGACAACTTTGTATCATCTCATGCAGCTGATTGTTTTGTGGCCTGTTCTCATCAGGAACATCCTGGATATGAATGGGAACAGTGGTCCATCTGGTTGTCTGAAGAGGCTTTCATCTCTGGCAAGAGATGGGAGAGACTCAATCATTTCTTCTCCAATCATTGACCTTTGCCACTCCATTTGTACATCCTTTTTTTTAAAAGTGGCATTTTGCATGTGTAGTAATGAATACAATTCATTATTAAAGAATATAATTTTTCATAATAGCAAAGTACTAAATACAAAGTATATGAACAGTGAGTGGGGAACAGCTAAATAAATTGTGGTACATAAATGTAATAGAATATTACTACTCCATAAAAAAAATTATGTATATAAAGAATACAGAGAAGTATGAGAACACCTAGATGATCTGATGCAAAGTGAAGCAAGCAGAACAAGGATAACAATATATACACTGACCCCAACAATGTAGATAGAATAAGAGCAAAGATTGAAAGTGAATGACATAGGGGGCAGTGAGGTGGTGCAGTGGATAAAGCATTGGCTCTGGATTCAGAAGGACCTGAGTTCAAATCTGACCTCAGACACTTGACACTTACTAGCTGTGTGACCCTGGGCGAGTCACTTAACCCTCATAGCCCCAGCAAAAATAAAACAAAAAAATTGAAAGTGAATGACATAACCTTCTTCTTTTTTGGGGGGGGGGTTGTGAGGCAATTGGGGTTAAGTGACTTGCCCGGCGTTGCACAGCTAGTGTCAGATATCTGAGGCTGGATTTGAACTCAGGTCCTCCTGACTCCAGGGCTGGTGTTCTATCCACTGTACCACCTAGCTGCCCCCCAAATGACATAACCTTCTAATGACACAGCATGGTCCCAGAGAAGAGATATGAGAAGGTACCACTCCTTCTTTGTAGAGGTGGTGGACTTTTTTGGGTATGGAACATTATATAGCAACAATTTTTTTTGATGTGTTGGTTAGATTTGCTCAACTGTTTTTTTCCCCTCTCTTTTTTATTCTTTGTTATAATAGAAACTCCTCTGGGAGGAGGAAGAGGGTAGGGGTACATTAGGGAGCTGAGACCAATCGAATCCTGGATTAAAAAAAGAATAATCACTGATGAAGCATTATGCAGATCCTGTCTGTGTACTTCAACTGTTATCAGTTTCATGTGGAAAGCAGTTCTCTAATACTAATAAAGATTACCTAGAAGTAAAAAAAGGAATAGTTTCAATGCAATTTTGAATATGCAGAAGCAATTGTGAGTAACAGAGAATAAACCTGTATGACCATTTATTAATCTGACTCATCTCCCTGAGTTCAAATCTGGCCTCATACACTTACCACCTGTGTGACCCTGGGTGAGTCACTTAACCCTGTTTGCCTTAGTTTACTCATATGTAAAATGAGTTAGCAAAGGAAATGGCAAATCTCTCTAGTATCTTTGCCAAGAAAATTCCAAATGGGGTCACAAAAAGTCAGACACGACTGAAACAACTGAACAATATATAGTTGTACATTATTGGAATTTCATTGACACAATGCTTTCAATAAAGAACATTATTCAATGTTCTTTAGAAGTTGAATTGATTGTTTTTTAAACAGAATAACAAATGTCTCATTTGCCATACTAGAGAGGAAGGCTAGTGCAGGGGAGCCAACCCTGGATTGGGGTGGAGTGACTGGGTTCACATCTCAAATCTCTTCCTGTGGGGCCTTAGGTAAATCTCCTTGGACCTCAATTTCTGCTTCTGTAAAATGAGGGTGGGTGAACCAGAATGACCCCTGAAGTTATTTACAGCTCTGAATGATGATCCTTGATTTTAAAAATGTCACAGGAAAGATGCAATTTTGAAGTTGGGCAAACAGGTAAGTAAACCCACAGAAAGGACGCAACAGAAAGGATAGATCCTGTGTAGACTCAGAAAGGGTATAATATGTATTTTAAAACCTTATAGTGAAGAAATCACCAGAAAGAATAAAAATGCTCTGATTCGCTGAACTCGGTTATTTTGTGAGAAGTTGGGGGCTCTTGAGAATGAGTGTATCATGTTTAATTAACTCCAGCAATTAAATACAAGAGTGCTTTCCCTTAATCTTTTCCACCCTTTTAAGAGTTTTCCCAATAGACTTCACCTCTCCTCCCAACCTCACTCTTTTTAATTCAATACTACTTTTTTTCCCCCTGCTCCCCATTACTGGTTAGAAATAATCTGAAAATGGTAAACTTTATTCTACTTATTCATGATTCTGCTACTGGGAATCAGATAAATAAATAAATCATTCAATAGCTCCCTCTTGCCTCAGTTTCTATTCACTGAACTTTATTCACAGTTAAGAAAAGCACGTTAAGATCTCTAGATAAACATGCTTTTGAAATGCAAAAGCTGACTTCCTTTGTAGATCCATACTTGGGGTGTGGCCAGAGTCTTGTTGGGGCTGACTTGGAACTCTCTAGGATTCTGTTTCCTCTTCTGTAAAATGATGGGATCCAATTGCAAGCACCAGATAGATAGCTCCTCGTGTCACTTCTAGTTCTAACAGTCTAGGACCCTACAACATTTACACATACATGTACTCACACACATATATCTGTTGGAGAAGGAAATAGCAAATCCTCCAGTATCTTTGTCAAGAAAACCCCAAATGGGGTCACAAACAATCAAACAGGACTGAACCAACAACTCTCTCTCTCTTTCTCTCTGTCACTCTGTCTCTCTCCCCTATCTAATCTCTATTATCTATCTATCTACCTATTATCTATCCATCTGTCCGTCCATCCATCCATCCATTCATCTATCTATCTATCTATCTATCTATCTATCTATCTATCTATCTATCTATCTATCTATCTATCTATCTATCTATCTATCTACTTATCTATTCTCTATATGTATATGTTGCTTCTGAAGAGTAAGACTCTAGTTAGGCACAGAGCCTAGTTGCAACTGTTATTAAAACTTGTCACTGCAGAAGGATTTGGCATAATATCCAAACCTCAGCTAGCTTCCTGCCTTCAGAGACTAGTGAAGTTTGCCCCCTGCCCCCAGGTGCAGACTCTGAGTTCAACATTTATTTTTTAAAAAAATCATATTTTTCGATTTATGGGCCTGGGATATTTGCACATGTTCTAACGAAGTCATGTAGACTTATGGAGGGGCAGGGGTGGGGGGTGTCTGTCTTTTTTTTTTTATTAAATTTTTTTTTGGGGGGGTGAGGCAATTGGGGTTAATCGACTTGCCCAGGGTCACACAACTAGTAAGTGTCAAGTGTCTGAGGCTGGATTTGAACTCAGGTCCTCCTGACTCCAGAGCCGTTGCTCTATCCACTGGGCCACCTAGCTGCCCTGGGGTGTCTGTCTTAAATGAACTTTGCCTCAGACGCTTCCTTCAGGTCAATAAATACTCATATTCAACTGTAAAAGAATGCAAATAAATCAAAACAAGTGACATCGTAACTTATGTAACAAATATGAAGCACCCATATATCAGTCTTATTGAATGAAATAAATGCTGTTCAACAGTATGCTATCATGTTCTTATTTATGATATATTTCATTATTCAAATACCATCTCAGTGCTTAGAAAGACCTGGACCTAAACACAATAGCTGTTGTTATTCAGTCGTTTCAGTCATGTCTGACTCTTGGTGACCCCATTTGGAGGGTTTTTTTTGGCAAAGATACTGCAGTGGTTTGCCATTTCCTTCTCCAGCTCATTTTACAGAAGAGGAAACTAAGGCAAACAGGGTTAAGTGACTTGCCCAGGGTCACAAAAATAGTAAGCGTCTGAGGCTGGATTTGAACTCACTAAGATGAGTCTTCTTAACTCCAGGCTTGGTGCTCTATCCATTTTGCCACTCATTTGTCCACACAATAGCAGTGGACAATTAACTCTTCATTTTTAAAGAATACATTAATTCTTTCACGCTATTTTGGTCCATATATGTGTGTGTGTGTTTATATGATGGGACATATATAAATGCTTTTATATGAGGGGCAATTTGGTGTAGAGTCTAGGCTTTGGAAGTCGGGGAAGTCAAAGTTTCCGGGATATGGATCAGGAAGGGACCTCAGAGGTCATTTAGTCCAATCCCCTCATTTACATATGAGGAAATTGAGCCTGAGGGAGATTAAATTCCTCTTGGATCTAGTGCTGAAAGGGGCCTTAGAGGTCATCTAATCCAAAAATCTTTTTTAAAAAAAAACAACATATGAGGAAACTGAGTATCAGAGAGGTTCTATGATTTGCCTGATATCACACAGACAATAAATGTCAGAAGCAGAATGTGGAAAAGCTCTCTTCCAGACCTGCTTCTGATACATATTGACTGCTTGGGAGAGGTACCTAACTTCTTAGGGTCCTAATCACATCTCTAACACTATAATTTGCAGAATGATAGCTCATATTTATAAAAAAACCGTAATTTGGTGCTCTCAACAACCCTGTGAGGTAGATACTTTTATTATGTCCACTTTATAGATGAAGAGACTGAGTCTTAGAGAGGTTAAGTGACTTCTACAGGCTCACCCTTAAGTGTCTGAGGCAGAATTCTAGCCCAGATCTTCCTGATTCTAAGTCTAGCACTTTATTCATGATGCCATGCTTCCTGTCTCAGCAGAGTTGAGATTTGTATCTGTGGAGGGAATTTCCACACTAAAAATTCTTTGCACTGATAAAATCACAAGTCCAGACTTAGCCTCACTCTACCTTCTATGAATATGTCAGTCTAAATTGCCAAACTTCTTTCATCCAGGATGAATGTTTGTACAAATTAATATTTCTATCATTTGAAGTAACTGAGGCAGAGAGGAGTTAAATGTTTTGCCCTTGATCACAAGGTCATTTAATCCAATCTAGGAACATAACTCAGAACTCTTGATAGCTGAGCATCTTTTCCCATCTTTCTGGCCGTATATCAGGGACATCTTAACATTAACCTAAGTCTTAAGTGGCCATGTTACAACAGGTCCACAGGTAGTTAGCTATTTAACACTTGACCAGCAGACTGCATTAAAAGTTGAAACTAACATAGGGTAGGATGGTAATAGTCATTTTCTTGGGGAATGTTGTAGGATTTTCTTTGAGTAACAGAACAGACATGGGGTGGTAATGTTTCACATGGGAAACACCATCTCTGGTCTCTTCTGGCTTTTTTGATGATTCTTGCCAACTTCTTGTGTGCATGAGGATTCAATCAGCCTTGGAGCTGCTCTGGGAGGCAGTGAGACTGTAAATCTGGGAGAGCTGGAAGCATTCAGGGTCTTGAACTTTATCGGGTTTGAATGTGTGATTGTGAAAGTAAAGAGCAGAGAAACGACAGCACTCAATAAATCAAACCCAGAGAAGATCAGGGTTGTCAGACAGGAGAAAAACAGGCTCTGGGCACAAGCACAACCTAAAAAAAAAAAATGCACAGGCATTTGAAGCTCTTTTACATTTCTTTTGCGATCTTCCTTCTCAAAAGCAAATATCTTTCTTTTCTCACCACCCTAACCTAGAGACCACAGAACCATAGAATTTTAGCTCTGGGAAGGACCTATTTAGAGGTCATCTATTCCCTTTTGTTATGTTCCTGAAGTTCTTCGAATTTAAAACAGAAAAGTTGTAATCACAATACTTCGAATCTACATTATTGGGGGGGGGTGGTTCCAGTCTGAGAGTAATTCTTCTAAAATGAAAATTTGGTCAGTTTGGCTTCTATTTTTCTTATGGCAGTCACTTTAGATTTTCTAAGGTTCTCTCTTCACATCTCACCTTTTCTTTTTTCCTTCCTTCTTTCCTTCCTTCTTACCTAATAGAAATAATTCAGAAAACTGAAAATGAAATTTAAAAAAATGAGACAAATGAGTTGTTAGCAATAGGGTTTCATTCCCAAATCATCTGGTATCTGTTTTGTATCATTTTGGCATATACTTATGTATATACCCATTTTCTTTCCTGATAGAATATAAGCTCCTTAAGGGAAGGAATTGTTTCACTTTTGTCTTTGTATTCTCAGTAATAAAAACTTTTTGATATATTGATTCAATTGACTTTGGAGCTATTTTTGGTTATTTAAAATATATTTTAATTGATATCTTTTTTTCATATCTCTACCATTCTAAATGTATCCCTCCTGCCTTCCCCTTCTAGAGAGACAGCCCTTACAGTACTAAAAAAAAGGAAAAAGAGGGGAAAAGTTCAATAAAACAAGTAAGCCCATCTAAAAAGTTTGCTATCATACTCAGTGTTACCTACCTATAGGCTTTGGCCTCTGCAGAGAAAGGAAGAGAGTGGTACCTTTCATGCCTCCTCTTTAGCAAGCTTGGTCATTCTAATTTAGAAACATTCCCTTTCAGTTATTTTGCTTTTTTATTCTTTACTTTTTTCATTGTTAGAGTCATCATATACTTTGTTTTCCTGGTGTTACTTATGTGAACTGATGCAAATTAAAGTAAGCAGAACCAGGAATTAGCAGAACTTGGTACTTTCTAATCATTTTGATCAGGACTTCCCAGTAATTCTTAACCATTCTACAGGGTTTGGATCTGTGATGTTCTACTATGCACAAAGAGAAAGCTCTAGGGGAGTGTGAAGTGGCTGAGACTTGGATTTCTTTATAAGAAGTTTTATCTGAAGAGTTTCAAGTTTACCATCTTTTCTTCAATGTCCAGTTGGAGTCTGCTATAAGGCAAAGTATTTGCCTTCTTAAAAGGAATCAAAATGAAGGAATGATTCTCTTCCCCCTCCCCCCCACCTCATTTCATTACTTTCCTCATGTCTTTGGGCATATCTCCATGCCTGGAGGAGAATGAGGTTGAACCCCATAGGGATTCTGTTAGAAAAGTAGCTCCCAGAGTTGGATGTTCAGAGTTCAGAGAAGTCAGAGAAAGCTCAGGGATCTGGCTAAGTGCAAGCTGCCAAGGAAACAGCTAGGTAAGTGAAGGTGTTTAAATTTGGGGATCACCTATTCAAATTTTACATAGAAACACCGGTTAAGGTCACTCTCACTAGAAAAGTTGTAATATGAGAGAGATCCCTTCTTTTTCTTAACCCTAAGTATGTAAGAGACTTGAGCAATAGTTATACTTGTGTGATAATTTCACCTTTTTCACAAAATGTTAAGGAAGCAGCCCCATCCTGTGTTTCCTGCAAATTCTGCCTAAATGGAATTTGCCAAACCTTCTTTGTGTGCCTGTTGGGAGACTTGAAGTTCCTGCTTTCTGTCCATACAATGAGTGATCAATAAATATTAGAATCATTGTATCTTGGTTTGTTGGAAAGTCTTGTACAATTTCTCATCACATAATGTACTTGAGAAATGTACAGAGAGGAAACTTTGGTTAAAGAGATCTTTACAATTCCAATTTATGTATCTTTGCCCAATAGCGGGGTGTTAAATGTGACATTTCCAGTAAGCAATGGAATTAGTTGGTGCTTCTTTGAAAGCAAACGCAAAAACCCCTTCTTAGATTTAGGGCATCTTCGAGTCTGTTTTAATTTAAGTGGGTTGATTAGGCATTATTTGCTATCACTTTCCATTCCTCCCTCCTTCCTTGAAAATAAATTGTAATTTGTGCTGAGATGGCCTTTGGGGAGCCAATATTCATCCCCCCACAAAAAGATGAGTATGCCAAGGAATACCTGAGACTGGTCAATGGTGGCAACAGTACTTTGTGGGCACAGGTTGCCTTTATTTGGGGTTGAAGGATTTGCCCCATTATTCTCAATCATTTGTCCCGTGTTGGGAACCGTTCTTCTTCCAAAGATACTTTAATTCTGTGGGGGATGGGGGGACAGGGAGTGGGGCGTGGGCAGGCGAGAGGGCTGTAATGTTGGGACTAGGTAGAATAGAGTTGTGAGGATTAAGATATGTCAGTGGGAATGAAGCTGTCTCAGCCTTTTTTTTTTTTTTTTTTTTTTGGTGGGATGGGAAGAGATTTCGATAATTTCTAGGGTACAGTAAAGCCCCATCAGCACATGATTGTAGGGAATGGGATCCTAGCTGTTGTAGGTAGAGAGGCAGTAAGGAGGGAGATTAAGGTTGCCAGCTGGGGTCAGAACAACATTGTGTTCACTGTTGCTGAGTCTTTTCCTATCTATTAAACCTTTGTTTAAAAGCAGTAAACTAAAGCACTTCTTTCTTGGTCTGGAGTCTAGGAGAGAGGGGTGGTGGCAGGAGAAAAGGAAATTAAATTCAGGGAGTCTTCTGTTTCTTTCCCTCCACTGTCCTCAGTTTCCTCTTGATTTTTCTTCCTACTCTCAATCTTCTTTTCATTCTCTTTTCTTTTTCTATCCCCTCTTTTCTAGGGGCAGAGCAGCATCCTCAGGAACCTCAAGAGCTCCCAAACATCTCATTCCCCAACATGGGGACAGGAAATAGGATGGGAAATGTATATTTCTTTTGACCCCACTTTGGATCAGTGGTAAGGTAAGGTACTGAATTAAGGTCCTTGTGGATTTTCATGCTGTCATTGAGTATTGTAGGAGATTTAGAGCTAGAAAGGACCTCAGAAACATCCTGTAGTAAGTAAAAATGGATGGTAATTAATTAGGAAAACAAGTAGTATTTATTACATTCATCTCAGTTGTTATGAGAGTTGGACCCTTCCCTGTCTTGATGACCTCAACATTAATTCCTTTATCTAGTCCCATCTAGAGGAGGCCTTATGATTCTGGGTCCTATTCACCACCATCTTAAATGGGGATCTGCCTTCCACATCTGGTGTGGATAGATCTTACACTTCAGGTGGAAGGAGCAAGGAGGGGAAACGGAAATGCTATTATATTTGTATGGTTTATTTTCACAAAATAATAGAGCATGATTTTGACTTAGTTCACCTCCAACTCCAACTACCCAGTAAGTGGAATGGTTAGATGTACCTCATCTTAGAAAAGGACTATTTAGCAAACAATTAGTGGGAAAGATTGAAAACTTTCTGCCCCACATGGGCTCCATTAATCTCTACCTAAAATCGTTCCACCTGAGCTTTGAAATATTTCTGAAAGCACAGGACTTTCAGGCCTTCATGAAATTTTCTTGGCTCGCCACATTCTTCTCTGGCCTCTAGGCCTGTGGTCTTCAAAACTAGGCTGGGTCCTCATAGTCTAACTGTGGCCAAGCAAACTGAAGATGATGGGAGATCAACCCGACTAAAACCAGCTCCATGTGTCTGGTGAAAGACTATGTTCCACGAGTTACTAGGGATCATGGTAGAGGGGGAAGAAGGAGAATCTATTTATTAGGAATGGGAATTTTGATTCCTTTCTTTGTTATTGTTAGGAAGGGAAGAGAAATTTTCTATAAAAGCCAACCTTTTGTCATCACTGATGTTCTGATCATATCCACTTAATGGCAAAATTAATTTGATTTAAAGTGGCTATGGTTGGGAGAGGCAGGAAGTGAAAAAAATTTAATTTTGTACTGGGTAGCTTGTATAACATGATTTAAGAAGGGAAAAAAGATGGAAGGAAGGCAAGAAAAAAAGAAGGGAGAGAAAGGAAGAAGGAAAAAAGATTGAAAGAAGGAAGGAAGGAAGGAAGGCAAAAAGGAAGAAAAATAATGAATGGATAAGGATTGAATTTTAGGTTCCTCCAGAAAGTTTTTCACTATTACCCTCCCCCACCCAAGCCTGCTTATCTCGACTGCCATAGCTTACCAGCCGGGTATGAAGTACATTTAGCTATATAAACACGGTGAGGAGAAGAATGCTACCAGTGACCTTTCGTACTGTATATCCCACCTCCCGGCAGCAGCAGCGGCCAGGCCCAACCCAGCCCCGCCCTCCAGGGGACTGTAGACTGCATCCCCAGCAGGATTCCAAGCCTAGGCACCTAAAGTCTCTCCACTCCAGGAGCCGTGGTGCCTCGTTTATTCCCGAAGGATTGTGTTTTTATATGTGCTGAAAAGATCAACATTCACAGTTTTTCTTACCTGGGGTAGGGGGATTGGGTTTGGGGAGGTGGATGGATGGGGTGAGGAGGACACCTGGGCAGAGTTAGCTTTCACCATTCGGTGACCTTTCCTTTAAATGAAAAACAAACAATTTTGGATTTTAAACCATTTGTATTGTTGTTTTTAAAGACAAAAATACACCGAGGGATCTTTGATGATCCACATTTTCTTAAAGCCAGAGATTTACCTTTGGTAGACTAGAATTTGGTAGGCTAGACTAGAATTACTGAGGCTCTGTCATTAGAGTTGAAATAAGGGTAGGAGTAAGATTGGAAGGGGGGGGGGGTAACATTTAGCTGGACCCAAGTCTTTAAGCAGGAGATCTTCAGGTGAGAAAAAAATATAGTGTATGAGGGGAGGTATCACAAATTTGGACTTAAAAAATACACCCTCAAATTGAAAAACTATTCTATTGAAGATTTGTTTTATTTCAAGTTGTTTTTTTTTCCCGAAAGAAAAATCATCATCTTTGTCAAATGACATTATAATAGGCTTGAATTTGTAGGGTTAAGGGTAAATTATGACGCTAATCCGCTTTTGAGCTAGGTCTCACAGCCTACAGAACTGAAGTAATGACGGAGGTAAGAACACAATCTTGCCAGTTTTGCAAACCGCGTCCCCCCCCCCCCCAATTAACTGTCGTATTATGGTTGAATTAAAACTAAGAATAATGCATACAACGCTGCCAAAATAAATCACACCTCTTGACAGAGGAGAAAACCCCAGAGAAGCCAAATTCACTCGGTTCACTACTTTAATGAAATCATCACCAGGGACCAGACTTTTTTCCTGACTCCCTGGTAATCAGATGGAGGACCCCTGTCTTTTTTATGTTTCAAATTTGACCCCGTGAAATGGTTTAAGATGAACAACTCTTTAAAAAGAGAGAGAAAGGGGAAAAAAACGAAAGAGGAAGAGCAGTTCCTAAGAAACGAGGGCTGTTTACTTTGGAAAAAAATTTTTTTAGCTCTCTCAAACTCTTGAATTGTTTCCCTCTTCTTTCAAAGAGATCTTCCTTTCCAGACCTCTTCGTCCCACTCTTATTTCGAAAAATGATTTTAGTGAGAGAAAGAAAGGAAGCCAGTCCAGAGGTGCTCCAAGCCAGGGAGTCGCTTAGTAGATGACCCAAGTTTGATTTGTTGTTGTTTTTTTAAATAGTATTGCTTTTTGCCATCGAAATAATCCCCTAAAAGCTGGAAAAGGGTAAGTTAAAAGGAGCAAATATGAGCGCTCCTTCGACCTAATGGAATTAAATCTTTGAATTAAAACTTTTTGCTGTTGTTATATCTCACTTTTTTTCTGACATTTATAACTAGGGCAGCCCTACAGTTCCCAATACCACCTCCGGTTGGAAACCAAAGCAGGAGGAAAAAAAAAAAGAAAGAAAGAAACGCGTTGCTCAGCAGGGACTTGTACAAATACGTTTTCTTCTCTTTTAGAAAAAAAATTGTTTTAAAAATAAAAAAGTTTGGGAGTCTGGAGCGTAAAACCAGGTCATCTCAGAGCCATAAGGAACTGAAATTTGTTGGGCCAGTGTCTCTCTCCCTCTCACTTCTAGCCTTGGCAGTTTGGTAGAGGTTTCTCTTAGACGGTGAAAGATACGGTAAAGAGCTGGTCAAAGACATTCAGTTACTTTGTAGAAAAAGTAGCCCGACCCTTCGAACCTCCCCCACCCCCTCCTCACCGCCCCACCTTCATAATTGCAAATTTCTAGATGGTATCCTTAGGCTAGGTAACAAACATAAGTAAAAGCCCTCAGGAACTTTGATGGATGTGTGCGTTCCGACTCCGAAGTCAATTAGTAGCTCGTAGGCAAACCTCGGTGAAATAGCTATTTCTTTTAAAAAATCACTAATTTTATGGGGTGGGGGCTGTTAGTATTTTTAATGGAAAAAATTAACAAAATAGTTTAATTCAACAGGAAAACACGTCCAAAGCAGCAACAGTTCTGACAATGAACCATCTTAAAAAAAAACAACAAACCTGATTTTAATTTAATTGCTACTTGCTAAAGAATTCTAAGGCAACGAAGGGCTCAAAACCCATTAATTTTAGCAACTGAACAAGACTTGCTTTCTCTTCACAATTATACTCGATCAAAAGTGTATTAATTTTAAAAGCTACTCAATCGTTTATATTTAGAGTCTTCTCCATTTAACTTCCTTTCCAAACGCGATTGTGGTGAAATTGGGATACATGGCTTTAACTGGGGAGGAAAGCAAGCAAAACTAGGGAAATTCACAGTAAGGATTTTAAAATCCCTAAGTGTTTAACAGAAATTTACAACGAAGAACTGGCGGAAGGGGGAAGGGGAAAGGGTAAATTCTCTCTAGCTCATTCCCTTCCTTTCCAATCACCCTCACTCCCCACCAGTGAACCACAGTGCTCACAATCCAGTTTTGTTAGAAAGGAAACAAATTTTCTGGTTAGATTTGACATTGATCATTTAGCCCCCAATACTATTTGAAAATTACCTGCCCCCGCTAAGTTCTCTCTACCAAGAAGCCTAAGGAGAAATCCCAGAGAAACCGACTAGCGCGTATTAGAAATGTTTTTACTTCGTTTTACCTGGGAGAAAAAAAATGGAAAGGGGGGGGGAGAACTACTCTTAAAACACAGTACTTCCTACCCCAGTTAAATTCTCTGTCCCCAGTCTTTGGGTCACGTCCATCGGAAGGAATGATGTTTGTTAGCTCGGGGAGCGAGACAGACTTCACACAGCTCCCGCCAGATGAGACTCTCTCTGTACAAACTGATGCGGACTGATATCCAGCTGATAACCCCTGGGGAACGAGTTATTTTAATTCCCAGTCACTTTTCCTGCTAAGAACCGTGTTGATTTGTGCCCAATTGTGATAACCATTTGGAGAGAGAAAAGAAAGGAGAAAATATGAATACTCAGTTCTCACCACAACCTGCTTGAAATGACTTACCTGAATTTTGAATGGGGCGGGGATGGGCGTGGAAAGGGATATTTAGAAGACCAAATTGAGTATATAAAACCTGATAAATTTTGTGGTTATTACAGACGTTTAAATATGGGAGCATTTTCGCCTACCTGATCTCCCACACTTACTTGTTCACCACTAGTCCGAATTGGAATAACAAGGGAGTGGCGGACGTGAACTTCACGGAACTAGATGAAAGATTGAGACAGACAGTCGGAGGAGAGAGACAGAGAGAGAGAGAGAGAGAGACAGAGACAGAGAGGGAGAGACAGAGACAAAGAGAGACAGAGAGGCAGAGACAAAGACAGACAGACCGACAGACAGACAAAGAGAAAGACTAAGATGAGACAGTGAGAAAGAAAGAGCAAGTTAACTCAGCGGTGGAATTATCCTTTAGCTGTTTTAGAAAATAAATTCCCCACTAGCAGCAAAACTAGCAATCTCGGGATCCCGGGAAAGCGGGTCCTAAAGGTCTAAGGTCGGAAACAAACAGACCAACCGCAGCCCCCACTCTGCAGTCCCCAAGACCACCCCCCCCCGTAGTATTTAATTTGTGGGGGTGGAAGGAGTTAATAGAGAGGGGAGCTGAGACCAATCGAATTTTCTTTTTTAGTTGAAATATCTTATTTGGGATAGTTCTCTCCCTCTTTCAATACGTGAGGTGTTTGTTTTTGCGCGATCGGGTTGGAAAGAACCCAAGGGGAACATTTTTTAGGGACCGTGTGAGTATGGGGTGTCTCTTATGGAGTACGGTTGGGATGGGTCTTGTGGGACACTTAGGACATAGAGACTTTAATAGTGGATCTCAGTCCTCCCACCTGTGCCCCTTAGGCGCTTGGGACCCACGCTCCTCCCCATCCAGCCCAGCTCCGAGTCCCTTGGACTCGGCCTAGTGGAACTAGCCTTAATTCTGGGACTGGGCTTCGCGGGTTGCTCTACTTACTCACCCCACGCTCTACAGACTCTGCCGGGCTCAGCCTCTTTCTCTGGAACACGCACAGCCTCCCCTGCCCCCATGTCCCCTCCCCCTCCTTCTCCTCCCTCCTTCCTCGTCCCCTCCCCTCCTCTTTGGTTCCCTCCCCTCCCTCTCTCCCTCCTCTTCACCTCCAGAGCCTAGCAGCTCAGAGTGAGCCGAGAGGGCCCGCTGACTGGCACCCTTCTGGCGAGCGCTGTTTGTTTAGGACTCAGTGAATCCAATCAGGAGCAGCAGGCTGCAATTTTCCGGCAGGGCTGTGAGAGGCGCCTCCTCTCTCCTTTTTATACTTGAGCAGCTCATCGCCGCACACCCGGGACTCTCGCCTTCGCTTGCTTTCCTCGGCTCCAGCTCCTTGCTCCTGGGATTAAACACCACTGCAACCAGCCTCGATGCAAATCGACCACACTAGGTTTGGTTCGTTTTTCTCCTCCCGTACCCCTTTCCCTCCCCTTTTCTGCCCTTTGCCATCTTCCCCATCCCCCCCCTCCCATCCCCTTTCCTTTTCAGTCCCTCGCTTCTGGCCTTTCCCGTTCTCTCATCCCCTTGGGGGGCAGGAAGGGGGGGGGGAAGAGAAGCAAACACACTCCGGACACCAGAAAGCTACGTCCAGGATTCCGGGTGGGTCCTCTCTTCCTTCTTCCTCGATGTCTGTATTTGCTGCCGGATTTTCTCGGGACAGAGCCTCTCTCCGGCAAACTTCGACTCTTTTTCTGAGCCTGAAAGACTTATCAGCTCAGAGCCTTATCTGCGAGTTATCTCAAAGGGAGAACTGGGGTGGGGGGAGACCTGGAAGGGGGAGCAGATGGGCGGGCAGGCAGACTCATTTTATACTATCCGAGCGGCGATTGTGGGTGCTGCTATTATTTTGACTGTGGTTATCTTCCACCGTCCGAAGAGATTTCGGAAAGCAGCCTCCGAGGAGGTGGGACTTGCTGGTTTCTTCCGTGGCGCGCTGTCACTTCTTCCTTCTCCCTTCTTTTGGGCGGACTTGATTCTGGGGCGAATTTCTCCCCGTCCCCCCTTTTCCTCCCTCTTTCTCTTCTCCCCTCTCTCCCCTCTGTCCCAGTTGTGCGATTTTTCTCTTGCGTGTGGGGATGGTGTTGGTGTGGAATAGATGGGGCAGGGTGCTAGGGCTACAAATCATGTATATGTCTCTGCTAGTGTTCGCGTTTGAGTGTGTATGTGTGTGCGCGCGTGTGAGTGCGGTCAGCCCCAGAGGGCTTGTTGATCGTGGAACCGTGCCATTTCTAAGGTGTGCAATGGCAGCTGCAGCGGCGACTGATGAACAAGGTTTGGGCTTGGGTCTCGATCCTTGTAACTCTTGGGTCCCGCAGCTGATGGCGTGGCCTGGCACAGCCTCTCACCAGAAGGTAGTTGGCTCCACTTCGGCTCCCCTTCGCCCCCGCCTCCCAGCCTCCTACGTCTTCTCACCACTGGTGCTCATCTCGGGATCTCTCTCTGTTCTTTCCCCCTCAACCCCTCCCTCTTCCCCACCCTCCTCCTTCCCTCCAAGGCAGCTAGGAAAACTCTAGGAGAGATCCAGTGGGGGAGAAAGTCGCGGTTTCGTTTTCAGGGACAGGTTGCTTTTCTAGGGCTCCTCCTAGTTTTTACCAGGGGAAACCTTAGAAACAGTCACCCAGGAGAAGATAGAGGGAAATAAAAGGGGATAGGGACCCCGAGTGTACGCACTCATAACTCATTCTCTTAAAAAAAAGGCCTTTTGTTTTCCTGGTCCCCTTCCCCAAGAGTAATTAACTCTCAGTCAGAAAAGTCGCCCAAACGAGACTTCACTAGATTATCTTGAGACAGTGCCAGGGACCCTCTAGGGCTGCTATTGGACCCAGCAAAGGATGCTGAAGAGGGTGAGGGAAAGAGGCTCTGTGGGGGCGTCTGGGGGTGCGGTGGGGAAGAGGAAATAGGTATCTCTGGGTGCGAGTGTTCAGTGGATTACTGCTGCTCCAGTCCAAGCTTCTCAGTTACTCCCCTGTCCTCCCCCTACACCCGCCCTCCCCAGGAGAGGAAAGGGGGCTTTTCAAATGACTGTTTAAGAAAGTGGAGAGTGAGGTTTGGAGCGCTCCCTCATTTTCTTATTTGGTAATATTTCTCTCGGTGTCTCTCTCTCTCTCTCTCTCTCTCTCTCTCTCTCTCTCTCTCTCTCTCTCTCTCTCTCTCTCTCTCTCTCTCTCTCTCTCTCTCTCTCTCTCTCTCTCCCTGGTTTCCATCCCGGCCCTCCCTTCCTCCAGGAGCTAGCGGAGCTGCTAGGTGCGGCGCGGGACCTTGGATGGCCTTGACTGACGGTAGTTGGTGCCTGTTGAAGCGGTGCGGGGCCGGGGCTTCGGACGCCAGCGACTCTTGTCCCTTCCCAGCGCGGGAACCTTCTTCCCCACCCTCCCCCCTCTCCTCTTCTTCCTCCTCTTGCTGCTCCCGGGGGGGCGAGCGGGGCTCCGGCGGCGCCGGCTCCTGCAGGACGCCCCAGCTAGACCCGGACGGGGCCGGGACTCCGGCTCGATCATTGTTGCTCAGCTCTTACGCGCCACACCACTTCGGCCCCCCCCACGGCCCCTCTGCAACCGGGGTCGGGGGCCAGGGGAGCGCCCTGTCGGGCTGGGAGGATCTACTGCTCTTCACTGATCTCGACCAGGCCGCGACCGCTAGCAAGCTGCTCTGGTCCAGTCGCGGCACCAAACTGAGCCCTTTCGCTGCTGCGGAGCAGCCGGAGGAGATGTACCAGACCCTCGCGGCCCTCTCCTCCCAGGGACCAGCAGCTTACGACGGCGCGGCCGGTGGCTTCGTGCACTCTGCGGCCGCGGCCGCAGCGGCAGCTGCAGCCGCCGCCAGCTCTCCAGTGTACGTCCCAACCACCCGCGTGAGCTCCATGCTTCCCGGCTTGCCTTACTTACAAGGCGCTGCTAGCGGGCCTCCTAATCACCCCGGCGGCGGGCACCCTGGCTGGCCCCAGCCTTCAGCCGATAGCCCCCCGTATGGCAGCGGAGGCGGCGGCAGCAGCGGCGGAGGCAACGCGAGCACCGGGGCTTCCCATACTTCTGCCCGCTTCCCTTATTCGCCTAGTCCTCCGATGCCCAACGGCGCGCCCCGGGAATCCAGCGGCTACGGGGCCAGTGGGAGCAGCGCAGGGAGCAGCAGCGGCGGTGGAAGTAGCAGCGGGAGCCTCGGGGCCATGGGCAGTCGGGAGCACCAGTACAGTCCGCTGACCGGGCCTCGGTCGCTGAATGGATCTTACCACCATCACCACCACCACCACCACCACCCTGGCCCCTACTCGCCTTACGTGGGAGCTCCGCTGACGCCCGCCTGGCCCACTGGCCACTTCGAGAACTCCGTTCTGCACAGCCTTCAGAGCCGGTCTGGGCCCCCGCTTACGGTGCCCCGGGGCCCGAGCGCAGGTAATGTCGACGATGTGCCCCAAAAGCGGGGGTGAGGGTAGGAAGGAAGCTAACAATGAAGAGAGAATAGGGAGAGAAGGGAGAGGAAGCCAGCATACGGAGACGAACGGGAGCAGTCGGTCAGGGTGGTAGAGATTTTCAGAAACTGGGAAGTCACAAGTTGGACTTGGTAACGTTAGGTTAGAGACTGGGTCTGTCTGTGTCTGCGTGTGCCCAGCTAAGTTACGTTAGTCTGGGGGCATTGATATATTGAATTGAAAAGGGCCGCTTTCATTTTGCTATGTATTCAAATGTGTAGGATTTTATACATATATGGGAAGGGGTGTTGTGTGTGACTTATGAAAAAGGGGGGGAGGGAGAGCATTAATTTATTTTGCTACTTCGAAGGAACAGGCCTTGCGGGACAAACCCTTTCCTTAGAATCCTCTTTCCTACCTTCAAAAAATTTTCTTACTCTCTTACCAACATTTAGGGGTTTGCTATGAAAATTGGAGTTCTACAGTGGGGATGAGATTTTTGATTGACTGGACCTTGAGGGATTTAGGAGAGCTTGGGAATTTTAGTTATCCTCTCCTCCTTCCAATTCCCACAAACACCTCAATTTTCTATCCTGCCTAAGGGGTTTTGTTTTATTTTATTTAAAAATTATATATTTTAAAGAATCACACAGCAGTAAGGGATTGAGTATAACTTGTCTTTTTCCTGAGTTTCGCCAGTCCTGTCTTGGCTTATGGGTGCCGTTTTCATTTGATAGATACTACTGAGTTGGTAACTTGCGTGATTATTCCCTGAAATTCTGTATAAATTAGTTACCATTTTTGAGGGAGACTGTCCTGCTGGCATAGGGGAGGACTCCTGGGCCTTGGTAGCTGAAATCTGCCAGGTCTGGTATGGTTTCCAATGTTCATACTCACCAACAGGACTGAGTTTGTGTGCCTGGAGTGTCATTTGGGCAAATCTATCCCACTTAAGCATAGGTAATGAAGGGCACCTCCTATTTCAGTCCAAACTGGACAAGTCCTTCCTAAACATGTAGGGCAATGGATCCAAACAGTAATTACCAGGATACCTAAACTGAACCTCTCATTTATTTTTCATCTCCATCTAGGCCTTTCTCAGCTCTCCCAGGAGCTCCACTCATCTTATTTCTGACCTAATGTTTGCTAATCTGACAAATCCAATGGAATATATTTTCACTTTTGGGGAAGGCACAGCAGTATTGATACCATAGAAGATACAAACTAGTGTCAGACTCTTGTTCGTCTATACAGCTTTTTAGTCTTCTCCACATACTTTCTTGGGCTCAGGTATTAAAAGTTGAAGTGTAAAAGCATAAGAGACAAATTCTGGCATTACTAAGCCTCCAGCCCTTTGGAGGCCACTGCAGTCATGGGTTGAGGTACTCAGTGGGTGGTGTGACTATGAAGTAAAAACATGAGTTCCACAAGCCACAGGCCAAAGTCAGTTTTCTTACTTTATTGGGAGCAGGTAAATATGGAGACAATTAACACTGCCTTGCTCCTTGCCACCTTTTCATGCTTTAATTTGCCCTTTTGCCCCTTTCCCCCCCAAGCTATCATTTGATGTTAATTTTTGAAAATCACCTGCATAAAAGTGTATGTGTGCATGCCATCAACTAGGTGCACAATTTTGCCATTACCCCCGGTCCCCCCCCCCCATACACTTAAGATGACATCTGTAAGGTAACAAATCCTATTTGCTTCCAGAAATTGAGGATGTGGGGCTTTAGAAAAAAGAAAAAAGATGGTGGGACCTATTGTTGGGGTATGCTTGTATTAGAGGAAGACCAGAAAACAGTGAATAGAATATGTTTGTAGATCAACATTTAGGAGCTAGGGCTATTTCTTAAAACAGAGTGCCCCTTTACCTCTCCTTCAAATTACTCTGATATTTGATAGGATAGTGTGAGAGAAGATGTTTTTCTAAAGAACACTAAAGAATAATCTTTGAATAAGCAAATTATTTTAAATCAAAGGATTCCTACAATATCTGTAGTAGAGGTATAGTGGCTTCTGATTTTAAATATTTTAAGTAATATATCTGTTTCAAACTTAGTCTTCTCACCTATCCACACTCTTATCTTTCTTCTCTTTAGGTCTTATTGTAATTAATTCAAATGTGACCAAATAACATGAGCGGGCAAAATAATTTTTTCTTTTTTTTTCAATTTTTTTTTCTTGTAAAAAATTGAGTGTTGAAAGAGTAGGATTATTAAGAATAGGGCTTGGGGAAGTTTTCCAAGATTCGGAGAAGGAAAGCAGAGAGAACTCCCTGGATAGAAGGAAGGAGAAACTAAATATCAATAGCATTCTTTGCTCCCCGAATTGCAGGTGTCTTGATGACAAATGTCTTTAAGGGACCAGTGCCAGGGAATGTCAGTGTTACACTGGTCTTAACCGTCTTTCCACATCTCTTCTTCTCACCATCCATCCCCTCCTTCCACCTTTTAAAGCACCGACGAAAATCTTTCTTTCAATCTGTCCAATTTAGAGTTTTCGGAATCTAACCCAGGTTCCTCATCCCTGGCTCACCGGTTCCCTGCGAAGTAATAAGTAGAGATCTCCGTGCACATCCCTCATTCTTTCAATTTGTCGACTTCGAGGCGGCGACTCAGTATAATCTCAGGTCCTTTTACATAGTGATTTTTCGTGTAGTGAACACTATGTAGTTAGTGATCACATCTTAATGAATACATCCTGAAAGAAACCGAAGGGACCCGTGGTTTCTGCAGCTTTGTCTTAAGTCATTATTGTGTGGACTATAAGCTTGGGGAAGAGGAAGGATGAGTGATAGAGACTGATTTATGCAAAGGTTGGGCTCCAAAACCAATGAACAGAAAAACTATCTATGCAACCAGGAGTCCTCCCTCCCATTTTCAATGAAAAGTAGGGTTCAGATTTGTAGATACATGTAAGCCAGATAATAAAAGGGAGTGGGGTGGGAGGGAGAAACGACAATCAACCAAACATGTAAAACGATGCTTGGTTTTCCTTTTGAATTAAAAAAAATGGTGAAATTCAAATTAATTTCACAACCAGATTTGGGGCATTAATGTTTATATTCACTTTAGGAGGCTGCATACTTTCTGAACTTTCAAAATGACATGTAATAGGAACGGTGCAAAAAAAAAATAGGGAGAGGAGAGAGAATTTTGAAGGCAAAGCGAAATACTCCCTCTAATAGGTACTCTGAAAGGTAACATTTTAAAGTCAACAACCAAGACAAATAACTGTTTAACTTCAGTGTCCTTGAAGTACTAAGCATTTTTACTGATTACCGAATTCAATGGTAGCTTTTAGCGGGAGAACAAAACCTCACGTGTATTGTGTTTGTTGGTTTGCCAGGAAAAACCTTAAACTGTATTCTCGATTCTACAGAATATTCAGTTAATTTCTGAAAGATGGAAAGGTTTGCTTTGTAGAGGAAATATTGCAATTGTTAGTCGAAAACCTTAAGCTCTTTTAAGTAATCTTACAATGAGCAGTCAGTAAGTCGACGTTTCCAGAAAGAGGGATAAATGTAGAAAATGTGTCACCTGTAATTTAAAGAATCTTCATGATAAAAATAGTTACAAATATTGGGTTACATCTTCTTGGTAAAGTCTTCCTCTAAGAAGAATCTGTTTATCCATTTACTCACATTCAGTTGTTTGTGTGTGGGGGAGAGTAATAAAATGTTACAACTATTTGCTCTTAATTAGTGATTTTTATTAGCAGGTTTATTTTAACTATGGGTCAACAAAATGGGCAAATCTGTAAATCAGGATTCCAAGCACATTTTTAATACAACAGAATTTTAGTCTGGATGAGGTTAGACTTACCTTACAAATTAAAATGAAAGAAAGGCACAGAATATGGGTTGGGGGGTGGTGGTGTTATTAAGGGGGGGGTAAAGTGTTAATGTTACAATGACAAAAGAGGTTAGAGGCAGCTGTACATACCTCCCACTCTGGCCACTCTTTAAAATATCATTGTTTTATAGGAAAAAGAAATGTTTTAAAATAAGGTGTTTTTTCTTAAGCAGATCTTTTAGACACTCTGCCCCATGAATGTTTATTTGACTGATACATTTTTCCTAAAGGAAATTGATCATTTTTCTGATTAATTGATACAGTTCCAAAAAGAATGACCACAGTTTAGAAAGAATTCCACTTGATAAAGAAAAAAAAAGCCAACCCTACAAATCAGTCTCATTTCAGCAGTCTTTTACTGAATTGGTGAAAGAGGAGGCGATAGTAGAAAAAAAAATTTTAAACATCGTGTTAGGCTTTAAAAATATTTAAGGGAAATTTAGGAAAAGGATAGAATACCACCATTCCTCTATTTAATTAATGCACTTTCCCCAGGTTTTGGGAGTGGAGGTGAACAGAACTGTGTTAATGTTTAATGACCTCTTCTGGCTTGGCAAATAATCTTATTGTAACTGTGCAGGCTTCATTCCTGAAAGTATTCAGTCTAAACTTGGGGAGAACTAGAGTGGGATTAGGAGGAGGGCGAATAGCAGAATCGATAATATAAGAACTATACACATAACAAGTTCTCCAACCAGAGAACCACATTTTCTTTGAAATTTCCTTTTCTCACCCCCCCCCCCTTTAAATTGAAAGCTATATAACAATATCAACCTCCCTTTGTACAGTTTCCAGTGGAACTGCTGGACAAAAAAATTCAAATAATTTAGGCAAATGTCAGAATGGTGTGACTCCACCAAACTTGTGGAATAAAATAGATTCCCGAGAATAGATAGCTTTGGGCAGTAGGGATGGGGACCAGACCTTAAATTTCACTTGTTTAGGGAAATCCCAGGTGAGGAAAGTCACTCTTTTAGTGAAGATTGATACCTTCTTTGGCATCTAATAGTCTCTGAGAGTTAACTAGAGCAGAGGAGTCAAACTCGAATAGAAGTGGGGCTGTGCCTAAGGATCCGTGCCTGGGGGGTAATATTAGATTGCACTTATTTATTTTGTTAAATATTTCCCAATTGCATTTTAGTCTTGGTTCAAGCCACACTGGGAGGTAGGCCAGGTGTTTTGAGGCCCCTGGCCTTAAATTCTGAGAGGTTATGACTACTTAGGTTCACAGTCAAAATTTGTCAGAATTGAGACTTAAACCTAGGTCTTCCTGGCTTTGAGGCTGCTCTCTGTCCCCCACTGGAGTGGGGGAGTACAAGAAAAATGGGATGATTCTAGAAGGTCTTTGGAGTAAACCCTGAATCATTGATAATCTGAGATACCACCTTGGGTTCTTAAGTGTGGGGAGGGGGGGGAGTGGAGTGAAAGACTGCAGTCGAATTTTGGAGGGAGCAAGGTAATTTCATTACAATTCCATTGGTTTAGTAGGGAGAGCCATTTCACTTCCAGATTATTTGGAGGAAAGCAGATAAGAGCAGGGTCTGGCACCCTAGGCCTTTAATAGCCCCCATTATAGGGTCAGGGATGTAGAGGTCCCTATTAGTTCATCCCCCTTCATTTACAGAAGAGCAATTTGAAGCCTAGGGAGGTGAAATTTTCACTCAAGTTCTTCATCAAGTCAGTGTCAGCTTCTCAGTCTCTAGATATTTGTATCAATCATTGTCTCCTTTCTTGTTCCCTTATGGGTCCCCCTCCAGAACTGCTGGAGGATCTGTCGGACAGTCGAGAATGTGTGAATTGCGGTTCTATCCAGACACCCCTGTGGAGAAGGGATGGGACAGGCCACTACCTATGCAATGCCTGCGGGCTCTACAGCAAAATGAACGGACTGAGTCGACCCCTCATCAAACCCCAGAAAAGAGTGGTAAGTGTGAGAATGCCCAGAGCAGCCTATGACTGAATCCATATGGGGCTGAATCAACCTTTTCCCTTTGGCTGTGGATGTCCCAGAATTCAGGGCCCCCTGGGTGGCATCATGAGATGAGATAGAGGGGAGTCCTGTGGCTGGGACATAGCCAGACAGTTCTCATAGACTTGTTAACAAGTGGGGGAGATAGGACAGACCCAGAAAGCTGTTTAATTCCACCTGGGGTTGTGTGGGGGTTTGGGGCTCCTGTGTAGTCCTGGGTTCAAGCAGGAAGGAAAGAAGTTTGAAGTGATTCTCCATGTAGATTCTTATTCACTCCTGGATTCTGTTGTGAGTTATTTCTGAGGCCAGCTTGTTTTTTGGGCCCAAGAGACAGATCTTTTCTAGGTTCCTAATTCCACTTAAAATTAAACATCTTCAGCTTTGATGGGTAGAATACTATGTATTCTTTAACTTTTTTTAGAAGGGGGAAGGTGTTGGTTTTTGGTAAATCTGGGTTAGTTTGCTACTGTTTTTGAATTGATATTATCTGAGGTCTTTGAAAGCTAGAAATTACAACAAGTCTTTTAAGTTTATGATGTTGGAAAGCTTCGATTTTTCTTGGGGGATCAATTTCACCTCCGTGTGTTTTTAGTCTCTCCCTGAGAGCCGGTTATTATTGCTGCATTTACTGCATAAAACACATTACAGACAGTCCTAGTAAAACTAAGGGACAACATTTATTTTAGAGAAATACCCTAGTCCCTAATGCATTTTAAAGTAAGACATTTTGCTGTAGGATGCTAGATTTCTTAAGTGTGTAGCTAATTTATTTGTTATATTCTAATTAGCAGGAGCAAATGCAACACTTTATTGTGCTAAATAGATTAGATTGAAATTGCATCACAATGGAAGTCTGTCACCTTATAGGAGGCAATTAGTTTTATGGGTTTGTTTCTAGTGTATTTAAAATAAAGTGGCTAGGGTGAATTTAATGAGTGTGAATGTATACAGTTAAACTTAATTATAACCTACAATTTATCAGCTTCCCCCAAAAGGCCCTGTTTTAAGAACTCAATAAATAAGTTCTAGGATATGGGATGGGAGGCATGGATGTTGCAGTAATTTATGTTATATATACCTACATATAAAATAAATTTATATCTCCCTGGAAAATGTCAGAAGGAAGTTTCAATGTTTCCAGGTTTTTAGTTAATGGATGAAAACAATGAAACCACATTTACGGTTCTTAAAAGCCACATTGAGTTAAGTACTTGCTGAAGGTAACATTTTCTCTAATTTAGGTGCCATACTTGACTGCCAAGTAAATTTGATCTATTTAAAAGGCAGATTCAGGTTTGAATAATACCATTTGTTTTACAAGTTTTGTGTACGTGTGCCTATAAGTAAAATTTCTTTCAGCTAAGTAAATATGATGAAGAAATGCAGGGGGCAAGAATTAAGAAAAAATAGAAACAAAAAAAAAATCCCAGAATTGACTTGTTCCCGTCAATGTAACAGGTGTCTTAGTGGAAACCAAGGTCAGCCAATATAGCTAGCAAATAGGCAATAAATGGAACCAATAAGAGGGTGTGTCATGAACAATTAGTAGTCAGTGTAGACTTCTTATTTATGGTCACAGTGGAGAGGATACTTCTCAGAAACTCAGTGTTATACTTAAGTTTGTTTAGCCTGCAGTACATAACCAATCACAGCAAATTTGACATTGCAAAATAACAGATTTATGGTGTAACTTGAATTCCTTGTCAGGGATGAATGTAACAGAGATCACTTGTTACAAGGGACTTTTATAACCCATTCACCTTCATTTCACATGTTTATGAGGATTGGCTTGACTTATGATATATGGTTGACAGCCATAAAGTTCTTTGTAATAGTGCAATTTCTGATACAGGATTGTTTCACATTGACTTCAAATTCCACTGAAAACTCATAAACGGCTTGTGTACAGAATGGACCTTGATGTCACTAATTTACTGACTTCATATATTCCTAAAGAGGAAGCAATTATCACTTTTAACCCCTTCTCCCTCATTTTTTGGAGGTAGGAGGAAGACAAAAAGTAGTGAGTTGCTCCCATCTTAGCTCCCTCAGTTTCTCTCACATGCTTATTTTTGTCATCATACTTGATTTGATGATTGCTCCAAAAATATATCAGATCAGACAGGCTCATAAATTTAAACCTGTGGAAGTTAAGCTAATTTTTTTAAAGATAATTCTTAATGTGGAATTTAATTTTCAGTTTAAGGCACTGCTTGAAAGGTGCACCAGTGGAATGATTTTATTTGGTTTTATTTAATTTTTCTTTTATATCAAGTCTTAAACTCTAGTAAAGGCAGAACACACACACACACACATATGATAATAAGCTTTGTTTTTTATTTTGGAGTCTTTCAAAAACTTACTCTAGTGACTGGTTCACAGAATTGTTCTGTTCTTGTTTGTGCCTGCATTCTCGGTGTACATAAAGAGATGAAATCCTTTGTTGCAGTCCCTCTGAATTAAATGTTTATGTCTAGTAACGATGATTATAATATCATTTATAGAGCTTCAACTGCGTTCATCACAATAACCATATGAGATTGATAGTCCCTCTTTTTTTTTTTTTTGGGTGCTGGGCAATGAGGATTAAGTGACTTGCCCAGGGTCACACAGCTAGTAAGTGTCATGTGTCTGAGGTTGAATTTGAACTCAGGTCCTCCTGAATCCAGAGCTGGTGCTTTATCCACTGCACCACCTACCTCCCCCCCCCCCCCAGTACCTCTATTATTTAACATTTCTCATTTTATAAATGAGCAAACTGAAGTTCAGAGAGGCAAGTGACCTGTCCAGGTTCACAGAGCTACTGGTATGCAGCAGAGATGGGATAGGGAACCAGATCTCCTAACTACAGGTTATTCTTCCCACCACCTCAGGCAGTCTCTGAAGAGTTAGGCTTTCATGTTCTGAGGACCTTTCAAGCAGTTTTTGCCATTTTGCAGGCAGATTTGTTGCATACTATGAAGTACTCTCCAGGTATTCACAATGACTTTTAGTTTGCATAGCTAAGTTTTCTAAATATATTTCCTTAATTGCACATAGTTTTTTTGGGATATTAAAATGCTTCTATCCTTTAGTTTCCAACCACCTTTTGGACAGCTAGATAGACTCCACTTGGAAGATAATTTGAAACCAAATTTCTAGTTTTAAGGATCGAATTATTTTAAAATAATTTTAAATTAAATTAACTCATAATATTAATTTTTAATATCTTTGAGGCTCATCCATTTTAATTTTATAATTAAACAACTGAGAACCTGCATAAAACAAGTTCCTTTTAATGATATCATGAACAGAGGGGAGGCTAGTTTTGAAGTCTTAGTGACACCCTATCTAGGTGAATCTATATAATATCTTTAATCGAAGTGCATTTATTGCTTTATCTCCACAGTAAATGTGAATACAAATCAGGATGAGTGATCTTCATTTCTATCAGTGTAAATAAGACAATGTTAGCCACTATTGTTAAAACAATGAAAAATTTATATTCTTTCTCTAATCATCAGATGGGTAATAATTAAGATAACAGTTAAGTATAAGGTATAAAGCATACTCTTTCTCATGTTTTGCTCTATATTGTAGAAATTTCCAAGGTCAATTAAGACATGTGTGTATGTGTGTGTGTGTGTGTGTGTGTGTGTGTGTGTGTGTGTGTACACATATAAAATATAGCTCTCTCCTCATCCCTTCCCTCCCTGCTCCCACATTCCTTTTGGCTATTATTAGTTTGCTCCTTTCTGAAAAATTGGATAATTACCTTGATTCTGCATGTGAGAAAATGGAGATAAAAAGTTCAAAGGGGCTTCAGCCTAAAGCAATCCAGCAAACAGTGACTTCTTGTAGACTGGGTTTCCCAACATCTCACCTAGATATAATGATTGACTATTGACTATAACAATAGGAAGGATGTTCACATTGTGCCTTAACTAGTTATAGCCAGTTCTAAGTTTTGAATATAAAATGTACTTTGTAATTTTTTAAACGGTAGTCCTGATTGTTACACTTGAATAAAAACAAAAAGCAAACCCCTCCAATATCAACATCTAGGAAGTGCTTCCAAGTTCTGATGAGAAGAAACTGTTTCAAACATGTTCTCAAGGTGATGGTGCTGCTAATAGCTCTGAGCCAGAACCGATTACCTCAATATTGCATGGATACTTGTCAAGGGCTATTTTTAAGACAGAGTAATACACCATAGCAAATCTGCTTATCAGCTTTGTGAGATAAATCATACTATATAAGCCTTTAGCATGTAGTCTTGATCCAGGAAGAATTATAACTGATTAATTTTATTTCTTGCTTTCACATTTCTTTTTCCAGGTATTTTAGTTCTCACAAAACTCAAATGATATGACTTGACAGTATCAGGGACACCAAACATTAAAGGACGCAAGCAGATGGATATTTCCCAAAGTTTGATTTATTTGTTCTTGTTTCTAGCCTTCAACACGGCGGCTCGGTTTATCCTGTGCCAACTGTCATACCACAACCACCACCCTGTGGCGTAGAAATGCAGAGGGTGAACCTGTTTGCAATGCATGTGGGCTCTACATGAAACTTCATGGGGTATGCCATTTAATGTGGTTTTACATCATTGATGCAATTGAATGTGGTTTTACATCATCAAACATGTGTGGTTCTGGTAGGATTAGTATATGCCTAGTGAAATGGTGTCAAAAAAAGAAAAGAAAAGAAAAATATGGGAAGCATTCAGGATTTTATGTTCAACAAAACAATCAGATCTCTCACAAATGTAAAGAAAAGCAGGAATAAGTAAGCAAGGAAGCAAACAAACAAAAAAGCGCTAACAAAAATCACAGACTGAGTTATTATGAATGTGAGAAAATCAGTATAGTTTTTAATCTTTGTGTGTGTGCTAAACAGGTACAAGGTATCTGTTTTTGTTAACAATTCCAGATATTTTCATTTCAAAATATGGCGTAAAATACCATCAATATGTAGAACTTCTTTATTTTAAAGGGGGAAAAAGGTGTGGGATATAGTAATAAATAAAAGTATGTAAATGTTTTTAAAATTGTAAATTGGCTTTACAATTTTTTGCTAGAATGAAAAATTTAATCTGTTTTTCTCTACAATAAGTGGGCTGATTGAAAAAATATACATACATACATACATATATGTGATGTAGTAGAGGTGTTCTGTTTAGCAGTTCATTACTTTTTTAATGAAAGGACTCTCTATAATATTGAGCTGGAAAGGGCAAGCAATGCTAGTTTTGCACACATGAAATTCTATTGCAAAACTGATAGGACTGAGCTATTATAGGTGTTCTTTTACCTGATAGACTTGTCTGTAAAAGTCAGTTGCAGCTACAGTTTGATTTCTGCTCAATGAAGTATTTACTAAACTTTATGGTCTGTGTGGCCAATTTTTTTTTTTCAGGTCCCCAGGCCACTTGCTATGAAGAAAGAGGGAATTCAAACCAGGAAGCGAAAACCAAAGAACATAAATAAGTCAAAGGCATGCTCTGGTAAATATAAGAAAATAGTGTATTTGGTTGCAAAGTCTTTGCCAAAGTTTAGAAAAGGAGCAATATATATATAGTTATGGTGTTAATTATGTTTGTTTCAGGTAACAGTAACAATGCAGTTCCTATGACTCCAACATCCACATCTTCTAACTCCGATGATTGCAGCAAAAACACTTCTCCTACCACACACACCACAGGCTCAGGGGTGAGTGATAAAAAGACTACAGTACCTTTCCTTCTAAAGTAGAGTTCTCTATAGTATGTTATCTCAGCTTTTATCTTATCTAGTAGTTACAATAATCTAAAGCAACAGTTTAGTTTAGTTAGCTGATACTCCAATAGGTTTTTTTTTTTGAGGAAATTACATTTAAATGTAAACATATGACAAACTTAAGTACTTTACAAACCTCTTAATTAAGATCCATATCATTTTTTTATGGTTAAATTAACCCATGTAAAACTAAGAAGTTTTGGTTTGAAGAGCCTTAAATTGTTTTATTTCCAAGTTTTTATCTTGAGTTTAGTCATATGCACCACAAATATAGATCAGAAAAAATACCAGGTCAACAGTGGATTGGAATCCTGGACTGCTGGTACTTAAAAAGTCAGTTACCTTGGCTTATCAACTCTTGCTTTTATTATCTATTCAAAGCAAAGCTTATTCTAATTTATTATGTGTTGTATATACAGAGCTCTATTTCTGCCTTTGCCCTAGACTTTTATCCTCAGCTGTATAATATCTTGCTTTCTTATACGACTTTTTTTAAACCATGTTAGGGATGTCACCTGACTTTAGCCTTAGAGAAAGATTATGAGGGTGGGTGGGTGGTAGTAGGTAGGCAGCTAGTCAGCTGGGGAAGCTGTGTCATTGTGGAAAAACCAAGCCACACAGGTTTAAGTGAGTAGAACCCAAGTTCTCTCTTAACTGTTCTTTCTTTTAGATGCCAACTTGTCTTTAAGATTCTATTTTATGTACTTAATATATAATTTATTGTTAGAATATTAGAAAAATCTCAAAGCTATGATAATGTAGCTTAAGCTTATCCTTTATTAGAAAACAAAACTCAAAACAAAAATTGTTGCTTAAAATGATTTTTTTTTTGGTATGTCTCAGTGTTCTCTAACCCAAATTCCTTCCAGCTGTTTCATTACTGAAATATGCAGTTTCACTGTAAAAGTTTCAAAAAAGGGAAAAAAGGGAACCCTTTTCATTTGCTTTTGTTGTTTATAGATGCATCTTAAAGAATGCCTTTTGACTTTAGAGAAGATAGACTTGAGGGTGTGAGATGATGATTTTACAGGGAAGACAACACATTAATTTTTGAGGATCTTGAGTGGAACACATTAAACATGGAAAAAGTAAATACTAAAAAAGACACTGAAAAATGTTTAGTCTTCTTACTCTAGGCTTATAGAGTTATGATTATCTTGACAAATTGAGTAATACAAACCCAGTTACCTTTAAACTTTATTGATAGTTGAACACACTTTTTTTTGCCTTGGCGTTCTTATATCAGTAGGCTATATTGCCCAAAGTCATTAGATAATTGCCAAGTTTATTTTGTGTTTTTATTTTGTAAACTTCCCTCCCCCATACCCAGTTTGTATCTCCCAGTATTATAATAACAGGCACATTTGCCCAACAATGGGTGTTGGGGAATAGAAACCATTCAGGTGGAGAGTGGTTTATTCCTTTGTGGTTCCTATTTTAAAATGTCAAAAATAGCTACCAGTGATTGAAATCTATTGGCCTCAAGGGGAAAAAAGCATACTCAGTAAACATATCTGAAGTGGAATGTTGACTCAAGTTGCTTCTGTTTGGTGCCCTTGAATTTGGATACGCAGGTCTGCCCCAAGGGTGGGGTTTGCTTGTTGCAGATCTGGTGAGTGGTTGTTGTTATTAATATTATTTTCAGTAAGTCATGTTGTTGGTATCAGCTCAGAGAGGGGAGAATGTGGCCCACCTGGTAGGGAGCAAACTTTGGAAGACTGCAGAGTATTTTGGCTACTTAGTCATCTTTTCTATCCAGAGCAAAGGTCAGTTCCCTGTTTAAGGGCCAGGAAAGGCAAAACAACGCATGGACTTTTTGGAGAATGACAGATAAGCTTGCTCTTCTGTTGCAAACCACATGTCCACCATGCTGGGCTGGGTTTTCACTCCACCATTAGGCCCATTAGAGCCTGTAGCCTTTAGCCTTAGGCTGGGTCCCATTACTGCATGACCTGCTTATGGAGCAAGCTTCAAGTATCTGTGAAGAGGAGCATGTCTAACCTCCCCTCACCACCCCCAAAAAGTTCTTTTTACCAGTATTTCACAAATAGAGGCACTGATATTCCCAGTTAGTGTAGTCTTGGTTATCATCTCATCTCTACCCACTGAGATTTGGAGAGATATTTGCTGAATTTCACATTATTTTGTATATATTTTTTTCTGTACGTATATATGAGATAACATATACTTGTTATCTCCCCTCTTAATGTGAAATTTCCTTGAAGGTAGGCTAATTTTTGTCTGTGCATCCCCAGGGCGTGGCATAATGCCTGGCATATAGTTGGAGCTTAAGTTCTTGTTGACTGATTGAAACACCTCTTCCTACTCCTTGCCTCCACTCCAAAAACACGTTCACAAATAAAGCTTTTGTGACTCATACGCTTCTGGAGTTCTCTTCCTCCCCCCTCCCCTCTGTCTTCAGTCAAACTTATCCCCCAACTATTACCCTTCTTGACATCACCTTTTCAGGAAGATTTTGGGCATTTTTCATCTTGGGGAACTTTGCTTACTCTTTGTGGGGTTTCCTTGAAGCTATTCTCTCCAACCTGAGTAGCAGCCACCACAGATGCAGAAGGAGACGAACCTTGAGGAATTCTTTAGGGTCTCAGTTACTGAGGGGAAGGAGGGAGGCTTGGTTCTCCTTGTGATTCATTGGCCATCATACCATTGTTACTGGTGCTCTAGTTGGAACTGCTGGAGATGAGTTGGCAATCAATAGCAGTACTCCTACATGTCGTTTTCCCAAGTGACCCTGGTAGGCAGCATTATAGGGTTGATTATAATTTCGTGGCTAGTTTATGGATTTTGAAATTGTCCCATCATTATTCAAGGAAGGGACCTTATACCTACTCATGTTGCAGATGAGGAAACTAAGACCAAGAAGGCTAAAGGCCTGAGGAAAGGCCACAGAAAGCTGAAATTCAAGGCCAGATCTCCTGATTTCTGGTACAATATCCTATTTTCACTGTGCCACAGAAAGCCAAGTTTCATTGGGGTAGTAGAAAGGATCACTGTATCAGAGGCAGTAGAATACTGGGTTAAATCCTGCCTCAGACCCTTACTTAGTTGTGTTACCTTGTGGAAATTATATAATTCCACAGCTGGAAGGGATTACAAGGGGCCATTTTGTCCCACTTGTCTATGAATAGGAATCCGCTCTTTAATATGCTCAAGAAATGGTCATCTGACTTAGCCTTGAGGATCTCTAGTGAGGGAAAACTCACTCCCTCTGAGCCCATTCTATTTTCAGATGGCTCTTATTGTTAGGCATTTTATTCTTATGTTCTGCTGAAATTTACCTCTTTGCAATTGCCAACCATTTCCCCATAGAATAAGTTGACTTCCTAGCTGTGTGACCCTGGGCAAGTCACTTAACCCTTATTGCTCCACCAAAAAAAATCCAAACCAATAATAAGTTGACTTCCTTTGCTATATGAAAACCTTTCAAACACTGGAGGGGAGAGACAAAGATAGAGACAGAGATAAACAATAAACAGAGAGACAGAGACACAGAACAAAGGTAGAGAGACTTGTCATCTGTGCTCCTCATCTTTTTCATCTTTTTTTTTTCCAGGTGATTTGTAATGTGTTCTAGTGACCACATTAGTCATTAGATGACAGTATTAGTCACAATAATAGACCATTAAAAAGGTCTAATGACCATATTATTTCTGATTCTGCCTCATATGATCTTCACCGAAATGTTCTCTAGCAATATTTCTTCACTTATTGTTTCTAGATTTCCTCACATGGTTTTACTTTCTAATATTCAGTGCCATTCCACTCCCCATCCCCAACATTTTTATTTAACCCATCCTCTTCCACCTGCATAAAGTGTATTCATGGTTTTCATTTCAGCAAGTCTGTAAGGTCAAATTTGCTTCTCTGCATTAGCATCTCTGGTTTACTCTGCTTGTTACCTGTAGTTTTTATATTAGTTCATACCTATCTTGAGTCATAGGTTTTATTATCTCTTCTGGAGAGACAGTTTGTACTGTTATTGTCCTTCCTAAATTATAGTTACTTTCCATGGCGCCCATCTATGTAAGATACATGTAGATGTTCTGTTTCCTTTTCAGTTTAAAGTGTTTTTAAAAAAGTAAGATTCGTGAGGGACCAGGCAAATTACCTTATCCCTTAAGGAGGAGCTTGTCATGGTTACCTTTTAATGCATTTCCCAGAATTTCAGATCCTTATCTTAGTATATACTATATTCCTTTTTTAATTATAAAAGTATTTTATTATTTCCTAGTTACATGTAGAGATAGTTTTCAGCATTTGTTTTTATAAGATTTCTAGTCTCAAAATTTTCTCCCTCCTTCCCCCCTCCCCAAGACAGCAAGTAATATGATGTAGGTTATATATATATATATATATATAATCACATTAAATATATTTCTGCATTAGTCATGCTGTCAAAGAAGAATCAGAGCAAAAAGGAAAAACCTCAAAAAAGAAAAACAACAGAACCAAAACCAAGAAATAGTATGGTTCAATCTGCATCCATATCCCACAGTTCTTTTTTTTCTTCTGGATTTGGAGAGAATTTTACATCATGAGTCCTTTGGAACTATTGCTGAGAAGAATCAAGTCTATCACAGTTGATCAACACATAATGTTGATACTGTGTACAATGTTCTCCTGGTTCTGCTCATCTCACTCATCATCAGTTCATGCAAGTCCTTCCAGGTTTCTCTGAAATCTGCTCATCGTTTCTTACAGCACAATAGTATTCCATTACATTCATAGTATATACTATATTCTTAACCAATTCCCTAAATCTGCTTTTCTCTTCCAAAGGCCTTGCCTACAGTAGACAGCAGTGAGGAAAAGCCTATGTATGCCCCTATAATTCTCAATTTCTTGCTCAAAACTTTATAATTCTCAGCAATGCTTTCTTTCTAAACCATTTAACCTCTCAGAGCCTCCGCTTTCCTAATCTGTAAAATAGAGATGGTTATGGGCATATTCCACAACTCATTGGGTTATTGTAAGGATCAGATGAAAAGCTCTTTGTAAGCTATAAATGTCAGTGATCTTCATAACTAACAGTAGTATTTTAATCTTAAGTTTAAGTGTCCTATGATAATTGGTCAATCTTGAGTTCATCTTATCGAGGTGAGGAAATAGAGAAGCATTGTTTTTGTTTTGAAGTGAGCAGCGATAGTTGCAAACCAAAAGAAATTCGTTAATTCTGATGGAACTAGTCTTCTTTTATTATTAATAATAATAACACCTGGGGCAGCTAGGTGGTGCAGTGGATAGAGCACTGGCCCTGGATTCAGGAGGACCTGAGTTCAAATCTTACCTCAGACACTTAACACTTACTAGCTGTGTGACCCTGGGCAAGTCACTTAACCCCAATTGCCTCACCAAAAAAACCCAACACCCCCCCCCCCAACATTTATACAGTGTTTTAAGGTTCCCAAATCACTTTAGACCTGTTGACACCTACATTTGGTCTTCACAACAACTCCGGGAGGTGGGTACTATTACTATTCCCACTTTACAGATGAGGAAACATACAGATAGAGGTTAGGTGGCTTGCTCAGAGTCACAAAACTAGTTGAGTGTCTGAGGCTGGGTTTGAACTCAGATCTTCCTCCATCCAGGCCCAGCACTATGTCCACTGTGCTACCTAGCTAAGTTATCAGCTACTCATAGAGCAACTGTTGGTGATGTTGTTGTTGTCTTTATGCATAAAAGACCTCAATCTCTAACAGGTAGAGAAATCAAATCTGACCCAAATGCAGGCACAGTTGTGTTCTAGTAGGAAAGACACTTGATTTGAAATCTAACAACCCAGATTCAGGTTTTGGCCTGGCTCTGTGCTCTTGGACAAATCACATCCTTTCTCTGGGATCCATTGTCTTTACCTGTAAAAGGAGGGAGTTAGACTAGGTTATCTATAAACTCCTTTGTATTCCTTAACATCCTATGATGCTATGAAACCTGTAATCAGAGGCTATATCTCTAGTGTATAGATAGAAATCTAGTTGGCATTCAAGTCACGTAGAGGCCAAGGACTGAAAATAGGTCATGGCATTAGCAAGGTATAGGTTTCACTTTCAGCTGGGAATCATAGGTTCATAGTTTACAGCTAGAAAGGATCTTGAGGGTTGTTAAGCTTAGCATAGCGCTTGGATCATGTTGTTCAGTAATTTTTCAGTTGTGTTTGACTTTTTGTGACCCCATTTGAGTTTTCTTGGCAAAGATCCTGGAGTAGTTTGCAATTTCCTTCTCCAGATCATTTTACAGATGAAGAAACTGAGGCAAAGAGGGTTGAGTGACTTGCCCAGGGTCACACAGCTAGTAAGTATCTGAGGCCATATTTGAATTCAGGAAGATGAGTCTTTCTGACTTAAGGACTGGCACTCTATGTACTGTGCTACCTAGCTGCCTCCTAAAAGGCTTACAGTTGAATAAAGAGATATATTAACCCTAATTAATATACTATATCCAGTTCTAGCCTCATTCCTTAGCTCGAGGTCCACATCAGTGACTGCCTACTGGGCATTTCTAACTGGATGTGCTATAGGTACCTCAAACTCAAACTCATTGTTTTTCCACCCCCTAAACTAACCTTTCTTCCTCACTTTTCTATTTCTATTGAAGGCAAAACCATCATTCCAATCACCTAGATCTGCAACATCAGAATCAGTCATCCTCAACTCTTCCCTCACTTTCACTCTACATCTCTAATCAATGGTTCAACTACATCTCATGAACCAGAATATGGCTGCCACCCTAGTTCAGATGTTCTTTACCCATAGCCCAGACTATTGTACTAGTTTCCTAATTGGTCTCCCTGACTCAAACATTTCCCTTCTCCAGCCTATTCTTCAGGGAGTCATCAAAGTCATATTCCTAAAACACAGGTCTGCTGTTTGCTGTTTAGTATGCAAAACCTATAAAATATGGCTCCAGACTACACTTAGAAACTTATTAGAATGTAAGCTTCTTGAGAGCAGGGAGTATCCTTTTTTGCTTGTATTTATATCCTCAACACTTAGCATAGTGTTTGACACATAGTAAGTGTTTAATAAATACCTTTTCTTTCATTTCATTTTCTTTTTTTTTTTTTTCAAAGTGAGGCAATTGGGGTTAAGTGACTTGCCCAGGGTCACACAGCTAGTAAGTGTTAAGTGTCTGAGGCTGGATTTGAACTCAGGTCCTCCTGACTCCAGGGCTGGTGCTCTATCCACTGCGCCATCTAGCTGCCCCTCTTTCATTTCATTTTCATTCATTCACTCATTCATTCATAGATCACTGACTTTCATAAACACTCTGTTTTGTTTTTGTTTTTGTTTTTTTTTTGCCAAACTGGCTTTTGTACCCAACCTTTTTTCTCTTGATTCAGAACTTTTGGCCCAGTCATTCATCTGGGATGAACTGTTAGCTTACCACTGCTTATTAGAATTTCCAGCCTTCTTGAAAGTCACATGCTATCTCTATATTTTTTTCCTTTCTTCCAGCTGTTAATGTGCACCACTGACATCACCTTATATTTGTTTTGTGCATATTTTGTTTTAATTAGTATTTGTATATATTATTTCCCCCATAGAACCTAAGCTACTTTGTTGGCGGGGACTGTTTTGTTTTTGTCTTTCTATCATGATTAATGGCTGCATAGCCAGCTTCAGAGCTAGGAACACCTGATTTCAAGTCCTGCCTTTTACATTTATCCTGGCTTTGTGACACTTGGCAAACCATTCCTCTCCTTAGTGCAACTCTTTAAGACTTTTGAGTGATAGGTTAGTTGCCAGTAAGTTGGCCATTTGCAGTTGGAGAGGGAGTTTTCCTAACTGGGAGTGATGTTGTTGTCATCATCACCATTACCACAATAATCCTTGTCATCATCACTAACTTTAAAGTTTCCAAAGTGCTCTTCATATACTATCTCATTTGGTTTTTACAATAACCTGGGGGGGGTGGGAGGGAGGTGCTGTTATTATCCCCAGTTTAAAGATGATGAAACTGAGTCATAGTGTTTGGCACATAATAAGTGCTTAATAAATATTTATTGATGCAGATGGAGGTTATGGCTGTCCTATACCAACTAAATCAAAAGGTTGGACATCTTCTCCCCAAACAAATTAAAAAACAAAAATAAGCCCAATGACAAAGCAAAATAAAAGCTTTTTTTTTTTTGGGAGGCAATTGGGGTTAAGTGACTTGCCCAGGGTCACACAGCTAGTAAGTGTTAAGTGTCTGAGTCCAGATTTGAACTCAGGTCCTCCTGAATCCAGGGCCTGTGCTCTATCCACTGTGCCATCTAGCTGCCCCTGGAAGTTTAGCTTTATCTCTCTATAGCTCTTGGAGGTGGGATGATCAGATCTATAACATGTATCTTGAGCAAAAGGACATGTACTTTATAGCTTTAAGCCTTAATAAAGCGGTTTCCTCACAAACATTGGGAGGTAGATCATGTGTTATTATTATCCCCATTTTACAAATGAGGAAACTGAGGCTCTTTGAGGTGAACTGACTTGCCCATAGTCACACTGCTAATAAGTTGTTTATTCAGCATTCAAATTCGGGTCTCTTTTTTAAAGTACAACCTGTAACAGTCATCCTATGAGGGGCAGCTAGGTGGCGCAGTGGATAAAGCATTGGCCCTGGATTCAGGAGTACCTGAGTTCAAATTCGGCCTCAGACACTTGACACTTACTAGCTGTGTGACCCTGGGCAAGTCACTTAACCCCGATTGCCCCGCAAAAAAACAAAAAACAAAAAACAGTCATCCTATGAAACACTTAGAGCATAGATCTTGATAAAAATGCATTACTTGTCATGTTTCCTTTCCTTGGCTTGCTTTTTTGAAAGTTTATCACAGCACTCTTTTAAAATTTTATTTTATTTTTTGCTTTTGATCTTTTCTTATTAACTTTTCTCAATTACATGTTAAGATATTTTTTGAGTTCCAAATTTTTCTCCCACCCTCCCTCCGCGTTTCCAAAGTCAGTAAACAATTTAATATAGGTTATATATTACAATCATGTTAAACATTTACATATTAATCAGAACAAAAGGAAAGAAAAATGCAAGAAAACAAACAATAACAAAAACAACAGCAAAAGTGAACATAGTATGTTTCAGTCTGCATTCAGACTCCATAGTTCTTTTACTGAATGTGGAGAGCATTTTCTACCATAAGTTTTTTGGCATTGTCTTGGATCATTGCATTGCTGAGAAGATTTAAGTCTATCACAGTTGATACTGTATCACAACACTTTTGATGTAAAATTGTATGCGGTTCATTGCAAAAATATATTTTTTTGGCAGAGGTATTGATATCAATACTCTAAATTTGGTTTAATTTCAGTAATTGATTTAAGTACTTTAAATCCAGATATGTTAAATTTAGTACCCTTAATGATAGTGTCTTCCCTCTGTTGATGATATGTAGAATTTATCCTGTATATATCTTGTTTGCATATGGTAGTAGTTTGCATGCTGTCTCCTTCACCAGACTGTGAGCTTCTCGAGAGCAGGGACTATCTTTTGCCTTTCTTTGTACACTCAGAGCTTAGCATGGTATCTGGAACACAGTAAGCACTCAAGAAAAGCTTGCTGATTGACTCTGTACTTAAAGATTTGGGGAGGGGGGGCAAGTTTCACCCAATATGGCTAACATTATCTTATCTGACCTCTACATGTAGGTATGTATCCAGTATAACGAATGACTGTTTACTTCAATAAAAGTTTTTTAAATTGTTGTTTGGGAGCACAAAAACGGAACAATAGTTTTTCTCATTTACAAAATTCCTAAATAGAATTGCCTTCATCATTGTAGAACTAATAATGCCATGGAATGATAGTGCTCTGGAAGGAACATTTGTGCTTATCTAGACCGCCCCATATTTTATTTATTTTCTTGGTTTTTTAAAAAAATACCATTTTATTCCTTTTGTTTTTATATCATTTAAATATTTGCCCCTTACCATCTCCTACTTATTGAGCCATTTAAAAAAATAATAGAGGGGCAGCTAGGTGGCGCAGTGGATAGAGCAACGGCCCTGGAGTCAGGAGTACCTGAGTTCAAATCCGGCCTCAGACACTTAACACTTACTAGCTGTGTGACCCTGGGCAAGTCACTTAACCCCAATTGCCTCACCAAAAAAAAAAAAATAGAACATAAAAAAGAAAGAGGAAAAATGTATTCAGAAAAATTAACCATGACACCAAGCATATTTGATGTTATATGACTTTATTTCAAATGCATAGCCCTCCATTTCTGTAAAGAAGGGAGGGAGGTACATTTTTTCCAATTTTTCAAAATCATCAAACTTAATTATAATTATGCCACTTTCTATTTTGCTTTTTGATTCTTCCTATTTACATTGTTATAGTCTTGGTATATATTGTTTTCCTGGTTCTGTCTGCTTCATTTTCTATGAGTTCATATATGTCATCTCAAGTTTCTCTGAGTTTTTCCTATTTGTCTCAACCCCTTATTTTAAAGATTAAAAAAACCCAATAGATCATTTTGGTGGAAAATTTATTAAAATGAAGTCAGAAATGAAATTAAAATTTTGAATAACAAAATGGGAGTGAAAATTTCTATTTTTATGTGTATTAGCTTCTATTCTATCATACCTTGGTGCAGGCATGGACTCTTGCCTGCTTGAGTCAATTGCTAAATGTTCATTGTGAACACTTACTCTTCAGAAATTGGCAAACTCTACAAATCAACACTTAATTTTAATTAACACTTAATCAACAATTAATTGTTTTGTTGATTATCTAGGCTTAAGAAAGCAATGGAGGAAATGTAATAATGCAGGTATACAATTCCCCCCCCCCCCCCCAGTTGATGTTTAGTATTTGCCAGTACACACTTGATGTGATTTAAGGTTTCCAAAGAGCCAGCACTTTTCCTCACATATAATCCGGTGAGGCTAAATACCATAAGTGTGTTATTCCTTATTCCTTGATGGATGAAAAAAAACAGGTCAGAGAGGCTATGGGACTACCTCAGTGTCATGTGGAATTAGGACTTAAACCTGAGTCTTGTGACTCACAAAGCTAATGTATTTTTTTTCCCCAACTATACCATGTTCTAGAAATATTTGGCTTCTTTAAAATACTTCTATTGTTAATGAAACCTCTCTGATAGTCCTATTAAAGCTACAAAGTTCAACTTGTAGTATTGAAATTATCGCCATAAAAAGTAACACAATATAATTAGGCTGGCATGTAGCTCTTGGTAATTGACTCTTATTTCAGGGCACATTGCTCCCTTGCTAAAGAAACCTGAGCTAGCTCTGGATCATTTCTCTTACCCAGTCAGCTGCTAAGCCAGACCCAAGCTAGTGGGGTCCTGAGCTCCCTTCTTTCTAAACGGTAGGAATTTACCTAGTTCTTACTTCTCTGTGAAGTATATTTTCTTCCTATTTTCTTAAGACTAATAACCTTTTTTTTTTGCCATTTAAGTATATTTGATATATTTTCTTTTAATGTCAACTATAATAGAATCTTCCCCCCTCCTAGAGAGCTTCCTTTTTTGACAAAGACTTAAAAAAGGAAAACAAAAATAGTTGAGCAAAACTAACCATGACACATTAGACAGATCCAAATATTTTTATTCTTTTATTTATTTTGTTTTTGTTTTTGATTTTTCAGGGCAATGAGGGTTAAGTGACTTGCCCAGGGTCACACAGCTAGTAAATGTCAAGTGGCTGAGGCTGGATTTGAACTCAGGTCCTCCTGAATCCAGGGCTGGTGCTTTATCTACTGTGCCACCTAGCTGCCCCTTTTATTTATTTTTTAAATTTAATTTTAAAATTCTAAATGTAAACATAAACAATTCCCAAACCAGGAACATTTCCATATGCAAAGTAGAACACAAGAGGATTGTGTATGAAACTGGGAATCTATTCAATATTGCTTGCTTTTGAAATGTAATCCAACTTGTTACTTTCAAAACTATCCTACTTGTCTGTACTTTCTTCTGATCTTCTCTCATATTTTTTCAAATGTTTCAATGATTTTCCTATTTTTTGGGGGGCTTATCATTTTCTGTTTTAAGCTATTCTAATTATTTCATTTTTCATCTTCCATTTCTTCTATATATTAGTACTTGTGGAGAATTCATTTTTTTCCTTTGTGTCTCTGCTTATAGTTGTTATAGACTTTTTTCCCCCTAGGTCGTGATCTTTGGTTACATCTGGATAGATAATGATTCTTCATAGATGTTGGTCTTGTTTATTTATTTTAGTTCCTGGATTGAGATTTTGTGCCTGGGGAAGGCTTTCCCTGCTGTTAAAATTTTGGGTGAGATGGTCTTAACTTGGGCCATCTGGGTCCCTTTACTGACCTAGAACTCCCTGAAGCTTTGAGGTTTTAGAGCTCTGTATTTTCAAGGCCTTCTATTATATCTCAGGATAAAATGCTAGGCCTGGAGCACTTCAGTCTTTGTGTTGCTGAACCTGGATTGTTTGCTTCCAAAGTCCGTGCCATGGGTTTCCAAGCACCCTGGGGCTTTCTCAGAGGGAGCTCTGCTCTTGTTTTTTCTGGATCAAAAACATTGCAGGCTGTTAGGATCTCTGGCTCTTCGCTGGTTGTGCTAGTGCTGGTAGGACCCCCTCCCCGCCTTCTATTGTCTGTGCGCTTTTTATGGCATTTTGTGAATTTCTGGGGTGGTTGAATTTTCTCATTGGATTTCTTGGTCATTCTTTTGTCTGGTGCTATTTTTAGGTCTTTGCTGGAGAAAGGTATGTGGAAACTTGGGCTGTCTGCCTCTGTTTGGGCAACCATCTTGACCAGAAGTCCCAAGTCCAAAATTATACGTAGTGTATCACATCCAGAGTCTCCAACTCTGCAAAGAAGGGGGGGGGATGGGCATTGTTTAATAGGCCAACAATTAAAAATCTCACTTTGCAGTTTTTGAAAATTGATTTGCATAGGAGCTAACTAACCTACAATTGTTTATGAACTAGTTAAACATATTTAAAATAAATTGCTTTTACTAATTAGTAGAGGTGGGGTCTTAGGGAGGCCTTAGTACCTTTTCTAGTTACCATGTAGTTCCTGGTTTTGACATTGTCTAAAACAAACATTTGAAGAAGATAAAGAGGGCTAGGTAGAATGTATTTAATGTAAACTGTAGTTTAACTTAAATCACCCAGGACCTTTTCTTTTGGAGAACAGTAAGGAAAAAAACCCCTTAGATTCTAACTATTCTAGTGGGAAGGTATGTATATGGGTGTGTATGTATATATAATATGCACATATACATACATATATACATATATGCAGATAGGTGGCATAGGGGATATAACACTAAGCTTGGAATTAGGAAGACTCATCTTCCTGAGTTCAAATCTGTCCTCAGATACTTATTAGCTGCATGACTCTGGATAAATCACTTGACCCTGTTTGCCTCAGTTTCCTCATCTATAAAATGAACTGGAGAAGGAAATGGTGGACCACTCTGGTATCTTTGCCAAGAAAATCCCAAATGGGATCATGAAGAGTCAGGACATGACTGAAATGATTGGACAGCAACAAATTGAAACTTATCTCTCTGATAGTAGCACATGAAATGGTCGGGTGGATTAATAATTGGCTGGATAGGGGCAGCTAGGTGGTGTAGTGGATAAAGCACTGGCCCTGGATTCAGGAGTACCTGAGATCAAATCTGGCCTCAGACATTTGACACTTACTAGCTGTGTGACCCTGGGCAAGTCACTTAACCCCCATTGCCCCGCAAAAAAAAAAAAAAAAAAAGGTTGGATAGCCAAAATCAAAGCGTAGTTGTTTTTGGTTTAGCATTGTTGTAGCAGGAAGTCTCCAGTGGATCTGTGCTGTTGAACCTTTTTGTCACTGATTTGGATAAAGGCATGGATGGTATGCTCATTAGATTTGCTCAGGCAGATTTCAGAAAAACCTTTGTAATAATCAGAATTGTCCCAAAGTGGCATGACTTGCCTCAAGAGGTGAGGGTTCCTTCTCCTTGGAGGTCTTTGAGCAGAGGTTGGATAATTACTTATTGGGTATGTTATGGTTGGGAGTCCTCTTGGGTATAGGTTGGGCTACATGGTTGATGAAGATTCTGTGATTCTAGAGCATTGTTCGTTGCTTCCACTTGGGAAGAAACCACTTCTCTTTTGCAACCACATGAATTAGGGAGCTTGATTAGGAAGAAAGGGGCTGACTAAAGGATCAGAAGTTTAGTAAAAGAGGTTGTTATTCCTTTTTACAAGTTGTTGGATTTTCTGAGGAAAGTTGTTCAGCAGACCCTAAAGCAAACTCTATTCTTGGCTTAACCATTTTACTTTGACCTATAGAAAACTACCTCCATCAAACCTAGTTTCTTTTATGTGTAAAACAGGTGGAAGTAATATGTCCCTACTTAATGCTGGCTCTTGTGGGGTGATAGAACCACAGACTCATAGTTTGTTAGATTCACTCCCTTCATTTTACAGGTGAGGAAACTGAGGCTATGAAGGTGTACAAGGTCACAGAGTTAGCTAGTGAGCATCAGAGCCAGAATTTAAACCCAGATTTTTTGATTCCCAAGTTCATGCCTTTTTCATATAACCTTAGGTCTGAAAAAGGGACCTTAGAGGCTGAGCTGTCCAGTGGTTTCTTTGCATAAATGAGGAAACTGAGTGAGGCCCAGAGGAGAGAGGTGACTTTCTCAGAGTCACACAGCTAGTACATGGAAAATGAAAGTCAAACCCAAGCCTCCTGACTCCAAGTTCCTTGCTCTTCCCTAAGACATCAGGGCTGGAAGGATCTTAGAAGTCATCTAGTTCCACCTCCTCATTTTACAGATGAAGAAATTAAGGTCCCTAGAGAAGAAGTGATTTTCCCAAGGTCAACACACAGTAAGTTGGTTGTGGAGCAGGGACTTGGAGAGCTCAGCTTTGCCCATAAAGTTTAGGGCTTTTTCCCACTAGCCAGCATTAAGAACTAAAACTTGGGGCAGTAACTCAGGGCATTAGAACACATGATGATTCGAGGCCACTCTCTATGTGTTATCCTTAGTTCTCTGAAAACATTTTAAATAAGAGATAAATGACTTTATAGTAACTGATAACTATGAAGGGAAGCTAGGTAGTGCAGTGGATATAGCACTGGGTCAGGGGTCAGGAAGACTGATATGGTCTCAGATACTTCCTAGCTATGTGACCCTGGGCAAGTTACTTAACCCTGTTTGCCTCAGTTTCTCATCTGTCAAATGGGCTGGAGAAGGACATGACAAACTACTACAGTATCTTTGCCAAGAAAACCCCAAACAGGGTCATGAAGGGTCAGACATGATTGAAATGAATCAACAACAAATAACTATTGAGTACTTTTCTTGTATATTACAGAACATAGTATTTGTATTCTTTTTATCATTCTTTTTGAGACAGGGTATTATGAAACAGTATTTATATATAGGAAAACCAAGGTCCCGAAGATGTTCCCAAATTCACATATGCAAGTCAGTTCCTATCCATTTTCAGACAAATATGATACCCATTTGTAAAAGTGCAGTATGATAAAGATAGCGGGACTAGGAGGTGATATTAGGCTGGAAGAATAATAATGGAGGACGATAACAATTTCTGTGGTTGTTGGTGCAGCTAATGTGATTATGATGAGGTTCTAGAAAATATTCAATATAAGACTGTGTGTGTTGTGGAAATCTTATTAAGGTTTTGCTTTAAATCCACGCACAGTTGAATGCCCAGTCTGTTAGTCAGTATGTAAAATCAGCTGTTTTGTGGTTAGAAACCATAGTCCCTTTGATAAGCGATGAATCAATCTATAGCCTTGGTAGTGTTATTTGTTGGTTTTAGAAGCCTTTTACTTGTTATCAATGCATTATAAAGATATCACCAATGTCTTTGAGGAAAGGGACTGCTTCTTTTTATTCTCTGTCTCCCTGATGTCTTACTTAATTAAGCCTGGCACATGAACTGAATTTAAAATTACCTTCATATAGATTGGCCTTCAAATTACTTCTTTGAAGCTACTCCAGAAAACATTTTGAAATGTTTTGGAAAAATATTTATTGAACACAATTTACTTGTCTCTGTGTGTAGATAGACACAGAAATATATGATGTCTCCTGTACCTACTTTTTGAGTCGTTAAAAGTTCAAAGCCCCTTTTCATACATTTAAAATAAAAAAAAAAATCACTATCTCTACAAGCCTGAGTGGTGAGGCCTTCAGATTAACTCCATTTGCAGATGAGGAAATTGAATGACTTCAGGAGGTCATATACTGAAGCTGGGACTGAAATGGATGTCTCCTGACTCCTAAAACTGTGTCTAACCATTCTAGGGAGTCAGCCAATCATCAGAGTTATTAATATCCTACTTACCACATGCTGCTGTAAAGTGTGAACATAAATATTTTGCTGGTATTTTATCTCCTTGTTCCCTATGTGCCAGGCTCCCTTTCATTCATTTCCCAGTGTTAACTGACTACATTGGCTGTGGCCACGCATGTTGTGGGTCACCTTTTCCAGGAGTTGGTGTTTGCGTGTGAATCTGCACGATTTCATGATGATCTGTGCACATGACCCCTCCATGCGCAGTGCATTCTCTAGTTACATGAGTTTTTTTCAAGACCTTATTTTCAACCTTTTTCTCTTGTTTGCTTTGGAAAAATGTGGCATGCCACAGCAATCATGGATATTAATAAGCAGTACCCATAAATTAATATTTAGTTTTCATTTAATCCACCCAGTTTATTACAGAATCATGGTTGATTAGGCAGGTGACTCATTGTTGTGATGTGAGAGGCAGAGCACTGGGTAAAGGAATGATTAGGGTTGCTTTTTAACTTGGCTACATGTTTTAAAATATTTTACAATAAGATTCGACCTTCCTTCTCTCCCCTAGCCCCTCATCAAGAACTTATAAAATTGTCACCAAAGATGAAAAAAAAATATGTTACAGGAAAACATAACCAAAGTTTTAGAAATCTGGCCTAGAATGCTGTGAAATGTTATTGCTAAATGAATCTTCGAAGAAAATGAATTCCTTTACTGGAACAAAAGTAATTTATTATTCCTTTCATGGATGTCTGCCAAGATTGTTCCTAGCAATATGAAGCTCTAATGGGTCTGAAATCAAACACAGTCTATGTTCACAATGTTGGTGTCCAGAAGGATCACCTTCTAGGGAAAAAGAAATATAGCAATAGCCTGGACCTTTAGCAAAACTGCCCAGGAGGGGCCATGATTCACCGATCTAGGTTACAGGGTTTCTCTATGAACTGATTGTATGGTCTAGAATTTAGAAGGGAACCCAGAGAAATTATATATGTGTGTGTGTGTGTGTGTGTGTGTGTATGTATGTACATATGTATGTATTTTTACTAAACACTGCTCTTAACAAATAGACAAGTTTTTTTTTTTAAAATAAACTAATGATTCTTGTGAGTAAACAAAATTCCAAGTAAATGTTTGGAAGATGTTTCAACCATGAAGAGCATGCACCCTACATTTGGCTGTTAATATGGGATAGAACCACAGAACTGTAGGCCCATATTCCTTGGTGCCAATTTTATTCTATTAAGGGCCAAGTATTTTCAACTCTAGGCTGCCTCTAATTGAATTATTAGAGTCATAAGGAAGCCTAAGTGTAGTTCAAAGTTTAAATTGAGAGATATCTTAGATTAGGAGTGAGGGGAAAGCAGAATCCGATAACTGGACTCCTGAAGGTCCCGGCTCTCCCTGACTGTGGCAAGTTACTGAGTCTTTTCTGTGCCTCCATTTTCCCTGCTCATTAAAGGAGGAAAATAATTCCTACCATCTGGTTTCCAGGGATGTTATACATAGTGAGTGGGAGATGCCCACAAAACCCTTTGAAGTTCTGGAAGAACAGTGCTATTTAAATGCATTATTGGAAGTTAGTAATGATAATTTTCAGTTTACATAGCATTTTTCATTCAGGGACCTGAAGGCACTTGCAAATATTATCCCCATTTTGCTAATGGGGGAATTTAGAGACTTAGAACTATTGTATTAACAATGTGACCTCCTTTTACAGAGGATTTTATTTCTCTGAGGGATGGCTATGTTTTTTTTTTCCATGTTGGCAATTTCTGGAGTTTTTACCATTTTGTATGTTGATTCGAGTGCATTACAAAAATTTGGCAGTTAATTTTTCAAATGTATTTTTAGCTGAATTCTCCTAATACACTTAAAATTTTTTTTTTTTTATTTAGTGAGGCAATTGGGGTTAAGTGACTTGCCCAGGGTCACACAGCAAGTGTCAAGTGTCTGAGGCCGGATTTGAACTCAGGTACTCCTGACTCCAGGTCCAGTGCTCTATCCACTGCACCACCTAGCTGCCCCCTAATACACTTAAGAGACTTTATCCTGAAAAGTTTTAAATCCTCTTTATAACCATAGGGCACTAGACCATTTGCCTGGTAAATTGGAAGAGGAGAATTCACTTTAATATATCTCAGAAGTTAAGCTGGTTCTTTAGCATACTAATTAGCCCCAAGTTATAAGAACAAAAGAATTTTGTATTTGGATGCTTATTAAAATTTTGATTAGTGGTGAACACTTATATGAGTTAATGTATCTTCCATTTCCCTTAAAGGAGGTAAGTGGGTAGAGAATTTTTCTTAGCCCAAATACTTTGCTCAATGAATATCTAATTGAACAGATTATAACCCTGGTCCACACAAGTGTAGCACCGTGAACCTATGACGACTTGGGGTTTTATTTCTTGGTCCATTGGCTACCAGGATGTTTCCAAGGGAGAGTCTTATTTTTATTGGCTTGTATAGATTATATAGGCATCGAGGTAGTGCAGTGGATGGAGTGCTGGTCCAGGAATCAAGAAGACATCTTCCTGAGTTCAAATCTGGTCTCAGACACTTACTAGCTGTGTGACCCTGGGCAAGTCACTTAAACCTGCTTGCCTCAGTTTCCTCAACTGTCAAATGAGCCGGAGAAGGAAATGGCAGACTACTCCAGGATCTCTGCTGAGAAAACCCCAAAAGGGGCCATGAAGAGTAGGACACAACTGAAAAACTCAACAAAACCAAATTTAAAAGACATACTTATGTGGGATTCATTGTATAATTTTAATCTCAAAGACAATCTACTTAGAGAAGCAGTTTTTACCTAAACTTTGTGTGTTCCCACATAAATTACTGACACAAATATGAAATATTTTCCATACTGTGATTAGTGCCATTTAGTATTCTGTAGAGAATAGTTAGTATGAGTTTTTTTTTTTTCCTGTGGCAGGTGGGGAGGTTTTTTTTTTTTAACCTCCTTAGAATTTAAACATAAACCATCCTTTTTTTGTGTGAATCTCCTTTGGAGGAAGGTTATATATAAAGCACTTAAAAGAGTCTAAGCTAGAGGCTACAAAAGCAGATAAAATAACTTCAGTAGCGAGGCCATTTTGGCTTCCCCTCACAAATGAAAAAGTCTTTACCACAGACTCATTGAGACATCATGAAGGAGAGACCAAAGTCAACATCAGCAGACAGATTTTGAGGTGAATGAAGCTAAGGGGGTCAGTCCATCTGATATCATCTGAATGCAGTGAGAATCATCCTGGGCTCCCTATACACATGAAGCTGATGAGCTGTGCTGTTTCTTTAAATCTAGACCATATTAAGAATAGATCCCTAGACAGATAACTGAGCTCCAAAATGGAGTTCTTGTATACAGTCCATAATGCAGAGAATCCCACTTTAGTTTCTGCAGAACCCCAATGCTCTTTCTAAAAGAAATATTCCCTATTCATTTGGTCTCATGAGAATATAATATCATTTGTAAAAAGATTTTCATATTTCATTAAAAAGTTGCCCTTCTGTGGAATTGTCATTCTGGGTATGTTATTCCTAGTCTGTCCTTTGTCCCAAAACTGTTATTCAGAATATGCAAAATCTTTGTTTTTTTCAAATGGAGAACTTAGAAAATTAATGAAAGCTATAGGAAGACTCCTTCCTACGTTCAAATGTGGCCTCAAGATACTTACTAGATGTATAACCCTAGGCAAGTCACTTAATCCTGTTTGCCTCAGTTTCCTCATCTGTCAAATGAGCTGGAGTATCTTTGCCAAGAAAACCCCAAAAGGGATCTTGAAGTCAGACAGTACTGAAATGATCCAACAACAGCAATAAAAATATTTATGCATAATAAAATCTGGGTAACTTTAAGATTAGCCCAAAGTCGTCCTTAGAGATTTTGCGTGCGTGTGTGGTATGTCTGTGAGAGAAACCCAGGATTTTCCTGGAGTCATCTTTCTTTTAAGAGGAGAGCTTTTTAGTCCAGCTATCCCATCTGTCTTCTACTTAACCTGCCCTGCTTTAGAAGCTAAGCCCAGGCTAGGTCTGGTGCTGACTGTGCAGTCTTTCAACAGGAAATGTCTCCATTTTTGGTGTGTTCTGTGGGAGGGTGGGGGCAGATAAGCCGTGAATGGAAACACAGAGCAGATTTCTGCCCCACCCTCATACCCTGACTGCACTTTGATCAGGGAAATAATGAGTTCCCCTTTCTGGCTAAGTAACAAACAGGTTACAGGGCTGTGCTAATATAGGAGGGCATTGACCTGCCCATAGAAAGGGGAAGGCCAGGCAAGTGGATTGAAGCTAGTTTGATGTTCTGAATCCTTTTCTGTGTTCCTCAGGAGCACTAAAAATTTGAACAATTTAGTGTTACTAATAAGTTGTTTGTTCACTTCTGGTTGGATGAGAAATATGTAATGTTGGATTAAGTCCATTTGAAAGGGCTATGCTGGTCTTGGAGAAATCCATGAATTAAATGTAGTCCAAGGCCACAAATTCCATGCTCCCCTGCGGGAAACTTCTTGATGCCACTGAAAGGAAAGAGTTGTTAATAAATACTTATTAAGAACCTAGTGTATGTCTGGCACCGTGCATCTTGTCTTGTGGAGTTGCCTTGGGAGGGAGAAAATACGTACCTATGTCAAGTTTATACAGAATAGATACATATTGGATAAATACAAGTTCATTTTGGAAGGAAGACTACTAACAGCTATGGTCTCGGGAAAGGTTTCATGGAGGAAGTCCAGGGTATTGTAGTTTAGCCTCGAAGGAAAATGAGGGAACCCAGGATATGGAAGTGAGGGGAAAGAGAACACTACAGGCATCCGAAATAGCCAGAGCAAAGGCAGGATTTGTAAAAAAGGAGTTGATCCTCTATGGGCATTTGCTAATTCCAGGCTCCCTATCTAAATGGATTCAAGGGTGCACTGATTCATATATTCGTGCTTTACTCTGGGAGCACTGTGGAACAGAACACAGTTGTCTGTTTCAGGGGAATACCAGGATCAGCAGCCAGGTGGCACTGAGAACATTTTGGGAGTACCCTTTCACATCCTTAGGGTCTTAGGGAAAAATCAAAAAGGAGCTGATTTGTCTTTGTGCCCTCCTGCCTTTCTCTCCATACCTTTTCCCCATCTCTTGGGCTGTTTGTTGTTCTAAGTAACACCTCCCCTAAAGAACAATTAGAAAAATGGTCATCGCATCATTTCACCTTGGATTTATTCCCATTTCTATTTTCTAAGCTCAATGATAGTGGTAATTTATCTTTACAGAGTGATAGAATTTGGACGGCTTATAGCTCTTTAGCTTGGTTTATGAGTTTTCTCACAACCCTGTCCCTAGCCTACCTCTTCTAACTTCATCTCCTATGATTTCCCTGCACAAACTCTAAATTTTGATAAAGTCAATCAATTAAGTGCTTCCCATTTCTACTTCCATTTGGAGAAGCTGCTCATATTATACATGATTCCTCTCCTTCCCCCTTTCTTACCTTGCTTTCCCCTCCTTATCGCCTCTCTTTCCTTCTTCCCCTCCCCTACTCTCTACCTCCAGTCACTTAGAATACCTTCTACCGTTCTTTCATCTTAATTTTTGTTCCACCTGTTCTTCAATCCCTCCCTTAAGTTCCACTTGCTCCGTGAAAATCTTTCCCAACTGCCCCAGCTCTCAGTGTGACCTGTTCTTCAGACCATTTATTGTTATTATTGGTAAATGACTGTCCTCAGAACTGAATCCTAAGCAACTTGAAGACATGGGCTATGCCTAATACCTTTTTTTTCCCCCCTAAGCCTGATATTCAAGCATAGCACCTTCTGCCTGAGGTATGACAAAAAATACTGGATTAGTCAGAAGACAGGTCACAGGTGAAAGAAAAAAAAAATCCTCTGTGGGCATATACTGAGAAAGAACACTGATTATAGTACCAAAGAGCAACTCTAGGACTTATAGAAGCCAAATTAGAGGGGGTAAATTACATGGTCTATGTTGGGACCAAAATAGGCAGGATTTGTTGTTGATGAAGGTGGTTGTGACAATTCCTTTGCTAAATGTAGCATTTTCTGGAAATAAAGAGAGTGCTAATGTCTTGTGGGTTTTAATGAGCCTGAAAACTGTTTCCCAATCTTAGGAGGGAACATCAGGTTAAATGGATCATTTGTACCTTTACTTATAGGTATATTCATAAAAAGTTTTCCATGTATTTATTTATTTATTTATTTTTGGTGAGGCAATTGGGGTTAAGTGACTTGCCCAGGGTCACACAGCTAGTAATTGTTAAGTGTCTGAGGCCGGATTTGAACTCAGGTCCCTCTGACTCCAGGGCCAGTGCTCTATTCACTGCCCCACCTAGCTGCACCATGTATTTAATTTTTATAACTAGAATGATTTGAAATACTCTCAAGGAGATTTCTAGTTCAATTAATACAATTGGTGGTTACATTTCAAACTGAAGAGTCTTTTTGTGGAATAAATATAAATTCTTAACTTGTTTGGGAGAAGAGGTGACAGTGAATTTTCCATAACTAGGGTTATATAATATTTAAGGAATTATATATTATGCAATGTAATAAAATGGTAATGTCAATAATAGCTAGCATTCATATAGTGCTTAGAAAGGGCTTTTATATACATTATCTCAAATGAAACTCAAAACACCTGTGAGATAGGTGCTGTTATCACCTCCAAGGGTATTATCAGGCTAAGTCAGGTTAATTGACTTGTCCAGAGTTCATACAGCTAATAAGCTGTTGGATATAATTCATAGAATTATTTCTGATACTTCATATTTATGAGAAGTATCTCTTTAAAATTTTAGATATCTCACTAATAGGATCATATTCCCCTCCTCCACCCCAAATCATTTAATTAAAGTCCTCAAGTCTATATTCCTTAAGAAGTAGGTGACATTTTGATGCTGGCCAGGATTTTGTATATTGTCAGAGATTCTGGTTTCTAGCTAAGAAGGAAATATTATTTAAGAGACAGAGAGACAAGGTGATAAATTTGGTTTGGAGTCAGAGGTTCTTGTCCCAATTCTACATCTTCTTCTCCTTTTTTTTTTTTTTGGTGAGGCAATTGGGGTTAAGTGACTTGCCCAGTGTCACACAGCTAGTAAGAGTTAAGTGTCTGAGGCCTGATTTGAACTCAGGTCCTCCTGACTCCAGGGCCGGTGCTCTATCCACTGTGCCACCTAGCTGCCTCAATTCTACATCTTCTTAATTTGACCTTGGGCAAGTCACTTAACTTCTTTGGGCTTCAGTCTCTTCATCTCTAAAATTGGAAGGTGTGAACTAGATGATCCAGAGCCTGGCCCAGTGCCTGATTAGATGTTTAATACAGGCTTGTTGATTTATGTATAGACTCTTGAAGATCCCTTGATGTTTTAAATCCTCTTATCTTTTTATCTACTTATTGAGGAGCTGAAAGGGCAGCTGGGTGGCACAGGGGATAGAGTTCCAGTCTTGGAGTTGGGAAGATTCATCTTCCTAAGTTCAAATCTGGCCTCGGATACTACTAGCTGTGTGACCCTGGGCAAGTCACTTAATTCTGCTTGCCTCAGTTTCCCAAGCTGTCAAATGAGTTGGAGAAAGAAATGGCAAACCACTTTAGCATCTTTGCCAAGAAACCTTAAAAATGGGGTCACCAAAAGTCAGACCTAAATATCGATGTTGTCTAGTCAGAAGACTTGGTGTCCTGGACCTGTCCTTGACACAGTCTGTGACAGCTTGCTGCACTGCTCCATGTGCTGGCCTTATAGTGGTACTTTGAGAAACATTGCTATTAAAAAACCAGGGGGCAGCTAGGTGGTGCAGTGGAGAAAGCACCTGCCCTGGATTCAGGAGGACCTGAATTCAAATCCGGCCTCAGACACTTGACACTTACTAGCAGTGTGACCCTGGGCAAGTCACTTAACCCTCATTGCCCTTTAAAAACAAAATAAAAAACCAAACAAATAAAAAAAAAAACAACAAAAAAACCCCACAACAGACCACAACCCAACCAACCATCCAACCAAACAACCAAACAACCAGTTACTCTTCTTTGTCCTCATCTTCGTCTTCTTCTTCTTCTTTTAGTGAGGTAATTGGGGTTAAGTGACTTGCCCAGGGTCACACAGCTAGTAAGTGTTAAGTGTCTGAGGCTGGATTTGAACTCAAGTACTCCTGACTCCAGGGCCGATGCTCTATCCACTGCGCCATCTAGCTGCCCCTACACTTCTTCTCTTAATAGGATAATAAGACTTAGAATGGCCCTTTGATTTTACCTAGCCTACCCCCTTCATTTTATTTTTAAAATGTTCAAAATTAAATTTTAATTATTTTAATTAGTGAAAACCCATCTTCTCTCCCCTCTTTCCCTCCCCCACATTAAAAAAAGAAGGGAAGTAAAACTATTGTGACAAATACATATAATCAAGCAAAACAAATTGTCACATTGGCCCTGACTTCCTTCTAAAATATATGTCTCAATCTGCACTGTGAGTCTGTCCTTTCTCTTTTGGGAAGCAGGTAGCATGTTTCATCATGAGTTCTTTGGAATTGTGGCTGGTCATTGCAATGATAAGAATATTTTAAGTCTTTCATCAACCCCTTTATTTTATAGTAGCCCAGAGCTGTTATTCAGCTTATCTTTACTTAATGCCACAAATACAGGAGCCTTGTCCCAGCAGCCAGTCTTTCTTAAAGTGGAGCAAAGAATGTGAGTCTGTTGTCCAAGTCCTTGATGGACACAATTGTACCTTAGTCTCTTCAGCTGTCCAAGGAGTGAACGAACACCTGCCCTGCCCCATCTCACATGATCCTTTTTTCTTTTTACCCAGATTAAAAGAGATCACATTTTCCACTGATACAATTGTATTATCCTCTTAACAACATTTCTTATTCACTGGTTTTCCAAAATTCACAATACAAGAAAACTTAGAAACAATAATAATATACACAATATCATGTATCTAGAACATGAAACAAAACTTACTACTAGTCAGATAACATCAGTTCAGTTGAATGCGTTTCCAAATTATCTTTCATATAAAAGCATCCATTTTTATCACCATTAGCATTTTCTCATGATTCTTTTTTCAGACTTTACAATGATATAACCACTTGGGAAAAAACGTTTTGGAAAAATATAGAGTATTCTAGAAATAGTAGGTGCTAAATTAGCTTGAAGAAGTTGACATACCTTCAAGATGTGATCCATTAATGCCTTTCCTCCTTGGATTATAGTCAACATTCGCAAAATTCTTTTAGTTCCTAGGGAGAAAAGCAGCTAGATAAATAAATAAGAGAAGAGAGTGTAGATCTCTAATACTCTCAATTTGCAGATGAAGAAACAGACCTAGGGAAGTTAAGTAAGGGAGTTCAAGGTCACACAAGAGGTCACTTCAGAAGTAGTATTTGAACCCTCTTCCCTCAAAGTTGTGTAGCCAAAGACATTTTGAGTTTTGTAATAGAACCTTTCCCTTCTTCAACCCCAGAAAATATACACAGTGAATTTTATTAATTGCATGTGATTCATTCTGCTTTATTATGGGAAGACATCTGTTTGACTTTTCACTTTTGTGCAGTATGAATAAATTGAGCAGGGAAAATGAACTTTGCCTGAAAGAAATAATGGTGGTACTCTAGTAGATAGAGGATGTGGAAATTCTTCAGAAAGAAATGAGGATCAATTGTTGCCAGTTCTCCTGAACAAATATTAAGTTATGAGAGAGAGATTAAATTTAGGATGGCTGTCTTACACTCAGAAATTTCATTTGTCAGGTAATATTGAACTGGGTGTTTTTCTGTTCAGTCTTTGATAGAACTACCAAGCCTCATGTAGATCTATTATATGTATTATATGGAGATCTATTATAGTTTTTTATGTTTTCGTGCACATGTGTGCATGTGTTTGCCCATGTGTATGCAACACTTTTGGCTGTTTATTTCTCTTTTTGGAATGGCTAATTTGGGAATGCAATCATTGAGGCTTTTGTACCCAACCCCATACGGGTTTATTCTTTGAACCAGGAGATCCTTTCTGCTTGGTCCTTTTTATAAGGAGGATTATTCCAGTTTCCTTTTTGTACCTTAGCCTAGCACATCTGTTTCTTTTCCTGGGAGGTTACTGCCATGAGTAATAAGGATAACAGGATAATGTTTCTAAAAGCTTAAATTGCCAGTGTTGGGTGAACATTGTGCAAGTAGCTTGGGCTGCCTGTTTCAGGTATAGCAGTACCCTTTTCCTAGCCCCCCGGTGGCTCTAGTTCTATATAAGGCCACAGTCCCTTCTTCCAGTCCTCCAGATACTTATGATCTATGCAGGTAATGAAACTGTGCTAAATAAACAGCAAATTCATCACTCTTTTTCTTTCTTTCTCTGTTTTGCTCTCTCTTCTCCCTCCTCCCCTTCCCCCCTTTTCCTCACTAGGCGGGATCCTCAGTGATGACTGGTCCAGGAGAGAACACTAGCCCTGAAAGCACCGCTCTCAAGTATTCAGGTCAAGATGGGCTGTACTCAGGAGTCAGCCTGACCTCCACGGCTGAAGTTACAGCATCTGTGAGACAGGATTCATGGTGTGCTTTAGCGCTTGCTTGATTCAGTGGAAAAAGGAAGTTGGGAGACCTCCATGGATGGGGTTGGGAGGGAGGGGCGCCTCGACCTCTAGACGCCCACACTTTCTGTAATGTTTTTTTTTCAAGCAGTCTATGCAGCAGTGAAGATGCTGCAGAACTTTCCTCTGATGTGTATTTTTTGTGCCTTTATTGTGATAGAGGTGTTTTTTCCAAAGAGGCTTTTCTGCCTTACCATCCAGCTCCTCATCTATGCAAGAGAAATGAGAGAAGATGGATCTCTTCCAGGGTTAAAGATATACAACCAAAGAGAATATCGTTCTTCCTCCTCTATTGTTAGGCCTGCTTCATGCATCTTCAACACAGCCAGCCACTCGGCCAGCCCATCCTGCCTGCCTGTCTCTGAGATGCAGGTTGCATGCTGATGTGACTTCCTCATCCTTGCTTCCACACGCCGGATAAAGGGACTTGTCTGGGGTTTTCATTCTGAAGGATGGCCAGGAGAGATTTAGGAAAACAAACAAAAAAAAAAGAGTTCTGAGCATTTATTGCCCCCAAATAACACACAGTTTGAGCTATCATTTTGATGTCCTTGAAACCAACAAACAATTCCTTCATGACCACAGACTTTCTCCCTAACTTTTCGTATCAGAGCTCCTGTGTACACTTACGGAGGAAAGCAAAACGAAGCTGTTTGGCACATGTCTCTCAAGGCTGAGCTGGTTCCTGAAGTCTCATGAAAACTATTCCTCAGTTTTAAGACTGCATTATAACTTCTTAACATACACTGTGACTGAGGTTTTTGAAAGTTCATCTTCTCTCTGACTGATCTGAAGTCAGTCTGAATTTGTAAACAGGGTAGTAAACAAGATATTTTTCTTCCATGTATACAATAATTTTTTAAGAAGTGCAATTTGCGTTGCAGCAATCAGTGTTAAATCATTTGCATAAGATTTAACAACATTTTTTATAATGAATGTAAACATTTTAACTTAATGGTACTTTAAATAATTTAAAAAAGTTAACTAGATATCTTTGTGCATTTTTTCTTTCTTCTTTTTTTTTTTTTTTACCAAGAACATCCCATCTCTCTATATTTCCTATTTGTTAGACAAAACATATTTCAAGAACAAATCTTCTCTCAGGAAAATCGCCTTTCTCCATTTGTTAATAAGTTTTATACAAAAATACAAATATAACCCCATTATTTTACTGTGGAATATGTGCTAGAAAGTTAGAAAAATTGCAATGAAACTTTACTACCTAACTGATACATTTGTAAATACTCCATGAAATGTTTAGGCATCTTTAAGTTAGGATGCAGTCTGTATAGTGTGACTAACCCAGTGGTAGGTTAGTTGACAATTTTTTAAAAAAATGGGATGTCGTTTGGAAGCTTATTCTTTCACCAGAGCTTTAAAAATAAAAGGGTATTGTTTGTTTGTTTGCTTTTCTGTACAATGTGTTCCTTCTTGGTTTTCCTTTGAGGCCTACAAACAGAATTTAATGCTCACCACAACCTTATCTGATTTTTGGGAAGACTCCTTCAAGTCTTTGGTTTTGAAAATTGGTGATTCTCTTTGTGACTTTGACACTTCATGCTGTTGGGAACTTGTCTTGGCATAGGATTTGTTATCTTTTGTACTCTGAAATTGGGACCACTTTGATAAATCAGAAAGATCGAATACTGTACCTAATTGCCAGAAAGGCTTGCCTTTCAGATGAGGACCAACTCAAAACATTTCAGAATCTTGAGTTTTTTTTAACTGAGTGAATGAAATGAAGGTGCATCCCTATCACCTGGAATCTAGTAAACCCGGCCCAGTGGGTCTTTAGGAGACATTTAAAAACTGCTTCTTTTTGTTTCCTTGAATATTTGGAGATAGAAGCAAGGGCTACCCTCAAAAGCTGAATCTGTGAGTCAGTTAAGTCTTACCCCTCTAATATCTTATGTTTTGCCTTTCTTTATATATCCATACTCCACATATTCCACCAGGGAATTACAACCGCAATATTCTCCTCAGGGTTCTTAAACTAGGGTTGGCGAATTTGTCTTTTAAAAAATATTTTGGGGCAGCTAGGTGGTGTAGTGGATAAAGCACCGGCCCTGGATTCAGGAGTACCTGAGTTCAAATCCAGCCTCAGACACTTGACACTTACTAGCTGTGTGACCCTGGGCAAGTCACTTAACCCTCATTTCCCCCACCAAGAAAAAAAATTGCTAATCATATTTCGGTATAATTGGTTCCCTTTGAAATTTTATGTATTTTATAACATGCATTTAAAAAACATTATTCTGAGGAAGGGTGTCTATTGGCTTTACTAGACATTGATAGACACACACACACACCCCAAAGATTAAGAACCCTGCTTTAGCAATATGGGGAGTATATCTCAATCAATCCATTGAGGAATTCCTTGAAGTACAGGTGTCTATAGTGGACTTGGTATGAGCTTCCTCATTCATTGTAGCACACATCATCTTTGAATCTGTGGGCATTATGGGGCCTGGTTCAGGAAAGGATTGAGCTATGGCCACCCACAGAGGGATGGGGTTTTTGAACAGTGCCTAGGCTTGGGTTTAGATTATCTGAAGTTTTGAAGAAATTTAATCCTAGATTGTATTTCTAGCTCACTTATCTTTTCTGTTCAAAGTGAAAGAAGTGCTGAGGATGGATAGTGGATCCAAGCTAAGCCACCCAGTGCAACATGTAGACCCGGGTCACTGGAGGACATATCTGGGGAACATTCATGAAGGAAATAGGCATGTGCCTGCTCAGGATTGGGAAGGGGGGTGGGGGGGGGAATGGGTTGACAGCTGAAGAAAATTATTTTTTCCCATGAACTGATGTCTCTCTTACGGTTTTCATTAGTTAGTCTGCCTTGCTTCCTGGTGGTTTGGGAATGTTACACTTAATGTGCTTTGATTGAAAAATGAACCTGCGTTGAAGGGGCTTCCAAATGACCCTTTTTCCTGTGAATGCTCTTGAGCCTTCCTTTTTCCCCTTCCAATTGTAGGACTGAGCTAGGTTTGCTGACCTTTCTTTTGACACAACTTGGAAGCCCAAGGATCACCAGGTATCTGGGAATGAGTTAAAAGAGAAAAGAAGGGATGGAGGGACCTGGGGGCTGCTTTTATCCTGTTTTTACTCTGAAAGTAAATTGCACGTAGGGAGACCTTTATATGATTACTTCCTTTATCTATGCTTATTTCAAGCAAGATTTCTTAGGATTGTTTCCCCCCAACAACTATTTTCCAATCAGTCTAAAACAAACATTATTAAAAAATCATTTCTTTAATATAATATTTTAAGATGCAAAATTATAGGTGCTAAAGTCTCCTCATTTGCAGCTGTCCATATACAGAGTTATGAAGTCTGTTCTTTTGGAATTTTTCTTAGCCTGAAGTCCAGCTTTATGAGATTTGTTGAGTTGTGTGTGGATTTTAAGCTTCAGAGGGCTCCCTTGGTCTCTTTTAGAGACACTTAGTTTTGCTTCCTGGTACCTGGGGAGGTGGGGAGGTAGTAGTGGTGGCGGTGGGGAGGATCAGCAAAGTAGTAGAAGCACAATTATTTTCCTCTGCAGATAAATTAGCTTCTGACTCCTGGGAATTGTTTTTCCCCAGGCTTGGAAATTTGATGTAATTTAACATCCTAGATAAGTGAGCAGTTTGGGAATACATTACAGGGGCCTTTAGCATCAATCCTGACCTTATAGTCTGCTTCCCAGTCCAGTTCAAGGTTAAGTGCTGTACCTTTGAGACTTAAAAGGGATCTGCTTCCTCTTCCCTTTCAGCCCTGAGCTCAGTGGGAACATCTTTTGCTATCCAAATTGATTTGGGAAAGAGAAGCTGGCACTTTCTCTTATTGTTCCTGTTCTTTTTCCTTCTGTGGTGTTCCAGTTTACTAAATTTAGTAATATTTAGGGTAAAAAAAGGACTTGGATAAGTGTATGTATATGTAAGTAATTCTACTTATATGACAAGGGCTGGATAATGTGAATTATGGTTCTGGACGAGCCAAGGCCCATGAAAGTCAAATGACTTGTCCAAGATCAACATTTTATATATTATATATAATTTACTAATATAATAAGCCATTCTAACGGCTCATTAAGTGGATCTGAAGTGAGAGGCATGTCGGCCCAAGTCTATTACAGAGAGCTTTGTGCTGGAAAAATGCCTGCGTATGACCCAGTGTGTCAACTCTGGGGTGTCATCTGTAAGGGCTTTGGTGAAGTAGTGAACTAAGGATCACATTTCTTTCGGAAAATCACAGGTCTTGAGCCTGATGGGACCTAAAGGACCATCTGTTGAAACCCTTTTATTTTAAAGATGAGGAAAACTAAGGTGCAGGTAATAAGTGAACACAGGTAAGTGGCAGAGATCCAGCTCCTTTGATTCCAAGTGAATCATTCACTGCTCTCGTCCACAGTATTCTCCTGTTCTTTAGGTGCAATTTTAGTTATGAAATACATCTTATCATCACCTACACTGTTTCTTTTAAAGCTAATTGCTGGGGCAGCTAGGTGGCGCAGTGGCTAGAGCACTGGCCCTGGATTCAGGAGGACCTGAGTTCAAATCCGGCCTCAGACACTTTAACACTTGACTAGCTGTGTGACCCTGGCAAGTCACTTAACCCCAATTGCCTCAAAAAAAAAAAGCTAATCGCTACATTTTATTTATTTATTTATTGTTCGTTTTTGCAGGACAATGAGGGTTAAGTGACTTGCCCAGGGTCACACAGCTAGTTAAGTGTCAACTGTCTGAGGCTGGATTTGAACTCAGGTCCTCCTGAATCCTAGGCCAGTGCTTTATCCACTGCACCACCTAGTTGCCCCCTAATTGTTACATTTTAAAACCTAGAAAATGATAAACTTAGGGGAGCTTTTTCTTTTTTTTTTTTGTGAGGCAATTGGGGTTAAGTGACTTGCCCAGGGTCACACAGCCAGTAAGTGTTAAGTGTCTGAGGATGGATTTGAACTCAGGTCCTCCTGAGTCCAGGACTGGTGCTCTATCCACTGCACCACCTAGTTGCCTCTAGGGGAGCTTTTAATGTTGAAATAATGGGAATGACATAGAAAGTAGATAACCATCTTTGGATAAGAATCCTTGATCTAGAATCAGAATCTTAAAGGCCATGTAGTCCAACCCTCTCATTGTACAGATGAAGAAATTGAATGAACAAATGAATGAATGAATGAAAAAAGCATTTATGAGTCACTTAATATACCAGACACTGCTCCTTAGATGGTGGTAATGCAACTATACAAATGAGGCAGTCCCTGGTTTCAAGGAGCTTACATTCTAATAAGGGAGAGGTGGAAACATATAGAGAGGAATGGTAATCAGAGAAGGGAATTTTGATTTAGGGACTTACAGGAATAGTAAGTAGAATCTTAAGTGAATTGTCACTTTATTTCCAAAGCAATTGATTTGATTGCTTTTTCTAGAGTTAAGAGGTGGGAAGGAGGTGAGCTGTGATATGTGTTACCAAAGGGCAGATGACAAGGGCTGGATGAATTAGAAGTATGTTCTGGACCAACCAAGGCCCATGAAAGTCAAATGACTTGTCCAAGATCAACATAGGGAGTAGTAAGCATCAGAAGCTGGGTTTCTGCTCAGGTCCTTTAACTACAGGATTAGATTCATAATTGAGATTCCTCAAATGTTCTTCTGGCTCTTTGACATTCTAGGGAGAGGTGCTTAACCTTTTTTGTGTCATGAAGCCCTTGGGAAGTCTGGTGAAGCCTACGGACCCTTCTCAGAATCATGTTTTTAAAGACATAAAATATGTAGAATTGTAAAGGAGACTGATGATATTAAAATAGTTATCTAAGTATTTAAAGAATTAAAACCTATGTTCTAGGGGAAGCTGGTGGAATCTCCCCATATCTGTCTATCCTCAGAAGAGTTTCCTTTGAAGCCCAAACCTCTGCAGATGTAGGCTACCATGAATCAGGGAGCTTTGGTCATTTGAGAGAAAGAAAAAGGCTGAGATCTGAGCCTTATGGCCGCTCATCTCAGATCCTCAATGTGTTGGAGTAACCCAGATGTAACTATATACAGAGATTAGGAACTGAGACCGGAAGATGGAAAAATCTGGCAGTAGGACCTTCCACGGAACAAGGAAAAAACAGCTTTGCTTTTGTTTGGCCCATAGCTAAAATATCTTACGGCTCGTTTTTTATTTCTTAGAAATAACTAACCTTTCATGATCCTAAGGTCTATCTCATTTTCAGTGTTGGCCTCTGTTCATTATTCTGCTAACAGCAATTTCTATTTCCTCAGTTTGTACACAGAGTAGAGGTATGTAGCACCTTTCGACAGCCCTCATTATTATCATTCATTATATTCATTATGTTTATATGTAATATGTTATGTGCAATATAGGATGTATATCACATATATTCATTATTCAGCTGCCTCAAATGTGAGAGAACCAGCCAGAGGCTCAGATGGGACAATAAACTACTCAGACTGAATTCTCGATTGTTGGGTTTAAGAAAGTGTACTATGGTGGGGAGAAACACAGGGAGACGTCAACAGGAGAATCCTAGTAAACTTCATAAGCTGTTTTGGCATGAATTAACATTGGTAGACCTCCAGGGAGGAGGCTTCTGCTATGGACTTATGTGCTATGAATTTAGGTAGTTGGGGAAGAAGTTTGCATCAGTGGCTAAGTCAGGGTAGCTTTGAATCAGGAAGAACCTGGGATCAATTCATGTTTCTTTGAGTAGCTGTGTGGTCTTAGGCAAATGACTAAAAACTCTCTGAGCATTCACCAGTCTTTTTTTTTTTTTAATTTAATTTTTTTTAGTGAGGCAATGGGGTTAAGTGATTGCCCAGGGTCACACAGCCAGCAAGTGTTAAGTGTCTGGGGCCGGATTTGAACTCAGGTCCTCCTGACTCCAGGGCCGGTGCTCTATCCGCTGCGCCACCTAGCTGCCCCGCATTCACCAGTCTTAAGAATGACAAGGTAAAGGCAGGTTGCTCTTTGCATTATGAGGCACTCCCAAACCAAGGGAAGCACACATCTTGATAGTGTGGAAGCAGCGTGTCATGACAGAACCAAATATGAAACCAGGTAGTTCTGACGGGACAATTGCTTTCTCTTTGTTTTCTCAGTCCATCCAAAATAGGATGCTAGCCTTGCAGGTGCTGTTGCAAATACATCTCAATGTTGTTTGCTTTGTTATTGTTTATGCTTGAAGAAGACCATGATGTCATGACTTGTGAATTGTATTTAAATGAGGGAGGGCTGTGCAAAGTCACCAACCTCATTCTCTCCCCCGGAGCCATCTGGATCCAATGACAAGATATATTCTAGGACAATTGGAGGTGATCCCAGATGTTTAGAGCAACTGGGGGTAAGTGACATGCCCAGGGTCACACAGCTAGTAAATGTCTGGGGTAAGATTTGAATTCAGGTTCTTCCAGCTTCAGGGCTAGTGCTCTATCCACTGCACCACCTAGGTGCCCCAAATAGCACACACAAATAAAAATAAAGCCCAGAGCCATAGAATATGCTGGTGAAATAATGCAGAGTGGCCAAAAAAGGAACAACAGAGAGACTGATGGATGAGTGTCAGCCTTGAAACCGTGTTGCATTGTGTAATCCCTTCACGGTTCACTGTGCCAAAGGGTTTTCCCCCTAAGATAACATGCACCAGATTTTGGCAATGATGTTTTGTCTTTATCATCCTCAACATGTGGTTATTATAGTTTGCATGATTATTTTTTCTTAAAAATAGTTATAATAATAAGAAAGATTTGTTGCCAGGGGTGCTTTTGATACACAGGGGTGCTGTGTAAATACAGAAAAATGGACCCTCATCAAAGCTGAATCCACTGCTTCACTTAAGTCAGCTGCATGTCACCCTTGGGGTTAAAATGACATAAATAAAATAATTAGCTTTTGGCACGCACGAGTCACTTTTGGTTATCTCAGACCTATGATTTCAAAGGCATAGGTAATTCCTGGTATGGGGACTTCTTTCACTGGGGCAGATTGGCAATTTATCTGTAATTTGTAGTTTTAGTTGCCTGGGGCAACCAGTGCCCAATCACACAGCTAGTCTGTGTCAAAAGTGGGATTTGAACCCATGTCTTCCTGACTCCAAGGTCAGCTCTTGAGTGGCAATGCCAGGTGGCCATCTTGTATTTTTCTGCCTCTGATGCTTAATACCTATTTGACCTTTACCAAGAGCCTTCATTTTTCTGAGGCCCCAATTTCTTCATCTTTAAAACAAAGCGGTTGGATGATATAGTTTCTGAGGCCCTTTCCGGCCCTGGGTCATGATCCTATGATCCATCTGACTTAAATATTGCTTCACTCCCCAGGGTTAGGATTTAGAATTCCCTGAGACTTAAGCAATGCGTGTGCATACAGCATTGGCCACAGGTTCCAAGGCTTCGGCTGGAGACTCCTTCAGAGAATAAGCATAAATGACACTTGGTCTCCAGGAAACTATCAGGCCCCTGTGTTGCTGGAATAAATGAAAGCTTTGTGAGAGCAGTAAATTCAGGGAAAACACCTACACTTGCAAACCAAAACAGCTTGTCTTTCTAAGTCCCTGGAGATCAGTTATCACTAAAAGGACAGAAATATTCTGTAAGTTTTCACAGGCTTCCCAGTTTGTAAACAAGAGACTACATTCTTCACGGTTCTTGTTGAATCAGGCTCAGGGAAAAACCTCTCGCTGATCAGCTTGGTTTAATCAGGGTCAGAACCTGTGATCATTATTCAACTGAATGATGTAAATTGATTACATTCTATTTATTGTTATTACTATATATATATATATTTTTTTTTGTGTGAGGCAATTGGGGTTAAGTGACTTGCCCAGGGTCACACAGCCAGCAAGTGTTATGTGTATGAGGCCGGATTTGAACTCAGGTACTCCTGACTCCAGGGCCGATGCTTTATCCACTTCACCACCTAGCTGCCCCAATTGTTATTACTATTAATAACACATTTATGTAGAACTTTGGAGGTTAAGAGATCCTATACTTAAAACAAACTTTTGAGACAGGCAATTCCACTAGTATAATGCCTATTTTAGAGATGAGGAAACGGAGGTTCAGAGGGATTAACTGATTTGCCAATGATCACATTGTTAATAAATACTGGGCTATGACTACAGGCTAGCTCTTCTGAATCCCAGAATCCGACGCTTTTCACATTGAGAAGAATAGAATTAGAACTTTAGATAGCCTAAAAAGTTCTTTGTTGTTGTTTAGTCATTTCTCAGTTGTGTCTGATTCTTTGTGATCCCTTTTCGGGTTTTCTTGCCATTTTCTTCTCCTGTTTATTTTACAGGGGAGGAAATTGAGGCAAATAGCGTTAAGGGACTTTCCCAGGGTCATACAGCTAGTAAATGCCTGAGGCCAGATTTGAACTCAATCTAGACGCATCATTCTATCTACTCAGCCACCTAGCTGTCCAAAAGTTCTTAGAGGTAACCTTACTTAACCCTCTTGATTTTGCAGAGAGAAACTGTTGGCCCAGAGACCAAGATAAATGACTTCCCTGAGGCGCAAAGCTAGTGATTGAACACTTTTTTGACGTGTTTCCTCTTCAAGTATGTGTGACGTTGAATTGTTTTGATTTCCCTCCTACCATTCTGAGGACTCTTCTGTACCTGTTGCTGCCTCATCTTTCCTGGCCCCTAAATGTAGGTGGTCTTAAGGCTCTCTTCTCACCCCTTTTGTTTGTTTTTTATATGAACTGTCCTTAAGCAACCTCATCTACTAGAATTTTAACTCCACAGGGATGACCCCCAAACCTATGTTTCCAGGAAAGAAACATGGAGAAGTCCTTGAGCCAACTTATCCTATACACTACTGTTATATCATTTTCCTACTAACTAAAAATTCTTCAACAATTCCCAATTTCTACCCAAAATAAATTGATTCAAAGTGCCCCACTTTATCTTACATTTCCTTCCTTCAAATTCACTCAACTTCTACCAATAATTCTGCAGATTCTTTCTACCTCCATACCTTTGCTCAGATAGTCTCCTGATGCCTATAAAGAGCCCTACTTTATTTATTTATTTATTTATTTTTTGCGGGGCTATGGGGGTTAAGTGACTTGCCCAGGGTTACACATCTAGTCAAGTGTCTGAGGCTGGATTTGAACTCAGGTCCTCCTGAATCCAGGGCTGGTGCTTTATTCACTGTGCCCCCTGATTACTTATAATAATGATAATAGCTGCCCCAAGAGCCCTACTTTTACCTGTTGTCATCCCACCCTGACATTCCAGGAAAAACTCAAGTCTACATTCTCCATGAAACCTTCTTAATCCCCTCCAGATAAAAAGTAATTTCTCCTTCTAGTCTCATAACACTAGGGACCTCACCTATGTTCTATAGTATTCTATTGAATAATAGTGATTTTGTCTTCCTAAGTATACTGTAAACTTCTTGGGAGCAAGAATTATATCTTTTTACAAAATCTAACTTTTATTTTTTACTATGAATTAGCCTTTATTTTCTGCCCCCCTTCACCCCATAAAAAAAGAAAAAAACCCAAACACTCATAACAAATTTAGCTATGTTCAAAGAATGTAAGCTTCATTCTGCCATCTTGAGGCTATTTCCTCATTATTAGAAGGTACATATTGTGCTAGCTGGTTTGGTGGAGAGAGTGTTGGGTCTGGAGTTGGGAAGATTCATCTTCCTGAGTTCAAATCTGACCTCAGACACTTACTAGCTAGTGTGACTCTAAGCAAGTAACTGAACCCTGTTTGCCTCAGTTTCCTCATCTGTAAAATGAGCTGGAAAAGGAAATGGCAAACCACTCCAGTATCTTTGCCAAGAAAACTTCAAATGGGGTCATGAAGAGTTAGGCATGAATGAATAATCATGACAACATCATACTTTATTATTGGTCCTCTGGAATTTAAAGTCTTATCTTTTCTGGCCTGGTAAGAACCATCTTATTGGCATTCCCACTTTTAATCCATCCTCTATGTCTGAGTAATCTTTTTTCCTCTTATTTAGAAAATTGATGCCTTTTTAGAAAAGTCAGTCATTTGCCCATATCTTCCTGTCTATCCTCATTCAATCCACTTACATAACAAAGAAAAACAATCACACAAAACTTACTGAACAGATATTCCATAATCTTGTGCCCATAGCCTGTCACCTCTACCACAAGAGGGATGTGTGTTTCATTAGCTCTTGAGGGATGTGTCTTCTTAATCTTTTTATCTCTCCCAGTGCCTTGATATGGTGCTTAATGAATGTTTAAAATTTTGTGGTTATTTAATCTAGACCTTTTAACTCTTCCCATGATGTTTTTTTCTACTACGTCTCTCTCTGGCCAATGAGGGTTAAGTGACTTGCCCAAGGTCATACAGCTAGTAAGTGTTAAGTGTCTGAGGCCAGATTTGAACTCAGGTTCTCCTGAATCCAGGGCCGGTGCTTTATCTACTGTGCCACATAGCCGCCCTGTCTACTATATCTCACCATGTCTGTACTATACTCTGTACTATACTATGTACTTGAGAATGCTTCTAGAAGTGTATGTTAGAAACTTCTGTAGAATAGTAAGCCATCAGATCATTTATAAAACGTGATGATATATACTTGTTGAGTGACGAATGTGACTATAAAGTAATGAGACTGGGCATGTGTCTTTGTAACTCCAAAGGATCCTTACTCAGGGCCCCTAGTGAGCTACCTTAGGTTCTAGGTCATTTGTGGAGCTGAATCCTCTCCAAAATGGCCCTCTGATATGTTTTCCTTTTTAATTACTTAGCCAGATGACATTTATTTAATGATAAAGGCATTTAAATTAAATAGCAATGCAAATAAAATAATAATATTACCCTTCTCCCATAAACTTATTTTACTCAGAAATATGTACACAGTCAGTGGAAAGAATGGGCCTTAATAGAAATATATTGTTGTTCAGCTCGTTTTTCAGCTGTCCCCAATGCTTTGTGACCCCATTTGGGTTTTCTTGCCCAAAGATACTGGAGTAGTTTGCCATTTCCTTCTCCCATTCATCTTACAAATGAGGAAACTGAGGCAAACAGGGTTAAGTGACTTGTCCAGGGTCACATAGCTAGTAAGTGTCCTGAGGGCCAGATTTGAACTTAGGAAGATGAGTCTTCCTGACTCTAGACCTGTCCTTTCTATCTCCTGCACTACCTAGTTGCTCTCAGAAATTATGTAAGCGGGACATAAAAAAAGGGAAACTCAAGTAGCCAGTGTACCTGTGTGAAAGGATGAGTATCTGAGGAATATTTGTGAGCAGTGGTACATGTGTGGAGGGGCAAGACCATGCTTCTTATGCTAAAAAGTTGGGGAACATCTTTTTTTTTTTTTTTTTTTTTGGCGGGGGCAATGGGGGTTAAGTGACTTGCCAAGGTCACACAGCTAGTAAGTGTCCTGAGGCTGGATTTGAACTCAGGTACTCTTGAATCCAGGGCCGGTACTTATCCACTGTGCTACCCTAGCTGTCCCAAAAGTTGGGAACATCTAGTGATGTCATTGTGTTTCTGTCAGTTTGACTAGTCTTGACCAAGTATTATTATTTGCTCCCATCTGGAAGAAGTGGCTTGTCAGCTGCCTCGTATTGCTTCTGTTCCAGCTTAGATTCAGCTTTTAGCTGCTTTAGCCAAGAGCCAGCTAGGTGGCACAGTGGATAACACACTGGCCCTAGAGTTAGGGGACCTGAGTTCAAAATCCCGCCTCAGACATTTATCAGCTGTGTCACCCTGGGTAAATCACTTAACTAGTGTGCCTCAGTTTTCTCAACTGAAAAATGAGACTCATAATAGCAATCTACCTCCCAGGGGTTGTTGTGAAAAAACAAATTGGATTATATTTATAAAGCATTTGATACAGTGTAGGCCCTTATTACATAAAGCTTGTTCCTTTCTCATATTCCCTCAGGGTTATTCAATACTATGAAAAATCCATCCATTTGGGATACTGTAGTCATGGCTTTTTCACCAACTCTTTAAACCACCTCCTTCCCTCTACTAGGGGCAGGGTAAGCTGTAATAAAGAGGAGCCCATAGTTCTCTTTCAATCTCCCCTGGGTGTCTCAGCTGTGAAGATAATCAAAAAGTACTTATAGAGTGCTTACTATGCACCAGGCCACGCATTAAGCTCTGGTCATACAAAGAAAGGCGAAAAATAGTCTCTGCTTTCAAGGAGCACGTGGTCTAGCGATGGAGAAACAATGTACAAACAACTGTATGCAAAAAATATATACACACAGAAGAAAAATGTAAAATAACCTCTTTTATTCACTGGCATTAGGGTGGATTGGAAAAGGCTTTTTTTCTTTTGGTGGCAATGAAGGTTAAGTGACTTACCCAGGGTCACACAGCTAGTAAGTGTAGTGCCTGAGCCTGGATTTAAACTCAGGTCCTCCTGGATCCAAAGGCTGGTGCCTTTATCCCCTTGTACCACCTAGCTGCCCCTAGGAAAAGGCTTCTTAGAGAAGGTGGGACTTGAAGGAAGCCAAGAGACCTAAGATGACGGAGAGAGAGAATTTTGGGCATGGGAAACAGCCGATCAAAATGTCACAAATGGGAAATGACTTGTGAGATGGGACCTCTGATGAAGGACTGTTTTCAGAGCCACGTCTAACTCAGTTCTCTATCTGCAAAAGGTGCATGCAGCCAGCCAGCCTTTTCCCTATGAAGAAGGCTGCTCCTAGCTTCAATCGACATTCTCTGCCAATGGCTATGAAGCTGACTTTTTAGCTCTCTGTAAGCAATCTTACTCAACAGCTTTGCTGTCTTCTCCTCAGGCTGCACTGGCCAGGTGCAGAGGCATAGACTGAGCTCAGGCTTGCCCTTTGGGCTCTCCTTAGAACTCTCCTGTGAACGGAATGTCTTTGAACTCTTCTTGAGCATCAGTTTTTCTCACCTTTTTCTAAACTTTATTGCGTTCTCCTGGGTCCCTCAATTCAATTGTCATCTACTTTAAGATTTATTGTACCCCCTGCCTGAGAGAAATCTCCCCAGACCTCCATTTTCTCCAAAAGAAAAGAAGTCAGGGCAGCTAGGTGGCACAGTGGATAAAGCTCCGGCTCTGGATTCAGGAGGACCTGAGTTCACATCCAGGCTCAGACATTTGACACTTACTAGCTGTGTGACCCTGGGCAAGTCACTTAACTTTTATTGCCCCACAGAAAAAAAAAAAAGGAGTCACTTGAAATCCACTGGCTTAGAGTAAATTTCCTTAATTCATTCTATTCTCTTCCAGTCCCTGCATTCTCTAGGGCTCCTTGAGAAGTTTCTTGGTTGGTAGAGGATGATCTCACTACTGGTTAAGGAAAACATCAGGCTATCTTTCACAAGGGGAGGGGTTCAGGCATTGTCCTATCACACAGGGGAAATTAACCTTTTTTGTGCCATGAATTCATTTCAGAGACTGCTGAAGCCTTTGGTCCCCTTCTCAGAATAATGTCTGCATCCTATAGTCATAAGTGAAGGAATGCTAAATTTCAATTAGAAATGAATGAAAATAATGATAAAATGTTTTCCTATCCAACTCACAGCCCCCTTGAAATCTATCCATAGACCTTCCTTGGGGAGGGAGGATGTGTCTTTAGAACTTGTATTAAGACCCCCCCTACCTTTCCTTATTTCTCTCACCAGTCCCATCCCCAAATTCTCGTTGTTTGATACCATTGGATTTAGTTTAAGATTCTTTATGTATATTATCTCATTTGGGGCCTCATAACAGCCCTGTAGGTAAGTATAGTCACCACTGTTCATTTACATATAAGGAAACTGAGGCAGAGAGTTGAAATGATTTGCTTATGGTTCTATAACTAGTGTCAGTAGTCTTGTCTACAAGTCCAGCACTCTATACATTATGCCTGTCTCCTCATGAGACATTTGTCCTTTGAGGCAGTGTGATACAATGGAAAAGGTTTTGGACTTGGCTTAAGCAGAGACCCCAAGTTTTAATTCTTCTGATACCTTTTAGCTTATGGAAAAGTCAGTCAAATTTTCTAAAGGTTTGGTGTAAAAATTAAATTTCTTTTGTAAAATCAGGATAATATTACCTACGTTACAGGGTAAAAGAATGGATATAAAGTATTCTGTTCACCTTGAATTGCTCCATCCATGCCATTGTAAGTTTTCAGAATAACTTGTAAGCTTGATGAGGCCAGTGACCAGGCCCTATGAAGTCATCCCTGAAGAAAACCTGCATGACATTCTGATATATGATGGCAGGCTCAGAGAAGAATTTCCCTCTTCAATGCAAATCAGCAGTGGGTCTGAGACTGACTTTTTTTTTTTTTTTTGCGGGCAATGGGGGTTTAAGTGACTTGCCCTAGGGTCACACAGCTAGTAAGTGTCAAGTGTCTGAGGGCCGATTTTGACTCAGTACTCCTGAATCCAGGGCCGGTTGCTTTTATCCACTGCGCCACCTTGCCGCCCCCTGAGACTGACTTTAAAGAGTCTGGGAGCACTTAAGAGGCTTCAGGATTTGTCTGGGCCCACCCCAGCTAGTGTATATTAGAAGTAGGAACGTTGATTCACAGCTCTTTACCCAGAGGTTGTCAGACTAGATGTCTGGAACTAGATTAAAATGTAATTGGGAAATATTTAACAAAATAAATACAAGCACAATAGAACATAGATAATGTTAATATGTGGTTTTCTTAAGTTAATTTGCTGCCTGCAGGGATCCTTATTTAGTGTCCCCTTGAGTTTGACACCAGGGCACTATGCCATGCTGACTCATGACCTTCTACCCTCTATCCTGCTGATTCATGCAAATGTCATTTCTTTCCATTAGATTGCAAACGCTTTAGAGTTCTTTGTATTATCTCTTATTCCTTAGTACAGTGCTTGGCATATAATAGATGTTCAATAAATATTTGTGAATTGATCAATTCCCACTTTCCTGTATAGGGTAGAGCCGTATGATTAATTAATTTTCCTTATGAGAAGTAGCTTGGTGTATGTATTGTAAAAAGATCCCTAGGAAAGGTCCTAGGAGATGTGGACTTGTATTCCTTTTTTCCCCTTTCCCTCATTAATTGGTTGAAGATGAAGCCTTGCAAAACAGATGGAAGGACCAACTTGGAGTTGTGATGAATTGGGTTCAAATCCTGCTATTGACATGTGGTAGCTGCTATCTGATACTGGGCAAGATATATAATATAATATGGGCAAGATAGAGAATATAATACAATACTATATATACATACACACATATATATATGTGTGTATATATAAATAAATATATTATATATATATATAAATATATATATATATATAAAAACCAATATATAATTGGTGCCTCACATAACTCAGTAAGTCTAAAAGTCACAGATTAGTTGCTGATCTTTATTAGTAGATGGAGTTTCCTCACTGGGAGCTCTGCAAACCTAAGAAACCACAGCCCAACTCCATTTTCCCACACCAAATAAACAAAAATAAAATGGATCAATCTTGGGTATCATTGAATCTCGGAGTTGGGAGAAACTTCAAATGTCCTGTAAGCCAACCAATATTTCTATCCTCTGTAAAACACTCCCTGACAAATGATTATTCAGCTTGTGCTTGAATTCCTCCATGTAGGAGAATTCACTTCTGGAGAGAGTCCATCTCCCTTTGGGACAGCTCTAATTGTTGGAAAGTTTTTTTCTTGTGTTGTTACACATGACATTTTGTGTCATCTACATTGTAATGCTGCATATCTCTCACACAGGACATGTAGATATCTATTCACTCCGCTAGGCTGGCTCACTCTAACTTGCCCTCAATACACAAAGGTAAGGTTCCCAAAGAAGGTTTAGGTTAACCACATAGTTACACTCAACTCTTAGAGTCCTAGGGAACAATTGTTTTTGGGGAATGAACTTTCACTCCTCATCGATTTAACTTTCAAATCCCCACCAGTGTACTCCCATTTAAACAAAACCAAGTTACTCACAATGATGATACATTTAAATCTTAAACATTTTGCTTAACCAATAAATAATATCATAAGTACTTATGTATTAAAGCAAATGCATGAATAATATATCTATATATCTATATATATATATCACAATCACCTCAAATCTAGGTGACATCCTCCAACAATTCATTCAGTGTCTCTGGGAGAAAAGTGAGCACAGACTCATCCAACCCAGATAGGAGGACATGAACGAAGAAAACACATGCTGGAGTTAGCAGACAATTCTGTAAGCCATAATCTTTAGTAAATTCCTGTCTCTTTCAGGAACTGTCCATAAAAGTTTCTTGATGATACATTCTCTGCATTGAACAAATGCTTTCTCTACTAAATTAAGGTGATTCATGTTTGTTAACTAATACCTTAACCAAACTAGCTAATATGTTGGGTGAATTCTCGGCTTTCAAGATATTCTTTTGCTTGACTTAACTTACATCCTGTCAGCAACAGGAAACAATTCAGAGAAATGGTCCTTTCATTAACACAGTTTTGAAATCTGTCCTTTCCTTTTTTTTTTCTTTCAGGAAATGAAGGTTAAGTGACTGTGGGGCCAGTAAATGTCAAGTGCCTGATGCTGGATTTGACTCAGGTCCCTCATGAATTTAGGAACCCGGTGCTTTATAAACCTGTGCCACCTAGCTGCTTCCTTTTATATCTTTTTAGACAAACTCTGGGTCCCTCTCTGCAAACAACTCTCCATAGCTTAAAATTAACTAAATTCTCAACTTTTATTTATGATCAGGTAAATTACATTTGGGCAATCCAGTGGCACAGTGGATAGTGTCTGGAATCAGGAGTCAGGGAGACTCATCTTTTTGAGTTTAGATCTGGCCTCAGACACTTACTAAGCTGTGTGACCCTGGGCAAGTCACTTAACTCTGTTTGTTTTAGTTTCCTCATCTGTAAAATTGAGCTAGAGAAGGAAAATGGCAAGCCTCTCTAGGTATCTTTGTTAAGAAAACCCCCAAATGGAGTGCACAAAGATGGCAGCTAGACATGACTAAAAATGACTGAACAACAACAAAAACAAAATTACATTTGTTCCTAATCATCGAATAGATTCTGGTGGTCCATGATTCACCATTTGTTAATCTCAAAATTTCTACAATTCTTCAATACTTCATATACATATCACTGGAGCATATTATGTTCCCACTTTGATCCAACATACTTGACATATTCAAAATGAGCAACTACTGTTTTAGAACTTTGAATCAGAACACTGTAACTGTTTATCTTAGAACTCTGAACAGACTTTTTTGTGGTGGTTAAGACTTGGAAATCAAAGGAATGCCTATCAATTAGGTAATGGTTAAACAAGCTGTGGTATATGATGGTGATGGAATATTATTGTGCTATAAGAAATGACAAGCAAGATGACTTCAGAAAGGCCTGGAAAGATTTGTATGAACTGATGTATAGTGAAGTGAGAAGAAGCAGGAGAACCTTGTGCACAGGGACAGCAATATGTTTGATGAACTGTGAATGACTTGACTATTCTCAGGAATACAATGATCCAAGACAATCCCAAAGGACTAATGATGAAGCATACTATCCACTTCCAGAGAAAGGATTGATCTTGATGGAACACAGACTGAAGATGCTATTTTTTACTTTCTTTCATTTGAGTTTTTCTTACACAAAATGACTAATATGGCAACATTTCACATAATTGTACATGTATAACCTATATTATGATTGCTTATGGCCTCAGGGAGAGGGGACAGGAAGGAGGGAAGGAGGGAATAGAATTTGGAACTCAAAACTTTTAAATAAAAATGTTTATTATAAAAAAAAAAAGAATTCTGAGCAAGACCTAAGGCCAAGACAAGTGAATAAAAAGGCCAACAATTTAGCAACTGCTTTTCTTAGAAGAAACATGCCCCCAGAAAAGTGAACTGCCCACTTCCTTATTTTGTGAAGGGAGAGTGTCAAGGAAAACAGAAGATTCCTCCTACCTGAGTTGACTAATAAGGTTAAGGTTCCCCAAAAGGACTTTTTTCGCATGAATATTTGTTTGGTCATTTTCTTCCTCTTATTGCATTTTTTGTCAGTTGATTTTTTGAAGCAGGTTTATTAGACTTTACATGGATCCACATTAAGTTTCACCTTATTCAATTTGTCTCATTTTTCTAGCTTGTCAAGATCATTTTGGAATCCTGCTCCTGCCACCTGGCATAGTATCTACCCCTTCAAGCTTACTATTTCCTGCAAATAATTTTTTTTTGAGGGACAATGAGGGTTAAGTGACTTGCCCAGGGTCACACAGCTAGTAAGCATCAAGTATCTGAGGCCAGATTTGAACTCAGGTCCTCCTAAATCCAGGGCCAGTGCTTTATTCACTATGCCACCTAGCTGCCCCCTCTTTTTTTTTTTTAGTTTACAGAATAAAACAAGTATTTCCATAACATAGTACAATAAAAAACATGATTGCACATGAAACTGCAACTCTACTATACACAACTTTCTATCTCTTTCAAATATACAACAAAATTATTATGTAGATTTCTTTTTTTTCCCTTTCCCCCCCTGTTCTTCCTCCTTGCCTTGGAGATAGTTACAATTAGGCACAAATTATATTTATATACATACACACACACACACACATACATGTGTATATATATGTAAAATTATTCTATTTATACTACTATTTATTAGTTCTTTCTCAGGCTGCAAATAGCATCTTCACTGATCATTTTTAGTTAATTTGGGTATTTATAATAGTCAAAATAACTTGTTTCATTGTTCTTAAAACAATATTGCTGTTACTATACAATGTTCTCTTGTTTCTGCTCATTTTGCAATTAATTATTTTATACAAGTCTTTCCATGTTTTTCTAAAATCATTAAGCCCATTCTTTCTTTTTCTTTTTTTTTTTTTAAGTGAGCCAATTGGGGTTAAGTGACTTGCCCAGGGTCACACAGCTAGTGAGGGTTAAGTGTCTGAGGCTGGATTTGAACTCAGGTACTCCTGACTCCAGGGCTGGTGCTCTATCCACTGCGCCATCTAGCTGCCCCCTAAGCTCATTATTTCTTACAGTACAGTAGTATTTCATCGCAATCATATACCACAACTTGTTTAGCCATTCCTCAATTGATGGTCATCCCTGCAATTCCAAGTTCTTTGCCACCACAAAGGGAGCTGCTACATTCATTTTAGAACATATAGGTTCTTTTACTTTCCCCTGATCATCTTTGGAAGTAGACAAAGCAGTGGTATTGCTGGGTCAAAGGGTATAGGTCATTTAATAAATCTTTGGTCATAATTCCAGATTGCTCTCCAAAATGGTTAGATTAGTTCACAATTCTACCAACAATGAACTAGTGTCCCAGTTTTTCCACATCCCCTCTAACATTTGTCACTTTTCCTTTCTATCACTGAGCAGATCTGGTAGGTGTAAAATGATATCTCAAGGTTGTTTTAATCTGCATTTCTCTAATCAATGATTCAGAGCATTTTTTATTATCTGAATATCTGAGAAAAATGTACTTAGCTTGTCTTCCAAGCCATTGGTAAAAATGTAGAACAGAATGGAACCAAGGTCAGAACTCTGTGGCATTCCATTAGAAAGCCCCCTCCAAACTGATATTGATCCATTAACACTCCTCTTTGGGTCTAGTTGTTCAACCAGCTACAAATTCTTCTAATTATGCTATTATAGTCCCATATTTCTCCTTATTTTCCACATGAATATTAAGAGGAATTTTATCAGATGATTGTGAAATCTAGGCATACTATGTTTATAGCATTCCTCTGATCTAGCAGACTAGTAATCTTTAAGATGGTGTGACTTGTCCTTGATGAGCTTATGCTGGTTTGTAGTGATCACCAATTCCTTTTCTTACAGCTCACAAAACATTTCTTTACTACTTTGTCAGAGAATATTGCCAGGAATTGACATCAAACTTACTGGCTAATCAATGAAAGAACCTGCCTTCTCTTTTTTGAACATGGTGAGAACATTTGTCTGTCTCTAGTCTTGGGTAACTTTCCTAGCTCAACATTTATTTTTCTTTTGTTGATTTGTTTTGTTTTTATTTCACTATAAACTCTTACAATTTACCCACATTCCCTAAGAGGTTTCTTATAACCAAAGTAAAACAATTAACCAAATTAAGTAAAACGAATAATGATGCCCTCATCTGAAAATGCATGCAACATTCCTCTAATTTAAATTTTAAAAAATCCAACAGAAATTTCTCCCCTCCCCATAATTATGATAATTAATCAAATAGTTTCAGTTTTGGGTATTTTTTTTTCATTTTCAATATTTTTGTCATTCACATTATTCTTATGGTGCTATTTATTTCATTTTGCATCAATTCATGTAGGTCTTCCTGAGTTTCTCTGAATTCATTATGTTAATTATTTCTTATTACACAATAATATTCTATTATATCCATATACCACAGTTTATTGTGTCATTTACCCCAGTATGGCACTTTATTTCTAGTTTTTTGTTCTCACAAAAATGTCATCACGAAGAATATGACAAATATAAATCCTTTATTTCTACTCCAAGAAACAGAAATAAAGGATTTATATATATCAAATTATTCATGCTAGCATTTTAACCTCAGTTTCCTCATTTGTAAAATGAACTGGAGAAGGAAAGTCAAATCACTTCAGTATCTTTGTCAAGAAAACCCCAAAAAGAGTCATGAAGATTTGGTCACTATTGAAACAACAACAAACAACAACAACAAACAACCACCACCACCACCAACCATCTCTACCACTGCCTCCACCATGTAAGGGGCTAAAATTCTAGCTAGTCTGTCTAAAATATCTAATGAGTGGTCACCAATAAATTATAAGCTTTAGCAAGAGTTTAGACTTTTAAGCATTTATTAAGGAGAATAAGAATTTGGTGAAGAGAGAAAGGTCTAGATTCATCTGTCTATCAAAGGGAGAGTGCATTTTTAGCTCCACTCTCCACCAGAGTCCTGAGGAAAGAGAGGGAGAGAACCAGCCTCGCCCCTTCTTCCTCCCACAAGCAAATGTCACTTCCTGACGCCAAAGAAAAGCCACATGTTTTGCCCTCAGGAGCCTTCTCCTCATGGCGGAGCTTTCCTACAGTAAGTCTCCAGCAGGTGGCATCATTCCAATCATTCCAATCACCACCACCCAACCACCACCAAACAACGAACCACCAACAACCAATGACAACAACAGGTGACAGGGTAAAATGGCAAATGAGAGAAATTCAGAGTATGGCATTTCTGAATCTTTAAGAATATGGCCTATATGACCTGAGTTTAAATCCTGGTTCTACCACTTACTATCTGAGCAATATTGAGTGAATAGCTTAACCTCAATGGGCCTTAGTTTCCCCATGTGAAAAATAAGGGATTTGGACTAGGTCAAGGATCAATAAACTATGGCCCACAGGCCAAATCCAGTCTAATACCCATTTTTGTATAGCACCTTCCTCCCAGGGTTGTTGTGAGGATCAAATGGTATGATAATTTTGAAGCACTTAGCACAGTGCCTGAACATAGTAAATGCTACATTAATGCTAGCTATTATTATTATTTAGAATAGTTTTTACTCTTTACTTTTTATTTTTTGCCAGGCAATGAGGGATAAATGACTTGCCCAGGGTCACACAGCTAGTGTCAAGTGTCAGGCCAGATATGAACTCAAGCCTTCCTGAATCCAGGGCCGGTGCTTTATTGACTGTACCACCTAGCTGCCCCTACATTTTTTAAATACACTAAAACTTGACTTAAAAATAGAAAAATGATTTTTAGCTCACAGGCCACACATAACAGGCATTGGGCCAGATTTAGTCTGGGGGCCATAGTTTGCCTATCCCTGGACCCTGTGATCTCTGAGGTCTCTCTCTTCAGCTCCATATCTATATTCTTATTATACTATCATGGAAATGTGATTTGATTGATTAAAATTGAAGTAAGAAAAATGAAAAATATGAATAAACATGAAACTACTAGTTGTGTAGTAGGTCACCTGTGTTAGCTTGTGTTAGGATGCAAGTCCTTTCCAACCTTGAAATTCTGTGATTTGCTACACTCTGAGCATCCATAAATGCTTGGAGCTGAAGGAGGAAGAGGCAGCTTATTTTCTTCTTCATGCTGGAATGCACAGTGTGAGCCCTGCTGGGTGTGAAAAGGAGGGCCAGGCTGAGGAGTGTGATACTTGCTGGTGCTGGATTTAGTTTAAAAAATCCAGTCCATGGTATTCTAGGAACTGACAATATTCTACAAAAATAAAACAAAAATTACAGGACCCTTTAAAAAAAATGATGGGGGCAGCTAGGCAGCGCAGTGGATAAAGCACTGGCCCTGGATTCAGGAGGACCTGAGTTCAAATCCAGCCTCAGACACTTGACACTTACTAGCTGTGTGACCTTGGGCAAGTCACTTAATCTTCATTGCCTTGCAAAAAAAAAATGCTGCCAAAGAAAGCATTTAAAAAAGAAATTTCCTGTTAGAAACAGCTTCAGGAGAGAGGAACTGGACTGGCTCAGTGGGCTGTACCTTTATCATTCTCCATGTCTGCCATATTGGAGCTGCTGTTGTCCTATAGTAACTCCAGCCCTGACACCCAAGCTTTCTGGACCTCAGAAGATGTGGCTGAAAAGAAGAAAAAGAAAAAAAAAAAGAACTTATCTCCATGGACTGCCCATCTCTTCCCCATTCAAATGCCGCTTCTTACTCTGTATCTCTATTCCATTGGCATAGTAATATAGATCTCACCCATTAGAATGTGTGCTACTTGAGGGTAGGGACGATCGTTTTGCTTTTCTTTGTTCTTAGCACAGTTTCTGGCATATGGTCAGCACTTAATAAATGATCTTTGGTTGACTGACAGCTATTACTGATAATAAAGAATGACAAAGCCTTATGCAAATAGAAAACTGACAAATGTGAACTAAAACTAAGCCTGTGTGGGATGTTTCCAGAAAATCTCTTTTCTTAGTTCACTGTAGGTGAATAGCTGTAGGCACTAACAGGAGGAGTTGTGGTGTAGATAAATGAAAAGAAAAATGTGTCTCTTGTCCTAGCTTGTCAAATGGAGACAATAATACTTGTACTGACTATCTCCAAGGGTTGTTGTGGGAAAAAGTGTAGACCGTGTGAATGAAAGCGAACTATTATTTTCACAAATGTTCCTCAATCATCCTCATACTTAACAAAAGCCATGGAGAAGATATTATATCCAATGGCAGTGAGCAGCAAAAGCTTGAACAAGTATATCATCTATCTATGAATAAATTTCATCTGTCTATGAATCTCTTTATGAATCTATGAATTAATGAATCTATCCATATATCTATGAATCATCTATTGATGAATCTATAATTTATCTATGAATCTGTGAATGAATGAATCTATCTGTCTTTATCATGTATATCTATATGTGTCTATCATGCATACACACACACACACACACACACACATATATACACAGATCTATCTTTCTATCCTGGTTCATTATGTATGCCTATATGTATATACGCACGTATCTGTGTCTATCATGCATGCATGCATGTATCTCTACCTGTCTGATCTAGCAAGCTGTCTTTGTCTATCATGGATATATATGTGTCATGTATGTATATATGTATATATCACCATCTAAGTAGTTCTAATCTGTGTACTCACTGGTATGGGAAAGTCCCTCTTATTAATGCAAAGGGTCAACAGTACTTCAATTTATAGTCTTAGAGAATACCCTGGGGGCACTGGGAAGTTAATTGACTTGCCCAGTGACACACAGCCAGCAAGCATTGAAGGCAGAATTTGACCCCAGCTTACACAAAAGCCATTCACTACTTTTTTGCTATATTACTTAAGTATCATGCACTTATACATGACTCTGGGAAGTTAGGGCTCAGCTACTGATTCAGGAAGCAATGAGGTGGCTCAATAGCTGGGCTTAGGGTCAGGAAAACCTCAAACACTAGCTGTGTGGCCCTGGGCAAGTCACTTAACCTCTGTTTGCCTTATTCCACTGGAGAAGGCAAACCACTTCAGTATCTTTGCCAAGAGAATCCCATGTAGAGGATGGTCCCTGGAGTCATGAAGAGTCAGACACGACTGAATGACTGAACAACAACAGCAATCATTTGGTAGTATAAAAATAAAAAATCAGCCCCCAGTATGCAAATTTCATGAGGAAACATGGTAGGAGATACAGGATTAGATGGAGCAGGGATGTCTCTCTCTTTATTGCTCTATCTCTGTATCTATATCTGGCACATCACTGATATGACAATATATAGAATAAATGTAAATTAAAGAAAAGTGCTTCCAATCATTAAAAAATTTTTTAACAAGGTAAAGGCCAGCTAGATGGCACAGTGGACTGAGTGCTGGGCTTGGAGTTAGGAAGACTCATCTACCTAGATTCAAATCTGTCCTCAGACACTAACTAGCTGCATGACCCTGGGCAAATCACTTAACCTTGTTTACTTCAGTTCCTCATCTCTAAATTGAGCCAGAGAAGGAAATGGCAAACCACTCTAGTATCTTTGGTGCTTTTTTGTTTGTTTGTTTGTTTTTGCAGGGCAATGAGAGTTAAGTGACTCACTCAGGGTCACACAGGTACTGTCAAAGGTCTAAGGCTGGATTTGAACTTAGGTCCTCTTGAATCCAGGGCCGGTGCTTTATCTGCAGGACCACCTAGCTGTCCCACACTCTAGTATCTTTGCCAAGAAAACCCCAGATGGGGTCACGAAGAGTGGGACATGACTGAAAGGATGTTACAACAATAACAGGGAAAAAATGATTTTGTCTTTCTTTAATATGTGAAGCGTATACTTATCTAACAAGAATGTTAGCTCTATCTGTCTATGAGATGATTTAGAGGGTGGATGGGTGCAACTCTGTGGTCTGTCCTTGGGCTTTCAATCCACATCTTATTTCAAGCCCCAAACAGTCCAAACTCTGTATCCCTCCCAGAAGATTTCCCTCATTAGATTCTTGCAACAGATAAGGGCTGGTCAAGAAATCTATTCTGGGTCCATGAAGGATGGCTGCTCACATTCCACCAGGGTCAGGAAACAGGAAGCCAAACAAAGGAAAGAAACACAGGGAGAAAAACCAAAAGAGATAGAAACAGGAAAGGATACTCTTTCAAATCTGATTTCCTAATAATTAGCTCCCCCAGCTGACTGAGTAGAATAGGGGATGGGTATGAAAAGGAACAGTTTTGAGTTAATTTCGGCTACTCAGTCCATAGCCAAATTCTTAACTCCATCACAGGCTTTTCTTTATTAAATTATTATTAAAGCATTGAGACTTTCTAACCTAACTGAACAGTAACCTCAGATCCTATGACCTGCATCATCACTGCACCGCAGCCCCTCATGCATACCTTGGATCCCACCATCACCCCAATCTATGGTTATGGTTATAATACAGAGTTCTGAAATTGCTCTCTGATCGTGGTGGTCTTCTTACTATCCCTCGGACGTGATACTTCATTTTCCGATTTTGAACCTTTTCACTGGCTGTTCTCCATTCCTGGAAGTCTCTCCCTCCTCATGACTTCCCTGGCTTCCTTTAAAATCTTAAATCTTTAAAATCCTCAAATCTTACCCTTCTTCAGGAGGCCTTTTCTTACCCCATTCATTGACCCTGCCATGCTGCTAGTGTTTTTTTTCTCTGAAGTTACCTTCCATTTATACTATGTATATCTTGGTTGAACATTTTTTTTGGGGGGGGCATGTTGCCTCCTCCATTAGAATGGGAGCCTCTTGAGGGCAGGGACCATGTTGCTGCCTTTCTATGTATTCCTGATGCTTAGTGCGGTGCCTGGCACAAAGGAAATGCTTAATCATTGCTTGTTGACTGCCTGCCTGCTTGCCTGATACAGTAACCTCCCATCCTTCCATCTATTTTCCTCACCCCTAAGCCTCTTGTTTGTCTCTAACATGATCTTTCTGCTTCTCTTTGCTTTTCCAATCTGTCACCATTTCTCTGATCTTATATTTCTCCTTTCATAGCTTTGACTCTTGTTGACCAATTCAACTATACCCTATTCTCTAGCCTTGAATTCCTCGTCTCCCCTGTTTTGTTACCAGCCACATTTTATTAAATGTCAACACTTATTCCCCAAATCTGCCTTTTCTGATTCTGGTCATGAGCTTCTGAAGACTGCTGGAGAAACTCATGCAACAGGGATGACTGAGTCCACTAGAAATTTCTAATTTCAACTGGGCCCTTAACACTGCACAGAAATCCTTTTATTCTTTTTTTTTTTGGTGAGGCAATGAGGGTTAGGTGACTTGCCTAGGGTCACACAGCTGGTAAGTGTCAAGTGTCTGGGCCCAGATTTGAACTCAGGTCCTCCTGAATCCAGGGCCAGTGCTTTATCCACTGCACCACCTAGCTTCCTCAATCCTTTTTACTCTTTCACTGTTTCTCAGTCATACTTTCCCTAATGCCTCTTCTAAATACTTTCTTCTTAAAACTCCCTATCCTGTTTATCCTTCTTTATAGCAAAGGACCCCATCTTCTACTTTACTGAGAGATTAGAAAATGGAAAAAAATGGGATCATTTGGCCCAGCACAGGAAAATCCGAATATGAACAGCAAAATTTTAGTAACTTTAAGCTTATTTTCCTAAGGTCCACCTTTATTGACTTCCAAAAGGTAGAGCCACTAACTTTCCATTGTCAATTACTTTCCTTCATTCGTAACTAGGTCAAGATCTTGTATTTTTTCCCAATTCTAAAGCATCTATTGTTATGAGACACAGCCCTTGATAGGCAGCTAGGTGGCACAATGGATAGAGTGCCAGGTCTGGAGTCAGGACGACCTATCTTCCTGAGTCCAAATGTGGCGTCAGACACTAGCTGTATGACCCTAGGCAAGTCTCCTAACCTTAACCTTAACCTCAGTTTCCTCATCCATAAAATGAGCTGGAGAAGGTAATGGCAAACCACTCTAGCATCTTTGCCAAGAAAACCCCAAATGTGGTCACAAAGAGCCAGACACAGCTGAAAAATGACTGAACAACAACATCCATTTTGAGCTTTCCTTTCTTTTACACTTTAACACCCCCCCCCTTCATTTTCTCCTTTTCTGCTTTAATCTCTGAGGAAGAAGTGACCCTTCTCCTTGCCAAAGTCAACCCTCCTACTTGTATGGCTGATCTCATTACCTCCCATCTTATCTAGGGTTTGCCTTCTTAACAACTCTTTTCTCATCTTCATTTTTTCCTTTTCCATTGGCTCCTTATCTAGCACCTACAAACTTGCCCATGTCTTCCCATTTCTTAAAATATTTGGCTCTGCCATTGGAATTAGCAGTCATACTTTATCTCTTTTCTCTTTATAGCCAAAACTTTTAGAAGAAAAACTATCTACCTACATTACTTTCATTTCCTCATCTCCAATCCATTTCTTATCCACTTGCAATCTAATGTCTCAATCTATGGCTTGATTTAACCTAATTTCTCCAAAATTACCAATAATCTTCACTGCTAAATTAGATGACTTTTTCCTCAGTTTTTTGTTCTGGTTGATTTCTTGGCAACATTGACACTCTCAACCACTCCTATACTCACAGCTACCCTCTCCTCCCTTTGGTTTCTAAGAAAAATCCTCCTGATTGTCTTGGTTCCGTTCCTACCTGTATGAGTACTCCTCTGTCTCCTTTGCTGAGTCACCATTAAACTCTCCCAAACTGGATTACCTCCAAAGTCTGTCCTGGGCCCTCTTCTCTCTCTTTATTCTCTTAATGATCTCATCAGCTCCCACTGGTTTCATTATTATTTCTAATAAAAAATAACAATCAATTAATAATTAATTTCAATTATTAATAATTATTAACAAATAATTAGGAATAATGAATAACATTTAAGTAGTTCCTACCCATGTGTATATGCATGCATATATTCATATGTATATATGCATGTAGGATAGTGAACCTGTGATTTCATTGGTCTAGGAACTCCCAGGTGAGGATAGTCCTTTGACTAATGCCGGTTGTCATTTTATTATTGTTGTTCAGTTATTTTTCAGCCATGTCTGACCCCTTGTGACCCCATTTTGGGGTTTTATTGGCAAAGATACTGAAGTAGTTTGCCATTCCCTTCTCTGGCTCATTTTATAGATGAGGAAACTGAGGCAAACAGAGTTCGGTGACTTGCCCAGAATCACACACTAGTAAGTATCTGAGGTTAGATTTGAACTCAGGAAGATGAGTTTCCTTGATTCCAAGCCCAGTGTTCTATCTATTGTGTCACCTAGCTGCTCTCACAGTAGCCTAGGGTTTGATAACCCCAAAGACTGAGAAATAACTTTTTGATAAACCAAAGATTTAGGGGGAGCTATATTCAGAGGCACCTTCTCCTTCATCTTTCCACAAGTTCCTTTTATCTCATATCATTCCATGCACCAAAATGTGCTGTTTCCCAAACTTGACATCCTATCTACCTCTTCCCTCCATACCTTTGCACATAGGCTGCTCTTCACTCCTAGTATGCCTTCTCTCCTTTATTCTGCCTCTTGGAATGTCTAGCTTCCTTTAAGGCTCAGAATGGGTGCCACTTCCTCCTTAGTCCTTTTCCTAATTTCCCCAGATATTGGGGTTTTGTTTTCACATCATCTTGTATTGATTTATTTGTGACCATGTTATATCACTCCAGTAGAATAGAAACTTTATTGCTTGATGCCTCCATCAATGGGATGGATGTGAGAAGTCTCTATTCCTGTAGGGCAGGGACTATTTTTCATTTTGTCCTTTGATTTTCAGCTTCTTGTTACAAAGTATCTTGCACGGGGAAGCTAGGTGGTGCAATGGATAAAGCACTGGCCCTGGACCCGAGTTCAAATCCAGACTCAGACATTTGACTGTGTGACCCTGGGCAAGTCATTTAACCCCAATTGCTCCACCCACCCACACATACCCACACACACACACACAAAATTAAGAAGTAGAAACTCCTTTAGCATCTATTCTATGGAAATCTTCACAAAGTGTCTTGCACGTAAGAAACCCTTGATAAAGATTTGTTGAGTTTAATTAACCTAGATATGGAGAACAATTATTTTTTAGCAATAATGCATTTCTTCATACTGGGCAGCGAGTTAGCATAGTGGATAGTGTGCTGGGCCTGGAGTCAAGGAACACTCACCTTCCTGAATTCAAATCTGGCCTCAGACACTTTCCAGCTGTGTGATCTTGGGCAAGTCACTTAATCATGTTTGCCTCAGTTTCCTCATCTGTAAAATTGAGCTGGAGAAGGAAATGGAAACTGCCTATAGTATTGTAAGGGGCTAAAATTCTAGCTAGTCCTGTCTAAAATATCTAATGAGTAGTCGCCAATAAATTATAAGCTTTAGCAAGAGTTAGACTTTTAAGCATTTATTAAGGAGAATAAGAATTTGGTGAAGAGAAAGAGAAAGAGGCCTAGATTCAGCTATCTATCTCAGGGAGCTACAGTTCTGCTCCACTCTCCATGAGAGTCCTGGCGAAAGAGAGCGAGAGCACCAGCCTCACCCCCTCTTCCTCTCACAAGCAACCATCACTTCCTGACTCCAAAGAAAGCCATCATGTCTTGCTCTCAGGAGCCTTCTCCTCATGGCGGAGCTTTCCTACAGTAAGTCTCCAGCAGGTGGCATCATTTCAATCGTTACGGCATCTTTGCAAAGAAAGCCCCAAAGAGTCAGATATGACTGAAGTAACTGATTAACAATGAGTTTCTTCACAATGATTTGCCTTGTTTCCAGTGGCAGCCCAAACCTTTCAAACTCAATACTTGCTATTTTAGAGCCAGTGTAAGGTAAGGGGCTTAGAGGTTTGGACAACTCCCTAGGACTATTAGATTTGGAGGCAGAGGACCTGAGTTTGAGTCCTGGCTCTGCCAATTACTGTGTGACCTTGGGTTAGTCACTTAATTATTCTGGGCTTTAGTTTTTTCAACTCTAAAGCAAAGGGTTGGAAGAAATGATTTATAAGTTCTCTTCCTGATAAAATTCTATACTCTTATCATAGATGTGTTTTACATGGCAATTAGAAGAGGTGGAGAGAGTTCCAATATCAGGAACCTGCCCCCACCTGCCACCCCATCCCCCACCAACAATCAGAGATCCTTCACATATTTTTCACATATGCAATTTTCTGCCCCAGAAGTCCCCCATCTCTCATACAAACCAAGCAACCGGCTATGAAATACTTTCGCCAGGCGACACTAATCTTGCAATATTTCTGCTGTTGGGAAAGTGATGGGTACTATTCATTGTCTCTACAGATGAAGGGGCCAAGGGACAAATTAACTTTGTTTTTCTTTATGAAACACTTAAATCATAAATATTTCTTCATTTCATAATCCTGCAAATTGTAGAATGTGTATGGTGAGAGATCATGGGGTCATTGATTTTGAACAAGAATAGACACTAGGGATCACCCCCTCCTCCCTTCCTTAACAAAACAAAACAAAAGAACTCCCAACAACAGATGAGGAAACCAAAGACTAGGTAAATGAAGTAACTTGTCCAAGGTCTCATGGGTAGTATAGTTGTAATCTGAACCCAGGTCCTCTGACTTCAGAGGAGTCACTTCTCACTGTAAAATGCTGCTTCTCTGTATCACCCTTCTCCCAGGTGCCTTGCCAGTAAGCACAGGTAGGTGTAGTGGGTGTGGCGGTAGTATGTAGGGTAGTCTCATACTGCAGGTGCTGAGAGATTTGGGAAGTGTTGAGTGTCAGGCTGGAGTTAGGGAGGTGGGATTAGGGGGTAAAGACTAGAATCAGGAAGTCATAATATCAAAATACACAATAGACACACACAAGTGCTTACCAAAGCTTTCTCCTCATTGGCAACATAGCCTATGGCAGGGACTTGTAAGTTATTGACCACATTCCCAGGCCTTCTCCCTACAGGGCCTACTCACCCATTTCCTAGTATTTTATTTCCAATAGTTTGCTATTATTGATGTGTCTAGAGCTTTAAGCTATCTCAGGAGAGATTGGTACCTGCAAATTCCTAGAAGGTTTCCGAGGAATGTATGGAGCCAGTGTGACAAATATCTGTTCTCACCTCTACCTTACATATCCATCCATTCATTCATTATCCATCCATCCATCCATCCATCCATCCATCCATCCATCCATCCATCCATCCATCAACATTAAATACTTACAATGCACATGGAACTATGCTAAATACCATGGTTTCAAGATAATAATGAAATAGTTCCTGTTCTCAGAAAGCATACATTCTATTTTAGAAAACAACATATTACCTCAGACACTTGACACTTACTACTTGTGTGACCCAGGGCAAGTCACTTAACCCTCATTGCCCTGTAAAATAAACAAACAAACAAACAAACAAATAAATAAATAAAATTTTTAAAAAGAAAGAACCCCCCCCCCAACATATTATACATATACAGGGTGGGCCAAAAGTCATGAAAGAGTATGATGTTTTAATAACTTTTTGAAAATTTTTTTCTTTGTTTTTTTGCCATTTACAAGATTTGATTTTTTATGCTTGATATAAATTTACTTCCTGGATATACAGTACATGATGCTATGCTATTATAAATTAAAATAAAAAAGTAAAGGAGTTATTAAATATTCGCCTCTTTTGGCCCATCCTGGAGTCAGGAAGACCTGAGTTCCAATCTGGCCTTGGACACTTACTAGCTGTGTTACCCAGGACAAGTCACTTAACCTCTGTTTACCTCAGTTTCCTCATCTGTAAAACGGGGATAATAACAGCACCTACCTCTCAAGGTTGTTGTAAGGATCTAATGAAATATTTGTAAAGTGCCACAGTGCTTGGCACATAGTAACCACTATTTAAATGTTAGTTGTTTGCACTATTATTAAGTAATTATCACATTAAGTAATATTATAGTGAGTATTATATGCACTATTATTAAGTAAGCACATGTAATTATATAAATAAATTCCTTCATAAATCAGACCTTCATAAGGTGCTTACTTATGGAAGATTTTCATAAATATTTGTTGGATTGAATTAAATAAAACAAACTGAGAAGTAGTATGGTGTGGCAGATAGAATCTCAATGAGGAATTAGAAAGACCAAAGTTTAAATTGTGCCTCTGATGTTTATTAGCTTTGTGACCCTGGGCCAGACAGTTAGCCTCTCTAGACTCAGTTTCCTCATCTGTAAAATGAGGGAACTAGACTAAGGTTGATTCCAGCTTTAAATCTATGATGAATCTAAATCCTGTGAATTTGAGCCTGATAGTGTGGACTCAGGACCTCTCAGAAGCTTTCTTTTCTGAAACAGGCATTAAAATTGGAGGAATATCCTGCTCTAGCTGTCAGTGAGGAAACCTGTCTGCCTACACCATTTCCCAGGAGTCTCAAGGCCACTAGGTGGAGCTTCACGGGGGCAGCTTGGGGCAGACACAACTGGATTTCTGGAGAGGAGGCTTCTTGATGATCCATTTTCCAGTATTTGAAGGCTTCACATGGAAGAGAGAGTAGATTTGGTCTCTTTGGCTCCAGATGGCAGAAATAAGAGGAAAAGATGATAGTTGCAAGGAGACAGCCTTTGTTTTTTTCTGATGCCAATTCAAACACCCTATTCTGCATCTGGAAGAGGGAAAAGCCAGCATTAGCGAGGCCATTTGAAATAAACTAGGGGAAAAACAATAAATTCCTTGCACATCGTAGGTACTTAATATATTTTTGTGAATGAAGTGATATAACCCTGAACAACTGGGGCCTATCTTTTGGGTCACTGAAACCTTCTGAGTTTCACAAGGCTTGTCAAGGTCTTAAAATACTGTTTAAGGATGAGATTTAGAGAAGCAAGTGGGAAAGAGTGAGCAAAAGTTATCTAAATTCTCAGCTATGGAAAATACCGGCAAGAGAAATCCTCTCACTGTCTTGACTCTGAAAGAGCATGAAGGGAGACTTTGGGATGCTTTTAAAGTCCTAGGATGTCAGATTTAGGCAGCCCCAAAAGATGCGTGGGCTTCAGTGATGAAGTTAAGTGTAACATTTCAAACCATTTTCACAGGCCAGAGTTAGAATAGTGCTTTTGTCTTCAAAAGTGGGGTAGAGAAAAAAAATGACTTATTTGTTTTCTCTGTATGCTAATAATTGCTCTCACACAGCCACATGGTTTCCTCTCTCCAATACATCTTTCACAAAAGTACCAAAGCTAATTTCCTGAAGTGTAGATCCTTGTTATTCTGCTACTCAATAAGCTCTGATAACCCCCTATTGCCTTAAAAATCAAAAGCCTGTGTTTAGCTTTTTAAAAAATAAGTTTCTGGAGGCAGCTAGGTGGGTGCAGGCACTAGCCCTGGATTCAGGGAGGACCTGAGTTCAAATTTGGCTTCAGACACTTGAAACTTACTAGCTGTGTGACCCTGGGCAAGCCACTTAACCCTCATTGCCCTGAAAAAAACCAAAAACAAACAAAAAATAAGTTTCTGTTGATATCATTTGTTTTTATATCACCATCTTTCCTCAGCATTCCTTCCTCTGCCCCTCTCAGGGAGCCATCCCTCTAGTACTAAAAAATAGTATTTTTAAGGCAAAAAAAGAAAAAGAAGAGGCAAAAAATTCAGCATAAGTAATTAATACAATAAAAATGTCTGAAAACACATGCAATGTGCATCACTCATGGACTTCTCACCTCAGGGTTGAGTTGGGAATGTCTTCTTGTAACTCTTCTTTTGAGTTATGCTTATAATTTTATAACATTCATTTAAAATTTTTCTGTGTGGTTGTTCTTTCTATTGCCATTGTTGTTACTGTGTGTATGTATATATGCATATGTATATATGTATATGTTTATACATATACATATGCACATACTCTCTCTCTCTATCTCTCTCTCTCTGTTTATTTCATTCTACATCAGTTCAGGTAGCTCTTTCTTTCCATGCTTCTCTGTATTCATCACACCATCCTTTCTTACAGCAAAATAATATTTCATTACATGCATGTACCACAGTTTCTTAAGTGATTCCCCAGTCAACAGACTGTTTCAAATTCTCTATCCACTGTGCCACCTAGTTGCCCCAGAATACTTTGTTTCTTTCAAACTGTTTAAATGTTATTTCTGCATGAAACCTTTCCTGATTAAACCACTTGCTAGTGCCCTTCCCCCAACAATTTAGCTTATCTTTGTCTTTTATATATTTTGTATGCATTTATTTATGTGCATGCTGGATCCTCAATAGAATGCAAGCTTCTTGAGGGCAAGACATTTTTTTTTTTATCTTTGTATCCCTAGCACCTAGTAAAGTGCTTGGTACATAGTAGGTGCTTGTATATTAATAAGAGTCTTAATTGCTTGTTTCATGGAATAAAGTATAGTAAGTATGAGCTAGTGTTGGATAATAGTTATTGAGATTCTGAAGCCTGGAGTCCTTCTCCTGGGACTCCTCATTTATTTTTGAGCTACTTAATGTCTTTTGCCTAAGCTTTTATTCTCCTATATTTTGTTTGTACATAGTTGCTCACATGTTGTCTTCTCCAGTAAACCGTAAGCTCTTAGAGAGAGCAGGGACTGTCTTGCCTTTCACTGCATCCCTATTGCACAGTGCCTGGAACATAGTAGATATTTAATAAATATTTACTGACTGACTGCCTGGCTGATGGGAGCAACATGGTCCAGAGCACTGTATTTGGAGAAAGAGGAGCTGAGTTTGAATCTCAGTTCTGTTACTTTCTACCTGTGTGACCTTGGACAAATCATTTAAATTCTTCGAGTTTCACTGTTAAAAGAAAGGTCTCTTTCAGCTCTAATCAACTAATGGTGATATGAATATACAATAATAATAATAATGATATCTAACATTTATATGATAGTACAAGTTAATTATTATAATTATCTCATTTGATCTTCATAACAAGCCTGGGAGGTAGGTGCTATTATTTTATCCATTTTACAGATGAGGAAAACTGAGGCAAACAGAAATTAAGTGACTTGCCCAGAGTCATTCAGCTAGTAAATATTAGAGACCTGATTTGAACTCATGTCATCCTGACTTGAGGCAGTGTGCTATCAACTGTACCATCTAGCTGCATCATCAAAGACAGAAGGTATCATGGGTTAATACCTATTATTTTTAGAGTTACATATTTAAAACTGGAAGGGACTTTAGAAATCATCCAAACCAACCCCCTCACTTTACAGTTGAAGAAACTGAGTCCCTGACAAGTTAAATGATTCATGCAAAATCATATAGGTCCTAAGTGGAGGAGTTAAGCTTCGAACCCAGGTCCTGTGTCTCCAAATGCAGTGGTCTTCCTGGTTTGTACTGTGTTGTCTCCAATTCCTTTGACTTGAAGGTTTTCTGGAATAAAAAAATAAGCAAATAAATAAATAAATCTAGGGCTTCTTATGTTATGATCTCACCTTCTGTTATGATCTGGCTTCTGTCTGTCAACACCTGTATGGGAAGAGTCCAAAGAAAACTTATGGAGTGGAGGTGGAGGTGACCCAGTTGTGTGCTCTCTCAGCTCTGAGATCATGCTTCAGTGGGGCCTGAGAGGTAACTCTCTTACTGGTCTGTCTTGGACTTCATTTAAGAGGGGCTCGGGTGGTTGAGCCATGCTTGGTGACTGACATCAGTTAGTCAATAAGCATTTAATTAGTGTCTGCCATGTACCAGACTGTGCTGATTGCTGGGGGATACACAGAAAGGCAAAAGACAGTCCCTGCCCTTGAAGAGTTCACAGTCTAATGGGAGAGATAGGAATCTTGCAATTTCTCAGCAACAGAAGGGTTGGAACAAATTCTCGTTGGGGAGGGGGAGTGGTAGGGAAGAACTCTGGATCTGTAGTCAGAAGACCAGGGTTTGACACTACTAGTTCTATCACTCACTAGCTTTTCTTTTGTTTTTCATTCTTTTCAGTGGTGATTCTTCATGACCCCATTTGGGGTTTTCTTGGCAAAGATCCTGGAGTGATTTGCCCTTTCGTTCTCCAGCTCATTTGACAGGTGAGGAAACTGAGGCAAGCAGGTTTAAGTGATTTGCCCAGGGTCACACAGCTAGTAAGTGTCTGAGGCCAGATTTGAACTCCAGCCTTGGCACTCTATCCATTGCACCACCTAGCTGTCCCACAGCTTTTCTACCTTTTGCAAATCAATTCTCTTGTTTGGGCTTCAATTTCCTCATCTGTGAAATGAGAGAGTAGAACCAGAGGATCTCAAAGCTATCTCTCAGCTCTAAGTCTCTGATCCTATAAATGGATGTTACTCTCCACTTCCCCTCCAGGTAATTTAAAAGGAAACTTTTCTATCAGTGGCTTTACTACTAAATGCAGTCCTCCTCTGGCTCAGTTTTTGCTGATTCTTGTGAACTGCCCTTCTAGCCATCCCTTCCTTGCTTCTTTGCCCCCAGCACACCCCTCCCTAGCTCCATCCCTTTCTGCACATAAACGGATCCCTTGTCAGAATTTACTGTGGCTTCCTTAAGGTGGTTGTAGCTAAAGCTCTGTTAACACCCAGCAATACTGACCCAGAGTGTGACAATGGTCATTCAAAGCCCCGACTTTCATTGTTTCTTAGCTTTGGATGCCAGTGAAATGAATGTGTATGGGAGTCTCCTTCAACCTTCCCTCACCAGGGACTTGTACCCTCTAAATCTTCCACATTTCTAGTGATAACTGGATTTTTAAAAGCTTATGCTTAAATAAAAGCCGGATTTCTGCCTTATTTAATAATAAGATATAAACAATCACAATCTTTTATACATTTAGAATACTTTGTTAAATTAATCAACTCATCTTTTTTCCCCACAATAATCAGTAAAGTAGGTAGGATAATTGTAAGAATCTCCATTTGATGGAAAAGGAAACTTAGTCCCAGGGAAGCAAATATAGTGAGTCATCATAGAATTGTTGATGGAAAGCTTGAAGGGTCAGACCTCAGAGGTCATCTCGTCCAATCCTCTTATTTTACAGAAAAAGAAACTGAGACCCAGAGGAGTTGTGACTGTCCAAAGTTATACATGCAGTAAGAATCAGAGATGGGTTTTGAACTCAGTTCTTCTGACCCCATTCTCAATGCTCCTTCCACTGCTACATGGTCATGGTATTATGGTATTATAATAACTGGAAATTTGGGGCTGTTGACCCAGACACTCTGTTGCTTCCATATAACCCGAAAGAGTCCAATTTACCAATTAAATTCTTTTGTTGGACTTTTGTGACCTATCATTGTGCCTAGGTAGGTGGAAATCTGTTTGTCAGGCATTGGTGAAGGAAATTCACTTTGTGTGTGTTTCTATTTGTGGCATTTTCCCAAAGTCCTTAGTGACACAGGACAGGAAATGGAGTGCCAAGGTGGAAAATGGTGTGGAAAAAATAACTTTTACTGGACAACTCACCATTTGGCATGGTGCCATTGTTGCCAGGCTCTCAGACAATCCTTTTTTAAAAAATTAATGACAATGTTTCTAAATAGAACATTTGTGAGATAAAAGTTCTGGTTATGGAAAATGTTGAACAATCCTGGGAAAGCCTGGAGAAGTCTTGGTATCTTAGCCAACAAATGCCAGTTTCACTAAAGTTGGGGTTCTTAACCTGGGGTCTGTGAACTTGTTTAAAAAAATATATTTTGGGGGCAGCTAGGTGGCGCAGTGGATTAAAGCAAGGGCCCTGGATTCAGGAGGACCTGAGTTCAAATCCTGCCTCAGACACTTGACACTTACTAGCTGTGTGACTCTGGGCAAGTCACTTACCCTTATTGCCCCGCAAAAAAAAAAAATACATATACATATATATGTAACTATCTATATCAATATCAATATCTATCTATCTATCTATCTATCTATCTATCTATCTATCTATCTATCTATCTATCTATCTATCTTCCATTTTAATCCTTTGCAATACACTGTATCTTCTTTTATGGATTCTGAGAAGGGGTCTATGGGTTCAACAAAAGGTTGAACACATACAAAACATACTAGACTAACACATACAAAAGGTTAAGAACTCCTTTACTAAAAGATTCCTGGCTATTACATGATTTCCTGAGGGGGCTACTGCATATTAAGTAACTTGAGCCCTGAGGGACCATGGACCACTTCCCTACAATGCTTTCTCCCAAACACTCAAAGAGACCATGAATATTTAGATTTTGGTTTTTGCTGGATCCCTGAAATACTTTCTGTTCAGCTTTGCTATTTCAGCTAAGGTGAAAGCCATTAACAGTATGAAAAAGGACAAATTGACATACCTATATTGTGTTTAAAACATCCTAGTAGTTGTTTAAAAGCTGCCACTTTTTTTTTCTTTTTTAGTGAGGCAATTGGGGTTAAGTGACTTGCCCAGGGTCACACAGCTAGTAAGTGTTAAGTGTCTGAGGCCGGATTTGAACTCAGGTACTCCTGACTCAGGGCACTGCGCTACCTAGCTGCCTCGCACCTAGATGCCCCAAAAGCTGCCACGTTTAAAGGAAAATGACTCTAATTTCCTGCAATAGGCTGTCTGCCTCAGTTTCCTCATCCTTAAGGTGGTGATGATACCTTTTAGGGTTGTTGTGATGATAAAATTAGATCATATAGGTTAGTACACACACACACACACACACACACACACACACACACACACACACACACTACATAAACACTAGTTATTTTGGACAGCTTTGGGGGATAGAGTGCTAGGCCTGAAGTAAGGAAGACTCATGTTCCTGAGTTCAAATCTGGCCTCAGACACTTATTTACTTGTGTGACCCTGGGCAAATCACTTAACCCTGTTTGCCTTAGTTCCTTATCTGTAAAATGAACTGGAGAAGGAAATGGTAAAATATTCCAGCATCTTTGCCAAGAAAACCCTAAATGGGGTCACAAAGAGTCAGACATAACTGAAACCACTGAACAACAATTAGGTGGTATAGTGGATGGAGCATTGGGATTAGAGTCAGGAAGACCTGAATTCAAATTCAGCCTAAGCGATTCACTTAACCTTTGTTTCAGTTTCTTTACCCATTAAAAAATGGGGATAATATTAGCACCTACCTCATAAGGTTGTGAGGATCAAATGAAATAATATTTGTAAAGTTCCAGGCACATAGTAGGTGCTCTATAAATGTTAACTGTTCTAATAATTATTATTATTTCCATGAAGAGCACAGAGTATTTCTGGTAAATGTTTAACAACAACTGGCTCTCCAAAAAAAAAAAAAAGAAATGAAGAAGAAGAAGAAAGAAAGAAAGAAAAGAAAGAAAAGAAGACAAAGAAAAGGAAAGAAAGAAAGAAAGAAAAAAAGAAAAAAGAAAAGAAAGTTCCTAAGACATACTTTTAAATGTCATTTGAATTATTAACCTTTTCTCAATCACATTCTTAAGTTTACAATCAACAAAATGATGAATCAATCTCTAAATAAATGCTCACACTGAAAATTTAACAGTTGGCTGCCTCAGAACCACACCCCTGCCTCTTTCACTTTCTCAAATACCCATTGCCACTAAGGGAAGGCAGCTAAACAAACCCAAAAACCAACCAAACAAAAAACCCCAGGTCTACTGCTGTTTGGTCCTGTCTGCTGCTGGGCACAGGGGAAGGAAGGAAGGAGAAGAGAATAACCATTTATATAGCACCTACCATGTGCCAAGCACTGTGATAAGCACTTTATAAATATTAGCTCATTTGATCTTCGCAACAACCCTTCAAGGTAGGTGTTGTTATTATTTCTATTTTATAGTTGAGGAACTGAGGAAAACTGATGTTAAGTGATTTGCTCAGGGTCATCAGTTAGTAGTGTCAGAGGCCAGATTTGAACTTGGTCTTCCTACTCCAGGCCCAGAGCTGTATCCACTGTGCCACTTAGATGCCTTAAGCATAGGACACATATCCTTTATTGATATTCGGTCCACATCATCTCAGTCCCATGATGACCTCTTCCTCTTCTCATTTAAGTCTTCTCTTTCCCCGGCTCCTACCTAACCTTCTGCCCTTATGTCTCCCTACTTGCCTTCTCATTATCTTGCCCAAATTCCAAGCTGTCACCTGAAATTGTACCTCTTCCATATGTCCCCAAGACCTCTCCTAGGAACTTTCTCTGTCTGAAGTGATGAACCTCACTCAAAGCTGTTCATTCCAAAGAATCCCTGCCCCTAAAGGGTGGAGCTGGGGAAGGGAAATACACACATTTAAAATCTTATCAGTCTCTTTCATCTCATACTGTTTAAATTATTATTTCTTGTCATACTTAGATCGTAAACCCTTTAGGCATGGCCATGCCTCTACATGTGCAGCGAAGAAGAACAGAAAACACGTTGGCACTTGACAAATTAGTAACATGTAAGTTTCAAAATATTAATAATTGGAGGATGTAGCTATATGTTTTTAAGGGGCAGGAAACTTTAGCTAGAAATGCATTTCCCAGGAGCAACTGTAGGAGCCTTGACAGAGAATCATGAGTCTGGAGATTTACATCCCTGCTTTCAGCAAATATCCATGACTTTTGACACTAGGGGATGTTTATATATGAGTGGGTGAGTGGATGCTATGATAAACAGTTAAACAAAACTCTTGAGAACTTTGAGTCCTGCCAAGTGAAATCTGGGGCCACATAGACGGCAATAACAAGTAAACAGCTCTGGGGACAATCCTGTAGTGACATAAGGACAAAGAAATTGATAAATGGAACTCCTTGAAAAAAAAATCACTATTATTATGATTATTAGCATTTGCAGGCAGGGGGGCCTATTATGTCTTTTTGCCAAGTATATGCTGGATCAGACCAGTGGAATATCTGTAGTCCACCATTCTCTCTGATGGTTATATCAAAAGACTGTGAAAAAGTACAGTATTGGCCACCATCCTCAGAGCTTAGAGATACATAGCAAATATTGCAAGTTCCCCTTAATATTTGAAAAAGATCTGTAGAATGTTGTAGCTCAAAATGACCTTAGAGAGCATATGGTACAATTTCCTTATTATATGTAGGTCATAGATTTAGAGTCTGATACCTTAATTTAATAGTTGAGGAAACTGAGGCCCAGAGATGTAGCTTGTCCATTGTTACATAATTAATGTCAGAGCCAAATAAAGTCCCAACTAGTAAGAATAATGAATCTCATTAAGTAGTGAATTTGGATTCGCTCTGAATATTTCAATGGGCCGGAATGAAATATGGTAATTAGTTCCACCCCACTGGAAATATTCAGTGTGACTCTGAATAATGCATAAAACGACTTTGCATAGTGCAAATTAGTGTTAATTAGGAATCTCTGGGCAGCTAGGTAGTGCAGTGGATAAAGCACCAGACCTGGATTCAGGAGGACCTGAGTTCAAATCCGACCTCAGACACTTGACACTAGATGTGTGACCCTGGGCAAGTCACTTAACCCTCATTGCCCCACAAAAAAAACAAAAAACAACAAAAAATTAGGAATCACTACCCCATGAATAGGACTAGAACTAACACTTCTGCTTCTGCCAGTGACTTACTCAGTAAGCTTCAAAATCAGATGAAAGAGATGAAGTGTGCTTAGATACATATGCTTGGACTTTAAAAACTTTATTTAAACATTCCATTTACAAGGCACAGTCACTTCCCCAGGCCCCCATCATAGTACTTCTTATAATGCCAACAACAGTATTTCTGCACAATCTCAATATAGGGACAGTACTGGACAGAGTTTGCAACATTTTGTAACAGTAATTTACCATTTCTACTGTGGAAGAAAATGTATTCCAATGTCAGTCACTCAGAAACAGTATTAATCATTAAATTATTGGTCAGTCAGCAAGCATTTGTTAGACACTTACTATATTCCAGGTATTGTGTTAAGCACTGGGAATACAAAGAAAGGCAAAACCATGGTTCCTGCCCTCAGGAAGTTCACATTCCAAACAATCATGTACATTCGAAAAATAAACAGTGTAAACAGTCTTTGAGTGTTGTTTTCATTTGCATTATTTTAGAGCTGGTTTGAGATGTTCTCCTAGTTCTGTCTTTCTTCTGCATCAGTTTACATACACCTACCTGGGTTTCTCTGAATTCTACATATTCATTATTCCTTGTAACACAATATTACACTTATATATCATAATTTATTTAACTATTTCCACAATTAATGGACACTTTCCTCACCTTATTTTGCTATTAGAAGTGTTGCTATTGGGGGCAGGTAGGTGGTACAGTGGAAAGAGCACTGGCCTGGGATTCAGGAGGACCTGAGTTCAAATATGACCTCAGACACTTAACACTTAATAGCTGTGTGACCCTTGGGCAGTCACTTACCCCAATTGCCTTACCCCCCCCCAAAAAAAAAGAAAGAAAAGAAAAGAAAAGAAAGAAGTGTTGCTATGTTTTCTGTATATGGGATCTTTCTTCCTGTCTTTGTCTTCCTTGGGATGTGTGCCTGTAGTGTGGTCACCTGGGATAAAGTGTTTAAAGCCTTTAGTAATTTTTCTCACATAATTCTAGATTGATTTCCAGAAGAGCTGGAACAAGTCACAGCTCTGCCAGTAATGTATAAGTCTCCTTTCCTTCCACAGTCACTATGACTATTTCAGTTTAGTAATTTCTCATCTTTGACAATTTTATGGTTGCAAAGTAATACTTCACAGTTTATTTCATTTGCATTTTTTCCTAATGGTTGTTGAGAGTTTACATTTTTGGTGGAGGGGTGTTATTTGTTCATATCCTTTGGCTACTTATCTATTGGGGAGAAGGTATTAATTAGCCTTAGCATTTGTGCTGACTACTTTTTTGGGGTGGGGCGGGGCAATGAGGGTTAAGGGGTTAAGTGACTTGCCCAGGGTCACACAGTTAGTAAATGTTAAGTGTCTGAGGCTGGATTTGAACTCAGGTCCTCCTGAATCCAAGACTGGTGCTTTATCCACTGTGCCCCCTGATTACTTATAATAATGATAATAGCTGAGATTTATGAAGTGTTTTTAAGGATTGCAAAGCACTATACGTGTTTATTTCATTTGATCCTTGTACCAATCCTGTAAAGTAGAGGCTATTATTATCTCCATTTTGCAGATGAGGAAACAGAAGAAGACAGAAGGTTAAGTGACTTGTCCATGGTCATATAGTAAAGAGTCTGAGATAAGATTCAAATGCATGTTTTCTGAATCCAAATCCAGAACTCTATTTACCATACCAGTCAATATTTATTAGCACGCACTATATTCTAGGAACTGCTAAGCACAGAGGATAAGGAGAAAAGCAAGGCCTCTCAAATGACAGTTTGATAGGGGAGACAACATCAAAAAAAAACTGTGTATAAACAAGATAAATTAGAAATAATTAATGGAGAGAAGGCACTAGTATTAAGGCCAGGGGTGGTGGTGGTGGTGGTGTGTGTGGTGTGTGTGTGTGTGTGTGTGTGTGTGAAGAAATGAATCTCATAGAGATAGGATTTATCTGGGATGTGAAGGAAGTAAGGGCAGTGAGGAGACAGACACAATGAGGGAGAGTATCCTAGGCATTGGGGACAGCAGAGAATATGCCAGGAGTCTGATATGGAGGTTCTTATGTGAGGAATAGCAAGGAGGTCAGTGCACTGGATTGCAACTGTCTCCATGGGGTTTATATTTCTATCTCTTACTTATATCTTCATATATCTTAGATGTTAGATTTTTTATCAGAGATATTTGATGGAAGGATTTCTGCCCCCCCCCTTAACTGCTAGTTTCTCTCCTTATTCTTTTTGCATTGATTTTATTTGGGCATCAGTTTAAAATGTAGATTAAAAATGTAATGAAAATTGGTTATTTTATCTTTCATAATCACCTTCATTCTTTGTCTTATGAATTCTTTCCCTATCATAGCTATAAAAAGCGCTTCCTTGTTTTCTTCTAAACTTTTAAATGATATGTGCTTTTATATTTAGACCACTTATTTACTTGAAGTTTGTTGTGATGCATGGTATAGAAGCTGTCTAAATTTATTTCCAATCAATTTACTTCCTGTTCTCCCTCCCTACCTTGCTCTCCACTCTGAGATTGAGTTTTCCCCTCAGTAGTTAGTGTTCTTGGATTTATTGAACACGGGGTTACTATGTTCATTTTAGTCTGTTTTACCTTGCTCATTCAAAAAAAAATTTTTTTTTGAGGGGGTGAGGCAATTGGGGTTAAGTGACTTGCCCAGGGTCATGCAGCTAGTAAGTGTCAAGTGTCTGAGGCCGAATTTGAATTCAGATCCTCCTGAATCCAGGGCTGGTGTTTTATCCACTGTACCACCTAGCTGCCCCATACCTTGCTCATTTTTAACTTGTAGCAAATCATTTTGATGATTTCTGATTTATAATATAGTTTGAGATCTTGGAATGCTTGTCCACTTTTATGTTTATTTTAAACCACACTTCTCTTGAAATTTTTTTTAAAACCTTTGTTAAATGAATATATTTAATATTTCTGCTATTTTATAATTATTTATCTTGTTTATGCTTTTGAATTAATTATTTTTGTAAGGGTATCCTATGTTGATGAAATATATTTATGTTCCTTAATTTTGTGTTTAGCAATATCCATAGTTTTCTCAAATCTATTATTTATTTTTTTTACAATAGTTTGGCTCTCCAATCTCTATGATTTGTCTTCCTGTTAGATTTATACAGATCAGAAAGAGGAATATTGAAATACCCTTTTTTGTTTTACTATCTTTTTTTTTGTATTTCAGTTAGTTTTTCCTTCAAAAAATTAGATACTATGCCATTTGGTTCATATATATTTATAGTGATTTGTTTTCAATTTCAATGATGCCTTTAGAAATAATGTAGTTTCCCTGTTTTTCTACTTGCATTATCTGGTATTTGTGTCCTATTTGAAATCATGATTATAACTCCTAGTTGGTTTGGGGGGGGTGGCGTTTGGAATTATTTAAAAGCATAATAAGTTTTGTTCCACATCCAATAAAGTGAAAGGGGCATAGGCTCA